>NW_012236530.1:1653146-1704739 GCF_000787575.1 Acytostelium subglobosum LB1 | reverse complement strand
GCTCTTATTCTTCTCGAGGACTTCTTCTTTAGTGAGACCAAGCTTTGTTTTTTATTTTTTTTTTTTTTTTTAATGATTTTTTTTTTTTGAAGTTGATTGCTTCAGGGATGTGTGAGATTTTCAATTATTAATATTGAAATGAACATATATATGTTACACTTACATTCTCTGCATTATACACATAACATCTCAGGCAAGCCAAACACATCATTGATTGGCCGTCTTTGGCAATATGGAATGCCTTCCAAATGCCACTACTAACATTGCCTGTCTGTGGTTGATAATCATTTGGATCCCCAAGCTGTCCATTGGAGGCCGTCTTCTTCTTCTTTTGTTTGGTTATCATATCTATCTATCTATAAAACAACTGAATGAATGAATGAGTCTTGTGTTGTTCACCCACACATGTCTCACCCTCGGTTATTCGATCCGGTTTTGATAAAAAAAAAAGGTGGTCGGTTCGAATAATTGTACTTCCTTCGGATTGGTAAAAGGGTCCGGTTCGGTTTATTCGGCCTCGGTTAGTCGGATATCCGAACTCGGTCTCAAACACTGRTTGCCAGTGAATAGCCAGTGAATTGCCAGTGAATTGCCAGTGAGTTGCCAGTGAATATCCAATGAATATCCAGTGAATAGCCAGTGAATTGCCAGTGAATTGCCAGTGAATWGCCAGTGAATAGCCAGTGTGTTGCCAGTGAATAGCCAGTGAATAGCCAGTGAGTTGCCATTCAATATCCAGTGAATTGCCAGTGAATAGCCAGTGAATAGCCAGTGAATAGCCAGTGAATAGCCATTGAATATCTAGTGTGTTGCCAGTGAATAGCCAGTGAATAGCCAGTGAATAGCCAGTGAATTGCCATTGAGTTGCCAATGAGTTGCCWTTGAGTTGCCAGTGAATATCCAGTGAATTGCCATTGAGTTGCTATTGAATATCCATTGAATATCCAGTGAATAGCCAGTGAGTTGCCAGTGAATAGCCATTGAATTTCCAGTGAATATCCAGTGAATAGCCAGTGAGTTGCCATTGGGTTGCCAGTGAATAGCCAGTGAATAKCCAGTGARTAGCCAGTGAATAGCCAGTGAATATCCAGTGAATAGCCAGTGAATAGCCAGTAAATTGCCAGTGAATAGCCAGTGAGCAGCCAGTGAATAGCCAGTGAATATCCAGTGAATATCCATTGAATATCCAGTGAATAGCCTGTGAATATCCAGTGAGTTGCCATTGAATAGCCAGTAAATATCCAGTGAATAGCCAGTGTGTTGCCAGTGTGTTGCCAGTGAGTTGCCAGTGTGTTGCCAGTGAATAGCCAGTGAATAGCCAGTGAATGGTCAGTGAACAGCCAGTGAATTGCCAGTGAATTGCCAGTGAATAGCCAGTGAGTTGCCAGGGTTATTTCATACCTTCAAAAAAAAATTGTTTAAGCATGTCAACATATTGATTCAGGATACAAGAACTAATGTTAAACGTTTGTGAGGTAGACTATTGAAAAATAATCTTTGGGACTATCCAATTCAATAGCGAAATCTATTTACACCAAAAAATATATCTCAGTAATATTCTCAATTTAATACGAGTTATTTTATTAAAATTGATATTTGATCAAAAATGTATTGGCCAATTCTTATGAGATTGACGATACTGATAATATATTCTGGGATTATTCATCAAATCTAATATTTAAAAATTATATTTTCAATTTTATAGAGTTATCTTTCTTCTATTTAATGTTTGTATGGGACGGAAGTTCGAACACATATACTTTTTCAAACAGTTATAAATCATAGATACAAAGATGCCACCAACAATTCGACTATCTGACATACCTACCATGATCATTCAACCTATTCTATAATACTTTACACTTGTATAAAGAACATATTGTAAACAAATAAATATTAATAAACAATAATTARTTTTAATGAAAATTCCACAGTTGTTTGAATCACTTTGACAATGACTGAATAGACAAGTCATTAACAACTATGATACATATAACATTAGTACAAATACATACAGACAGTGGATCATATGATTAAATAATAACATTGAAGCTTATACAACAACATCATCCACTTTATGTCATTGACATCCAGATTTACAACAACAACAGATGAAGGTTGATCTATCAACTCCTGACAACGTCATTCAACACCTCAACATAATATATCTTGTTACTCCTCTCATCAACGCGAATCGATCAAGATATCAATCATCGTCATTGAACAACATCACACCAATCATGAATGCATTTCGAATGAGTCTCGACACAACGATGATGCACCAACAATGTTCAACACATACGTTTGATACACCAACAGATTCAGTACATCTACAGGAATCGATCTATATATAATATGTTATTGTTGAACCTATTCTTACAAAGTACAGTCATTTCCCATTACACGCCAAGAGTCGCACTCCAACTGCCACCAACATCTCGATAACACCTACAATTGACATACCAACAGACTAAACACATCAAGGTGAATCGATATATATTGTGTATCACTGCTGAAGCTATTCTTTAGCAACACATTCAACAACAGCCAGCATACACTCACATTGGTGCATCAACTACGATCGTCGCACTCCACTGATCAYCAACATCGTCCAACAAACACCTATGACACATCATCAGACTCGACCCATCAAGAAGAAGCGATACATACTATATTCATTGTCGTTGGAGTAATCTTCATCAACTTTGGTCATCAACATCCAACTACACAGGTAACAACCAAAACCGTGGAAGCAGATCGTCGCACTTCTACTTCTAACAATAACTAATACCAATCAAGATTATAGTATAGTAATATTCAACACATCAAGATGAACCGATCATTATATTATACATCACTGATGAAGTGATTCATAGGAATTACAGTCTTGGCAGCCATTCCTGGACGACCATTTACAGCTCACTTGGATTGTCGCACACCAACCAAGGACCAACATCATCCAACAACTCCTATGATGCTCCAACAGACTCGACTCATCAAGATGAAGCGATATATAGCACATTCATTGCCGTTCATCTTAATCTTTTTCAATGTGGATCATCGATCATCCACATCAACTGCTATTGTGTAACACCTTGATCGATCGTCACAACACCTACTGCTGACCAACATCGTCCAACATTCACCTATTATACACCAACATACTCAACTCGCCAAGATGAAGCGATGCATCCTACATTCATTGCTGCTGGTGACCCGACTGAAGATGCGTGACAAGATCCTATATATTGCTGTTTTTGATGGATATATATAAGAGGAGATGATGAAAGTTAAAGGTGATCAATAGCTGTCCAGGCATCAGGACAGGCACCAGGATGACCACGATGATGGTCATACCAGATTGTTACAATGTTGATCAATCAACTGTTGTGTCGACAAAGGCCAACATCAATGAGTGCATTGACGACCGTCGCAACACTACAACAGACAATGGGCATCATCAATCACTCCATCATCAACAGTGACATAGTTTCCTCGACATACTGGATTGTAGCAACAGTAACAACACCCACCAATACCATCAGACGTTGTGGCGATGGATAACACGCTGTACATATGGTCGTGACGTAGCAGTTGGGGCAGTCGTGGCAGTCGTGGCAGTCGTGGCCATCATGATAAGGGAGACCCTGGCGACTCTACAAGGTAGCGACCATGAACACGACGATCACGACCTGACAATGACCATGACCATGACCTGACGATTTCAACTACCACTGGTTTGCGTCTTCAAGGTCGGATGACCAATATGGAAATCAATAAATTCCACACTGGAACCAAGCATGATTGATTAAATATAATTGATTGATTGATTGACCGTTAATAAGTCATATAGACTCATCTTTCAATCAATCAAATAATAACAACAATATTATTATTATTTGTTTGTCAGGGTGGTGATGAGGGAGAGTGCTGGACCGTTGTCAAATGTCCTACATTGCAAGACGGTGATCATATATCTTGACGAGAGATCGAATTTTGATCTGGTTGTTGTTCCAGACCACTGCTCATTCATGATGTCCACTCGTTGATTGGTCCACGAGCTGTTTCCCTTCAAGTTTATCCTCCAAAGAACGACTTCGACACCGAAATAGACCGCACGATTACTTTACCAAGTTCGTGCAGATAAATATATTATTATTTGTAACAAACATGTGACAACTACAACGGTTCAATGCTAAATATGTGGCATCTGCCCAACCATTTGTATCCTCGAAGTACGAATGATAGGTAGATTGAAAAGTAGGTTGACACTTCCAAAAAAAAGTTCGATTTGGTGTCTCTCCTGCACACTTTGACCCCTATTGCTCATATCTGACGACAAATAACAACTAGTTGTTATTACAACATTTATATATATCTATCAGATGGACCAAATTGGAGATCAAGTACCACCATTACCTCCATCATCTTCCCATACAATACCATTACAGGTGTCAAGAGATGATAAGTACGATTTGATCATCTATTATAACAGCATCAACAACAACGATACTAACAATAATAGTAACATTTATGATCACCAGGTGTTCACTTCATGTAGAATTAGAAAGATCACACTTTACCAGCGGTGGTACAGTCAATGGCACAATTCACTTGACTCTCTATCAACGCCAGTTCCTTCACTCAGTCCAAGTTCATCTTGGTGGCTTTGAGAAGATATACCTTCAGTCGGGAAAAGTTGATCACGGCAGTAATGCCGAGCACATCAATGTGAGCACGGACGAACATCATCATATCAGTCCATTCTTCTCTGAATCACGTGTAATCTTCCCACCACCACCACCACTATCTGCAGCGGACATCACATCAGCAGCTACAACTTCCGCCTCATCATCTTCACCCTCAAGCTCACAATCACCAATTATCACATACAGCCCGCCGTCCCTTCACTCGAGAAACATTAACAAGGACAGCAACCATGGCAACAGTAGCAACAACCACAAAATATTGTCCCATATCAACTTTACTGGCGACGGTGCAGAGCTCGACCTTGGAACCTACACACATACATTCTCTCTTCAACTACCAACATTCTTGGCGCCCTCTGTCAACTACATTGACTTTCTCTCTATCTTTTATGTGGCACGTTGTGTCGTCAACTACAGTAAGGGCAAAGAGTGGCAGCCCATATCCATACATCGCAGTACAGAGTTCTTTGTTCAGGGTGTAGGAGCGACATACCTACAGCACCTGGCAGACAACCGATCATTTGTCAATGCTCGAGTCTCGCGCTTCCTCTGGTCGTCCAAAGCTCAGCCGGTAGAGATGGCTGTATGTCTACGTGACGCCGACAACTTCATTGGAGATCGCGTCTTTTTCTTTGTACAACTACGCAACCCATCCAACATCAGCATAACCGAGCTCCAACTGGATTTCTTCCAACAGATCCACATCATCCTCCCCGGTGAATCGACGAAGCAGCAACTGGCCTGCACCAAGATGATGTCATCGTCGTTTGATATCAGTAGTCGCTCGGCAACCGCTCACAACAATGACATTACATCGGCTCAATTCCAGATCAAGCTGCCGCAGATGGTAGAGGACGACGTTGTGTTCCCCACTACTTTGGGTTCGCTCTGCAAAATCAAACACTTCTTCCGTGTATCACTGCCACAGGTCAAAGTGGAGGTTCGTCTCAAGTTCCAGCTTTGGTCAAGATCAACAGTTTGTGATGATGATACCCAACTAAACAATCTCAGCTATCTAAGTCTCAGCAACAATAATATCAATAATATCAACAATAACAATAACAACAACAACAACAACAACAACAACAACAACAACAACAACAACAACAACAACAACAACAACAACCTCAACAACAAAGTACCAGTTGCATGGCAAGTGGATTGGATGCCAACTTGGGTCAGAGACGAAGATAACACCCAAAAGTGCACGTTGTGCTCTGAATCATTCAATTTCATTGTGCGCAAGCATCATTGTCGCTCGTGTGGCAATGTATTCTGTGGCAAATGTGCAGGACAACGACTGCCTTTGGCCAAATATGGCGTCAACGAGAAGGTCAGAGTGTGCATACTCTGCCAGGAGGAGATCAAGGACACCAAATCCAGAGAGGACACACAGTTACCCAAGCGAAGGTATCATCCACATCTTGTCTTGACGACCAACCTCCACACAAACGATAGTAGTAGCCATCTACATTCCCGTGGGTCCAAGTGATCACTTCTCTCCTCCATTCCCCTCACTCCCCTGTAGTAAACATAACAGACAATCTGTCCAAAAAAATATCTTTTTTGCTTTTTTGCTCGACTTTTCTGAAGACTGGGTTGTTTTGAATCCCACACACACCTTTAGTAATAAGTTCAGCCATTGATCATAACACTCTATCATTAAATATATATATATATCTGTGCACTGTACCTCTACGACTGGTAGAGAGTTACCATCATGTTCAGTCGTTTCATAAGTTGGTTATCGGGACCAGCAGTTCCTGACCAACAACAACAACAACAACAACAACAACAACAACAACAACAACAACAACAGCCCACTGATAGTACTTCGGTCGAGACAGCAGCAAACGAACAACATGAGAAGTTTCCATCAGTTGTACCACAGAGTAGGAATGTCTTTGCAGAGACAACGCCTACCACTCCATTGGTAGTTGTCGAGGAGAAGGAGTTGGAATCAAAGACGAAAGATGCTCCACAATCTCAATCACCATCGTTGCAGAAACAAGAGTCGTTGACTGCACTTCCCACCGTACAGCTATGGGATGCAGACTCTGATGGTGGCAGTGACAAAGAGGACTTCATTTCATTCTCCAACCAATTCAATACAGACAAGCCAATGTCTGACCGTAAGGGTACATTGATACAGTACAACACATGTAAGACGTCTTATCATAATTATTATCGTACAAAACAGAATTCTAACATCTACCCTACTAAAGACTCTGAGTTTGAGAAGAAACAATCTGCTCCAGTTGATTTTGAGGCACCCGTTGACTTGTTCAGTGATGAATCAATCTTAAGCGACTTGCCTCTTCCCTCAAACTCAACTCTCCAACCATCAGCCACAAAGAAGACAGCATTGACAACAGCACAGTCCTCCTCAACACCCAAGGAGGCAAACCAACAACAACCTCCAAAGCTCACGAAAGAGAAGTCATCAATCTTTGGCAAAGATTCATCTGATCTATTTTCATTTGACGCAAGCCAACAATCCAACTCACAACCAGTTGACGAGTCTCTTCTTGGTGAGTTTGACGCCGACTCCTTCCTCAAGACCAACTTCCGTTTCCCTGGACAAAAGTCATCGCCTTCACTCACATCTGCAGTGCCAGAGAAGAAGATCCAGCCCACTGTCTCTGAAGATGCCAGGCCTTCTGATCGATCTGAGGGCACCGTCACTGCCGCCCCAGCCACTCCAAAGAAGATAGTGGCCAAAGAGCTTGAGTCCTTGTTCTCTGATGACCTCACCATTGGCTTGGAGACTCTTATTGAAACCAAGATCAAGGATACCGCTTCATCTCTCACAGACTCTTTGTTTGATATGTCCACCCCAGTCCCTAAGCCCTCCAAACAGGCAACAAAGAAGAAGGCTGTTGGCTCGATATTCGATGATGAGCTCGAGGTATCTGCAGCACTTTCAGATATCCTGTCCAAGGAATCTTCGGACAAACAGGAGCAGCAGCAAAGGATCGAGAAAAAGGAGACAGAGGCCAAGAAGAAACGTGAGGATATCGATGATCTGTTCAAGGTAGTCCCTACATTGCCCACCGCAGTAGTCGTCAAGAAAGATACGTCCACTGGTGTGATCGACCTCGATGACATTGAGAGGAAGTTCTCCAAGAAGGCTCCTTCTAAGCCGATTGAGGCCAGCGATATATTCTCATCTTGGGAACAGGATATCGTCTCCACCAACAAAAAATCAGAAGCAGCAAAGATGACCAAAGAACAAGAGGAGAGAGAGAAGAAGTTGCAAGTTGAGGCAGAGAATGAGCAAAGGAGGTTGGCTGATGAGGCAGAGAAACAAAGAGTAGAGACAGCTCGTTTGGAGCAAGAGCGCCAGACTAAGATAGAGGAGGAGAAGCGAGAGCAGGAGGTCAAGGCCAAACAGCAAGAGGAGGAACGTATGGCCAAGCTGGGGGAGGAGAAACTTCTGGCCAAGTTGGCCGAGCAGGATAAGATTGAGCAGCTACGTATCGCCAAGATGGAACAAGCAAAGCAGGAGGAGGAAAAACTTTTGGCAAAGTTGGAGCAAGATCGATTGCACAAACTTGAAGCAGAACTTCTGGCCAAGGTTGAAGAACAGGAGAGATTGGCCAAGTTGGAAGAAGAGCGACTTGCCAAGATTGAACAAGAGAGGTTGGCCAAACTGGAGACAGATCGCCTTGCCAAGATGGAGGCTGACAGACTTGCCCAGATTGAACAAGATAGATTGGCCAAACTTGAGGAGGAGAGACTTGCCAAGATTGAACAAGATAGATTGGCCAAGCTTGAAGAGGAGCGACTTGCACAGATTGAACAAGAGAGATTGGCAAGATTGGAGAATGATCGTCTTGCCAAAATGGAAGCTGAAAGACTTGCCCAGATCGAACAAGATAGATTGGCCAAGCTGGAAGAGGAGCGCCTGGCAAAGGTTGAACAAGAGAGACTGGCAAGGCTGAAAGACGAACGCCTAGCTAAAGATGAACAAGAGAGATTGTCCAAACATGAAGAGGAACGCCTTGCCATTATTGAACAAGAGAGATTGGCAAAGTTGGAAGAGGAACGCCTATCAAAGATCGAGCAAGAGAGATTGGCCAAACTTGAAGAGGAACGCCTGGCAAAGGTCGAGCAAGAGAGGTTGGCCAAGCTGGAGGAGGAGAGACTTGCCCAGATTGAACAAGAAAGATTGGCCAAACTTGAAGATGAGAGACTTGCCAAGATTGAACAAGAGAGGTTGGCCAAACTGGAGAATGATCGTCTTGCCAAGATGGAAGCTGACAGACTTGCCCAGTTCGAACAAGATAGATTGGCCAAGTTGGAAGAGGAGCGCCTGGCAAAGGTTGAACACGAGAAGTTGGTCAAGTTGGAGGCTGACAGACTTGCCATTATTGAACAAGAGAGATTGGCAAAGTTGGAAGAGGAACGCCTAGCAAAGATCGAGCAAGAGAGGTTTGCCAAACTTGAAGAGGAGCGCCTGGAAAAGGTCGAGCAAGAGAGGTTGGCCAAGCTGGAAGAGGAGAGACTTGCCAAGATTGAACAGGATAGATTAGCCACACAGGAAGATGAGCGACTTGCCAAGATTGAACAAGAGAGGTTGGCCAAACTGGAGACAGATCGCCTTGCCAAGATGGAGGCTGACAGACTTGCCCAGATTGAACAAGATAGATTGGCCAAACTTGAAGAGGAGAGACTTGCCAAGATTGAACAAGATAGATTGGCCAAGCTTGAAGAGGAACGCCTTGCCAAAGTGGAACAAGATAGATTGGCCAAGATGGAGGTGGAACGCCTTGCCAAGTTGGAGGTGGTTAGACTTGCCCAGATTGAGCAAGAAAGATTGGCCAAGTTAGAAGTGGAGCGACTTGCCAAGATTGAACAGGATAGATTGGCCAAACTTGAAGAAGACGCTCGTCTTACCAAGCTCGAACAAGACAAGTCGACCAAACTTGAGCAGGAGAAACCAACAACAGTTCCTCTTGCTACAAACATCATTGCAGAAGACAAGACTGATCACGCCAAGCTGGTCCACCTTACAATCGGCAGAACCAAGATCAAGGGTAGAAACAAGCCATCAAGGAGAGCTCTGGACAAGCTTACTGGCAAACGAGAGAAGGCTAACATTCCAAATCTCAAGGAGCTAGAGGCTCAGACATTAACACAGTCCGACCAAAGCGCTGACTCCACGTCAGAGGCAACCGAAGCCCCTGTCGAGAGAAAGATACCAAAGGGTGCTGTTGCTATGCCAGGAATGATGCTTCCCAAGTTTGACCCATCCACCTTCAAAGGCCTGAAGAAGGCAGCTGTACCAACAAACCAACAATCCACACCATCATCGACCACCACATCGACAGTCAATGCCAACCCAATCCAATTTCAATTGAAGTCTGTTGGAGGCAACACAACACCACAACAACAACAACTACCATCATCGACACCCCAGTCACCTCAGTTCAACAAACCCTCGGGCCTGAACAGAACATCATCCTTTGGAGGAACACAGCCATCACTCTCTAGGACATCGTCATTCGGAGGATCCACAACGAAAGCACCGTCATCCCCAAGCAATGACGGACAGAAGGCACTTGATGTGTTGTTGCAGTGGGTCAAGCTGAACACCATTGGTTATGACGGAGTCAATGTTGTAAACTTCACCACATCGTTCACTGATGGACTTGCCTACTGTGCCCTACTGCATCACTTCTCACCAAAGTCTTTGGACTTTTCCAAGATGTCCTCTGCAAACCGATTGGAGAACATGAAGACAGCGTTTGACCTTGCTGAGAAGGATCTCGATGTCCCTGCATTGGTATGTTGGCGCGTTCTTTCCAACACAATAACAAAAACAACAACAACTAACACAAACTCAAACACTATCCCAGATGGATGCAAACGATTTGATGGACCTGCCATATCCCGAGAGATTGTCCAACATCACCTATCTTTCAGAGTTCTACAAGGCCATGAAGAGAAAGGGTCTCTAAGCTTTTTACACATATATATATATATATTCAGTTGCAACTGTTGTAATTTTAAATACAAATACAATTCTAAAGTACATTACATAAGGGTAGTGTCATCGTCACTCCAGATATCTCTAGTTTAATACAAACGTCCTAAATAGGACAAAACAATCGTCCAGACAAAAAATCTTTTGACATGTGAATTGAAATTTACCACACACAAAAAAAGTGGGGTAGGTCACCTAGTGAATCCCAAAAAGGTCAATAATGATAATTTTAATTTAATTTAATTTAATTATTATGTTAAATTGATCATCACAACACATTCAATGACACACAACATTTAAAACAGAGTAGTAGCTACATTCTTTTACACATTTAACTTACATTCTGCACATATACAAACATGAGCAATCCATTCGATCGTATTAAAGAGACCTTGTCTGTGGGTCCATCCTACTCCTTTTACAACTTGAACAAGTTGAATGATCCAAGAGTCGGTATGTATTCAGCCCTTTTGCCTCCATATCAATACGTACACACACACGCACACACACACTTCTCCTCTTCTCATCACTTTACAATCTTCCAAAGACATACAACTAACTTACTACTACCCAACGACTTGTCACACAGCACAATTACCATACTCAATCCGTATTCTCTTGGAGGCATCCATCCGTAATTGCGACAACTTCCAGGTTCACGAAAAGGATGTCGAGAACATTTTGAATTGGAAGACCACTGCCAACAATGTGGAGATTCCATTTAAGCCCGCTAGAGTACTGCTTCAGGACTTTACTGGTGTACCAGCCGTAGTTGATCTCGCCGCCATGAGAGACGCCATGAAGAGACTCGGTGGTGATCCCAACATGATTAATCCCTTGGTTCCAGTTGATTTGGTTATTGATCATTCTGTTCAGGTTGATGTTTCAAGGACGTAAGTACCAACCAAAACAATTGTCATGATGGGACCATGCTAACCAATATTCATTCATTCATTTAGTGCTGATGCCTTGGAGGAGAACCAAAAGATGGAGTTCCACAGAAACATCGAGCGTTTCAGATTCTTGAAGTGGGGACAACAGGCCTTCAAGAACCTCTTGATCGCACCACCAGGCTACGGCATTGTTCACCAAGTCAACCTTGAGTATCTTGCCCGTGAGGTCGTCAAGGGAGACAATGGTGTCCTCTACCCAGACTCTGTCGTTGGTACCGACTCTCACACAACCATGGTCAATGGCCTTGGAGTTTGTGGTTGGGGTGTTGGTGGTATTGAGGCTGAGGCCGTCATGTTGGGCCAACCTGTATGTATCGTTAACAATCATCCAAACAGACATATTTTTAACATTCAAATCATATCTCTATTTAGATGAGTATGGTTCTTCCAGAGGTCATTGGCTATAAATTCGTTGGAAAGCTTCCAGACTTGGTGACAGCCACTGATCTGGTCCTCTGTGTCACCAAAGAGTTGAGAGCCAAGGGTGTTGTTGGAAAGTTTGTTGAGTTCTTTGGCGAGGGAGTCTCTACACTCTCTGTCCAAGACCGTGCTACCATCTCCAACATGGCCCCAGAGTATGGTGCTACCATGGGCTACTTCCCAGCCGACGCCAACACAATTAAGTACTTGGCCAACACTGGCCGTCCAGCTGAGAACCTCGAGTACATCGAGGCATATCTCAAGGTTCAGGGTCTACTCTGCGACTACAGCCGCAACGAGCAGCTAACGTACTCCTCCACCCTGGAGCTTGACCTCTCAACAGTCGTTCCTTCATTGGCCGGACCAAAGAGACCGCACGACCGTGTTGCCACCGCTAACATGAAGTCCGACTTTGCTTCCTGTTTGAAGTCACCAATCGGATTCAAGGGCTACGGTTTAACACCAGAGCAGATCGCCAAGAAGGCCACCTTTGTCCACAATGGACAACAATTCACCATCACACATGGAGCCGTTGCCATTGCTGCAATCACCAGTTGCACCAACACCTCGAATCCATCCGTAATGATTGGTGCTGGTTTACTCGCAAAGAATGCAGTTGAGGCTGGTCTCTCTGTTGCCAGCTACATCAAGACCAGTTTGTCGCCAGGCAGTGGTGTCGTCACTGAGTACCTGAACAAGAGTGGTGTGCAGCCATTCTTGGACCAATTGGGATTCAACTTGACTGGCTATGGCTGTATGACTTGCATTGGTAACTCTGGGGAGCTTGCCGAGTCCGTTGGTGAGGCTATCATCAAGGAGGATCTGGTTGCCGCCGGTGTGCTCTCTGGAAACCGTAACTTTGAGGGTAGAATCCATGCCAACCTCCGTGCCAACTATTTGGCCTCACCACCTCTGGTCGTTGCCTACGCATTGGCCGGAACAGTTGACATTGACTTTGAGACCCAACCCATTGGCATTAGCTCCAAGACAGGCAACCCAGTGTTCCTCAGAGACATTTGGCCATCGTCAAAGTTGATCCAGGACACCATTACCAGCTCCGTTTTGCCAGAGATGTACAAGACTTTCTACTCCAATGTTACTGGTGGAAACCCAAGATGGAACGCTCTTGAGGTACCCCAAACCTCTCTTTACCCATGGGATGAGATGTCCACATACATCCACAACCCACCATTCTTCCAGTCGATGCAACTCTCCCTTCCCACTCTGACCGACATTAAGGATGCCTACTGCCTGCTCAATCTTGGTGACAGTATCACCACCGATCACATATCGCCCGCCGGTAACATCAGTCGCAAGTCCACCGCTGCCAAATATCTGGAGGAGCATGGCGTCGATCCAAAGGACTTCAACACCTACGGAGCTCGTCGTGGCAATGATGAGGTTCTTGTGCGTGGTACCTTTGCCAACACTCGTCTCGTCAACAAGTTGGCACCATCAGTCGGTCCACAAACCACTCATATTCCAAGTGGTGAGGTCCTCTATGTCTCTGAGGCCGCTCAAAAGTACATTGCCAACGGATCGCCATTGATCGTTCTTGCTGGTGCCGACTATGGAAGTGGATCATCCAGAGATTGGGCCGCCAAAGGACCATACCTCCAGGGAATCAAGTGTGTCATTGCCGTTTCCTTTGAGCGAATTCATCGCAGCAACCTTGTTGGCATGGGTATCGTACCATTGCAGTTCAAGGAAGGACAGAACGCAGACAAACTTGGATTGAAGGGCACTGAGCAGTTCAACATTGAGATCCCAGCACAGATCACCACTGGACAAACAATCGTTGTCACAGCGAGCAATGGAACCAAGTTCGAGACTACCTTGCGTTTCGACACACCAATTGAGATTGAGTACTATAGAAACGGTGGAATCCTCCCATACGTCCTCCGTCGTCTCCTCTCCAACAAGTAAATACATTATTCCCCCATCATTCACAAACAGTTAGTAGATGTGTATCTATTTTTATTGTTATTGTATTCGACTTTCCATTTGTAGGATGAGTTTCATTGCATTGTCCTTGTACTCGTTTGTGGTTGGCATCTTGGGGAGTGAGCCAAAGGAATGATGATGAGGCTTTGAGGTGACAAGATTTGCACCAGAAAGATTAAAGAGAATCAGCCAAAGACTATCAGGGTCATGTTGTGTCATCTTTTTCCAAATAGTCATTGCCAATCGTTGAAACTGCTCTGGTTGTTTGATTGATAGGTATGGCAGTGTGAGCCTTGCTGTGTCCAAAAGGTGTTGTTGGTTACCTATTGATACGCTAGACATTAGAACGTTGATAGTCTCCAAAACAGTGTTTTGTGATAAATAGGTAGATGTGAACTTGGATGCTTTGGACATGTGATCATTGTTGGAGTCAATTATTGGTGTGATGAGGGGTTGTGTTGTTGTCAAACTATTGGTCTGGTTTGTCGTCTCTGACCCATTATTCACAATATGGAATGATATAATTGACTCTGGTTGATTATCATTGGGATGATATTCCAAAGATGCACTGGTTTGTTCGCTTATTAGGATATTCTGTAATACTGGAAACAGATCATTCCAGTAACGTTGTGTGAGAAAGTCTTTGGCCATAATGGAAATCGACTGGACAAGCTCCAAAGCGCGTCGACATGTGACTCTTTCACTCGTTTGTTGCACTCTCTTGACGATTGATGGCCACACTGTATGAATTAGGGGAAAGAGTGCCACTCTTGGTTGCTTGGTATCTGAAGCGTTACGCACCTTGCTTGAAGGTTGTATGCTCTCATCAGTCTTCTCTTCTTCTTCCTCATCACCACCATATTTCCTATTTCCAGTCGATACGATCCAAAGTCCCATTTCCACAATCTCCAGTACAGTCATCTTGATCTCCCTGTTGCTTGAGCCAATGAAGTGTTTACATTTGTGAATGATGTCACTGAGCAACTCTCTCTGCTTCTCTGTTGTCACTAGAAACTTTGAATCACCATTCACCATAGATTGTTGTTTCTGATGTTGCTGCTGTTGCATGTGTTGACCACCATAGTTGTGTGTCTGTTCATTGATCTCCTTCTGCTTGTGGTGACCAATAAAAAATGATTTGATGTTGTCAATGCTTGCATTCGGTTCAACTGGGGAGGAACTCTCATCAAATGGGCCACTACCACAAACAGCAGCAGTAGAAGCAGCAGGGGTATTGATACCCTGCTGCTGTAGTGCTTGAGAGTTGTATTTGATCTCCAACCTCGAGTTGTTATACAACACCTTGATGATATTGTACAGGATCTTAATAAAGATAGTGATGCTCTTTGATTGCTCGGTCGCAGTGTCCAAAGCCATCAATATCATCTCGACTGTGTCCTTCAAGAATGGAAGGAATCCAAGACCAGTAATACTCAGTATTCCTTTGAATACATTTGGTGTGTTTGGATTCTCATTTAGATACCTCATGTTGTTCTCTGTTGTTGGACGATTATTAGATTGGTTCTTTTTGTACTACTCTCCCACTGATTGTTCGGTTATTAGCCTGTCAAACTTACCAACACGGTCCAATAGGTAATCAGAGTTCTTGTATACGATATCTTCCAATGAATCATAATTGAACTTTGTCGTGAGTGTAGTGAGTGTTGTGCTACATGATCGACCCAATAGTCCAGTGCTGTCGTGTGAGGAAGAACCCAAGGTCTCCAAAAGTGGGTATATAACCCTACTAATATATATTGATTGTTGTTTAGCTGTGAGGGGCGCAAGTTGATGTTAGGTAATCAATGCTCTATGTCTGTCAAGAGGATGTTATACGTACGGTGTTGTACAAATGAGCAAATGACAGCCAAACCATCAACTACAAGAGTTTTGATGATTGTATTGTCAAGGTATTGCTCAACATGTGATGATTTGGAGGAATGTTTCAACAATGATGATGACGGATCAGTATCATCATTGTATGATGGTGGTGTTGATGGAAGACTCAAGAGATTGTTATCCAGATATTCGTCCAAGATGTAGGTGATTGTAGAGTGATCCACATTGTGTCTATGGGTGTACAGTGATACACCAATCAGTATCTGATTGATCGTGAGAAGTATCTCTTTGATACGTGGTGATCCAGTGAGTGAGTCCGACATTAGCACATTGATCCAGTTATCTAAGCTGATCCTTGATCCAAGTTCTCTAATGAGATCGAATGTCCATTTCTCCAACTTGGCACTGGTGATGTGTAAATATGGTCGTGACATATTGTTTCTCTGCATTACTCTCTTTGATTTTGATGTTGTCTTTAACCTCTCTGTGTTAATGTTGGTAAGTGATTTGATCAAATGAGCTCCTTTATATTGTTTGATACATACCCATAGGATTATCAGATACAATTCGGAGTGTATCCTCCAAACTGGATTGAGATCCAGAGATGATCCGTTGGTCGGGTTGAGGTGAGTGCATTTCAACCAGTTGCAAAAGAGTTGAGGAAATGACATCTATTCGTACTGTTATATAATGATCGATTATACTCTCTGGTATGACTTTGACATATGATACGGCCAGTTGTGTCACCATCTCCTTCACCTCAACATCGAAGCTCTGCTGATGTTGTACTGATTCACCTCCACCACATATCAGACGTGGGAGTGACTGAAACAAATATTTAAAGTTGTTCTGTAGTGTCTCGTGGATTGAGCCACCAACTCTAGACTGATGTTGCATCAATCTTGAAAGGTAATCCTTTGATTTGCTGCTGAGTTGTTCATTGTCATCAAGTGTGTACAGTACTAATGTCTCAATCAATGGTGGTACAATGGTTGGTAGTGTGTTGCTACAGTGTTGAAGTAGCCTGTAGGTACTATCCAGTATACAGAAGTGCATACTAATCTTGACTGAGGACTGTGGTGTATGGTGTGACGAGCGGTTTTTTGACGCTGCTGTTGTTGTTGTTGGTAGAAGATTTGAATGACTGCCAGAGTTGGGAAATATTGAGCAGATGAAGCGATGGATATTGGACTCTGCTTGTGATGTCTCTGGTGATTGTTTGTTATTCTGGATAATTGCACTACTAGAATCGCTGTATTCTGGTGCAAGAAATTGTTCAATGACCCCATTATCTCCATCACTGTTGTTGTCACCATGTACAGCTATGATCAGATTGGTGAATATTCCAAGTGCCTCAACCTTTACGTTGGTGCCCACCTTATAATCAGCAGTGACAGTTTTGAACATTGACGTGAGTGTGCCAGGGAATATGTGTTGAACGACCACTCGCTCTTTGTTCTGGATTAGAGGATAAAGAACAATCGACAAGGTCTTCAGACATGATAGTTTGATGTTCCTAGTGATTGAGTTGGATGCCAGAATGCCAAGCAATGTGGAGATTGTGAAGCCAATAGAGATAAACAATGGACTTTGAAGAGTGATACTATCAGGTGAAGGTTGTTGTTCAATACTACTGTATAGGTTGTCTGATGGTGATGATGTCGACACTGGTGACCACCATTGGAAGAGTGCCTGTAATGCTGTTAATGACCATGTCAATTGCTCATCAGAGATCATGTACAATTGTTGTTTAGAAGTAGTGGTGCTGTTATCACTTTGTTGTTGTTGTTGTGGTTGTGTCGACCTGTAAATGATAGAGCTGATCAACTGTACGATCTCAGTGAACTGTCGAGTTGTTGGGTATGAATGACCAGTGAGTCTTTGAGCGAGTTGAGCTACAGTCTGTAAAGCAAGACATTGAATGGTATCACGAGCAACACACTGTTGAATCGGTGGTGTCGGAAGCATGTCGGGTGTTAACAATAACACTATTGGTATATTGATATAGTCCACTAACTTGGTCAACTGATTAGGTTCACTACTCTTAATACGATCATTCAGTGAGTTTAGTGATGTTGTCAATCTGGTCAATATAGTTTGTTGAGTACTAATGGCGTTGTTGTTGTTGCTGCTGCTGTTTGACAATATTGACAGTAATTCATCACATATAGGTTTAAACCTGTTGAATGCTAGGTTCATCGATATCCTATCCTCGTTGCTATTAATGTTGTTGTTGTTGTTGTTGACCTCCATTGTTATGTGTACACTATGTCGTCCTTTGTGATTTGAACTGCATTCCCCCCAAAGTTTCTACTTGACAATCCTGTTCATCTCAAGGACCACAATTGCAACATACAGTTATTCGATTGATTGAGAAGATGGATAAGAACGAACTAGAGGCACTTCAACAAAGAGGTTTACAAGCAAACGTACGTTGCAACACTGATGGTCGGCATGTTGAACATGAACTAACACAACCAATCGAATATGTATATATATATGTAGCCAGAGGCTCAACAGAAAGCAGAACAGCAAAGAAGAGAGAATGAGGAGCGTAGGAGTCATATTCTAGTACAGATCCTTACACCAAGTGCAAGGGAGAGACGTATGTCATCCTATTTATCGATGGCATTATCAAACACAGCACAGCAGGTGTCATATGATTATTGACTCATGATGATTCATTTACCCAACACACAGTGTCTAGAATAGCGATGGTCAAGGGTGACAAAGCACGTCAAGTAGAGGACATGATCATTGGTGCTGCACAGAGTGGACGTCTCGCCGAGAAGGTCGATGATGCCAAGCTAGTATCATTACTGGAGCAGATAAGTGAGAAGACAACAAAGACTAACATTATTGTAAGTATCCCTCTCGAAAGCAATAAAGCCAACCACTAATACCCTCCATCTATCACAGATGAAGAGAAGAACAATTGATGAAGACGACTAGTCCTGCGCAGGGTACATATTAGCAACAACAAAGTTTACTTTACACGCATCTGTCTCTCTCTCTTTCTCTTATTGATGCTGCTCAGCATGATGGTGGTGTTGGTGGTGATGATGATGATGTTGCTGTGGCTGTTGATCCATCACCTTTCTTACAAGTGGGAGAACGTTACTCTCGACGTCACTGTCATTCGTTGGCAGCTTGACATCTCTGAAGAGGAACCAGTTCTCCACGAGATCAGTATGCTGGCCAGGTTCGATGCGCTCTAATGGACCCACAGTCTCGAGCTCGACAATGTCTGGCGATAAGTAGACCTCGACATTGGCTCCATGATCGACCTCTAGGTTTCTGGTGCATCGATTGATCAGCTTTACAAACAGAGAGCCGGTGCCATTCACGGCAGCCGTCCAACCATTGTTCACTTGGGCACCAATCTTGTTGGTAGTGGTGGCGGTGGGCTGTTGATCGACCAACAAGTACTTCTCACCAAAGATGAAGCGAGGGTCGTTCAGCTTGGTGTAGTTCCAGATGGATAATGATGTCTTTGCCTGCAGTGGAGTCTGACCAGGGGTCAGTTCAGACAGTGGCACTATAGCACGGGTCTGCTTGCACATCACAGTGATGGCCCAAGGAGCGAGCTCAATAGGCCAGCGAGAGATGTTGGTGACCTGATGGCGCACCTCCAAGTAGGGCTCAGTCGAGCCACTACCACCACGACCAGTGATGATGATTGTCTTGGCTACGTTGTTGACAGTCTCGTGAGGTGGTTTGAGGGTGACGCTATCCTCGTTGGAAATGAGTTCAACCGGGTCGTTATCGGGATAGTAGGTGCGAGGGTCGACCTCTGGCGCAGTCCACAGACGATGTCCACCATAGAGTCTCCAGCTGTCACCACCTGTCTTGCCAGCATCGGCCTGAGCAAAGGCGAACATCTCATGATGTGTGTCACTGTGCGACAGAGAGATGATCCTAGGTCCTACATCTGTCGTCACAATGCACACCAAATGGTGCCACTTGATCTGATAGCAATTGTTCCATCCAAGGTGTAGTATCTTCTTGACCTCCATAGCTATAAAGGTTGTTGTCTAGTGCTGCACTCTACGATGCTCCCTGATAACCTGCGAATGATAAATGTTAGATGTTGTAATAATGAAGAAGAGGAAGTAGTTCAACACACCTTGAAAACAACCTCAGCTTTCCAAGACAAAGTTGAATGAATCATTCCAATTTCTCATTAAATCTTGCTCATTATTATTATTACAAACAAACAAACAAACAAAGAAATAGATATTTATACATTTAGATGGATGACCTTGTATGTATCTACACTAACCAAAGACACAGCGATGTCATATTCTAACAATCGCTACTGCCATAGCCATTCACATATGACGATGAAAACGAAGAGAATGAAGCAATTGACTGTCCGATTTGCTATTGCCCATTGATCGATCCAGTGGAGCACTCTTCACAGAACTCACAGTGCAGTCAGTTATTCTGTCGACAGTGTGTAGAGAAACAGAAGCGATGTCCCTTCTGTCGATACGACGTTCAGCACTGGAATGACGTGCTGCTGACACCTTCAACACAGCGCTTCTTGTTCAGACCTCTATCAGAAGTAAAGGTCACCTGTAAGGTCTGCTTAAAGTCTACGACCAGAAAGGATATTGTAGACCATGTTCAATCATGTTCAATTGGTATGTCATTGTTGTCAGTGATTGATTTTCAATGTCTGAATGCATACACTAACATACAACCATTAGTACTACCACCTGGACTGATACCCAAGGTTAAGCCAATGAATGGCAATAACAACAGCAACAACAACAGCAGTGGCAACACAACATCTTTTATAACACCTCTAATTGATTTCACCAGGAGGATGTTTGCGAATGATGCCCCACAGAATGCCAACAATATTAACAACAACAATAATAATAATAATAATAACAACAACAATAGTACATCTAATCCACCAATACCCAATAATCCTCAACCTCTTCCAACTCCGCAATCAACCGCGATAGCCCCACCTTTGACAAGCCTCGAGAGGCCACCAACACAAACTACATCATCCAATCCTATAACAAATCTAACTATACATCCAACACCTCCAGCCCTTCCAACACCTCCAGCCCTTCCAACACCACCTCAGAACTCTTTCTATCCCTCCAGTACGATCTTTCCACCCTCGATGTATCACTACCAGACCTACACACCTCCTGCCTCTTACATGCCAACATCACCATACCAACCCAACGGACCACCAACCTATCAATATCCTCCACGACCTTCCTCATATCTATACCCCAACCTTCATAGCAATCCATCTGTACTACAATCCTTCCATCAACCTTTACACACGAGTTTGATGCCAAACGTCAATACATTCTCGCCAGCAGCATCATCCACCACCAATGCCAACAACAGTATATCCAACATCAATGTCAAAGCGGCCAAGTCAACGATACCATCTGATTTCCAACATGTCTATCTCAACACCTCGCCACCAAAACTCAACGAGAAGTACAGCAACAGATCATTCATTGGCTCTGTCTTTATGTGCGAAGTGTACAATCACTGTCAGTTCGACAATGTCAAGCTCAACAGCACTCGCATCAATAGCACTCAGTTCATTGAGTGCACCTTTAGTAATTGTGAATTTATTGGCGCTTCTTTTGTCAATTGCACCTTTACCAATTGCAAGCTCTCCAACTGCAACATGTCAAACGCAGTGCACAATAAGACCAACTTGATCGACACCAACATTGACAACCTCAATGGCTTCCAATCAACATTTGAGGCATGCATCTTTGCACACTGCAAGCTCGACAATCTCAACGTCACCCGTGCAACACTCACTGGCACCCTGCTCAAGTTCACCAAGCTCAACAATGTGAAGTTGGCAAACTCCAACCTTTTGCATACCAACTTCCCAAACTCCACTCTCATCAACGTGTCATTAGAGGAATGTGTCATTTCAAGTCACTCTCTTAATGGAGTTAAAAAACAGAGCAATGTACGAACAGATAGACTAAGGATCATTTAAATGGTACTGTTGGTCGATCAATAAAGTGCCGAATATTTATCTACTTCAATCTTCAAAGGCAGCCCAAGACCTCAGTAATGTACATCTTGCCATCTTTACTACTACACCAACAAAGAGGTATTCTTTCAACAACCAAAATCCAAACTTTATTGTTGGGCATCAACTACAACAGTTCCAGTAGATGGAACAGCTCTGGCAGTGATTGACTTGTGCGAGGGGTTCTTTGGTCTAAAGCTAAACACATCAATTAAGGTTCTGGTCCTTAGTTTCTTAACTGGCTGTGCAGTTGTGGCAACTGGAGATGCTTGACTTGAAGATTCCAACTCCACTTGTACCTGGACTGATTTTCTATTCATACGTCTATAGGCAATTACACCTGCTGCTACTGACACTGCGGCAACCGCTGCAATACCTCCAGCGATAGCTCCTGCCAAAGCACCAGTTGACAAGGTGGCAGCGGCAACAATCAATTCAGGTCGATCAGCTAAAGTACTATCACCTCCAAAATGGCCCTCACTAAACTCTGATACAGACATATCACTAAATTCATTGACGGAATCTAATAATATATATTTTGTAAGCAATAGATTGGGATAACTTCCAAAAATGATTTAAATTATACTTACAAGTTGGTTGAATCTCGGAGGGGTACGATACTACAGGTTCTACTTCTGCCAACAAAGATCTTTGTGTAGTATCAGATGTAGATGTGGCAAAGTCAAGGTAGATATCAACACCTTCAGTTCTTACTTCATTCAGCTTGGCAACTTCTAAAAGGTTGATCTATAATATATTTATATATATTAATAAAATATTATATAACATTGTCTATTTAAATACATACTTTATATTTAGCAAACCTTGATTGTATCTCATCATTGCTATAAACAATCTCATAGGTATCCCTCCAATTAATAAATGAATTCCATAGTTCATTTTCAGTTGGTACTCCTCCTATTACCGAGACTAATATGAGCAATGACACTAATAATAACATAAACTTAATATTTGACAATGACATTGTTATCTGTATCTTTCTTTTTGTTTAGTTTACTAATAATAATAACTAAAAACCCAACTCGATTTAGATTGAACTTATTCTATTGGTGTAGAGTTAGATGTAGTTCTACAATTTGGGATCGATGGTTCTACAACCAGATTGTTTCTTTAACCGATTGGATTAATTAAGTCTTGACTTTGTGCGTGACACGCCATCTAGATTTTTGAAGATCGTGATTTGTCAATAAATATCTGGTGAAGGGTTATTTTGAACGAGCTTTTTATGTCTGTTTAATTGAAAAGACCAGTCTTTGGCCCAAACCACAGTCCAACCCATTGACTAACTTTAGAAATTAGAAGGAATTAATTAATTAATTAATGTACGATAAGTCGATTAAAACAACTTGATCGATCTTGGTTAATCATGAGTCTACATCTTGTACGTCATCAACTTAATAGATGTTGTCTATTCCAAAAAAAAAAAACAAACAACAAATAACAATGAAATATATATTATTTTTATTTACATTGATCAGTTTGATCACACCTCTATTAGGTGCTCCTTTGGATTCGAAGGATATCGCTTCAATCGTAGAGATTCATAACTCATGGAGGTCCTCCCCAACTCCTTCTCCTCTATCACCTTTGCCCCTTCTGGTTTGGAACAATACCATTGCTAATTTGGTTCAAAGTCATTTAGACAATTGTTCATCATCTTTAAGTCCTGGTGCTCTCTATGGTATCTACAGTGAATGGAGGAGTACTTCATCACTCTCATTTAGTTTGAACAAGGTATGTCAAATTGCCATGTTAATTAATATATCTCTCTAACTAAACTAACTTATCATCTAGACTCTCAAGAATGTTATTCAACTTGCTGACCAATATGATTGGAGCAAGTCAACTTGCAAACCAGGTAAAGCTTGTCAGCCATATCTCGTTGCAATGTCAAACAGAAGTCTGAGCATTGGATGTGCCAAAACCTCATCATGTGGATTTCTAAAGACAACCATAATCTGTGATTATTATCCTGCTGGAGGTCTACCTGGAGCTGATCCTTACAAGAAATTTGTAGTAACACCCAAACCAACTACAACTCCAACTCAGACACCAACCCAAACTCCGACTCAGACACCAACCAAAACACCAACTCAAACACCTACACAGCCTCCAACACCAACACCCACAACACCACCTGTCAGTCCCAACGACTCTGATTGGAGAACAAAGAACATTCTAACACCAGTCAAATCCCAAGGAAACTGTGGATCATGTTGGAGCTACGCTGTATGTATCCTCTCATCATCACCTGATTATAAGTTTAATGATTCTTGATTACTGATCGATCATCCCGAAATAATAATAATAGTCTATTGCTCATATTGAGGCCAAGTACATGCAAAAGTATGGAGGCGATCCAAACACAGCCATTGATCTATCGGAACAACAAATGGTCAACTGCTTGCCATATGGATGTGCTGGTGGGTGGTATACCAAGATCTTTAGAACGTTTGCAACCGGTATCCAATCGGAAGCAGACATCCCCTACGTCGCAAAGAATGACACGTGTGTGCACCAACCGGACCGACCGCATGTCAAGTGGGCCTCTTGGAAGTTCCTGCACAACACCAAGCAAGCCATTATCGATGAGCTTCAGAATGGTCCAGTGGTGACTGGTGTTATGTCAGACACAACGTGGAGGAACTACAAGAGTGGTATTTTGAACTGTGCTGTAAAGTACAATGATACCAATCATGTGATCGTGATCGTAGGCTACAATACCTATAATGACTACTGGATCGTAAGAAAGTATGTATGATACAACAAACACATCAGGTATTCCCATTCGCTAACACATAATATTACCACACTATCCATATCATGATTGAAGCTCTTGGGGTACCAAATGGGGATATGGCGGATATGCCTACATCAATGCAACCAATGATGATTGCTACATGATTGGTATCAATAACCCTGCTGTAGTAAACTTCTAGAATAAACATTAGTAGTTATTTGTTTGGCGCATATAAAGAGTGATCTAGAAATTGTTACATGGACCCTAATGTTGTCAATAACGTGACATATATATTTTCTCCTTTGAACCTGGAACAGGTGCAGACCTGGCAAACTTTAGCACAAACGATTCCAGTCCTGCGTCCTGTGTGATAATAGGTCTATATGTGTTGAACAATATCAGTTAGATTGTGCATTGGTGACAACTCAAATAGATACCTACCTAATATATGGTTCCAACTCTGGTAGACTCCATTTGGTATTGATCTTAAACAACTGTATGAATCTATCCTTTGGCATTATTGGTAAATCCTCTTCACTCAAGTATGTTGCCGTTGGTTTGTTGTTGTTCTTGGCCACCGTTGCCACTGCCACTCCTTTTAGCATGTCGAAGCGTGGTGTGAATCCAACTGGTACAGAGTCTGTCCATTTCTCCAAGAACTTGTCCATTGGCATTACTCCAACACTCTGTAAGGATGTCCACTGCAATATTAGAATATCATCAATATTGATATGATCCAGTGATGGTCAACAACATACCTTTAGTATTTGCTTGCCTCTGAATATACAAATCATATTGGTGTCTAGTTTGTAATATTGATCACTATTACTTGACATCTTATCCTCGCACTTTGTAGCATAGATATGAAAGATATACTCCAATGCCTGTCTTGGTGTGTCACCAATCTTCTCAATGCACTCATTGATTGGTATGGAATGAGATGACCAACCATTGATGTTTATCTCTGTCAATATCAACTCCACCAATCGCTCGTGGTATCTTTCAGAGAACAATGCAATCCTGTCTGTGTGTGTGATCCAGTCAATCGTTTAGTCTGACAGACAACGTCACCAACATATCAAGAATGATAGATACAACATACCTCCAATGTGGAACACATGAAGTACACTGTTGAGATACTGTTGTATTTCAAGTGGACTGGCCTGTACCAGTGATTCCAATTGAGGCATAGTATATCCTACTGCAGTACTAACATCAGTGCCATTGTCAATGACCATTCCATCCACATTGTTGAAGCATTGATTATTGTCGATTGGTCGTTTGAGCAAGTGAGTTTTGATAGTTGCCAGTCTAGGTGGTATCTCTGTCAACTCATAGTGTAGCTGTTGTAATGATTCGATCGAGTAGGTATTACTGCCAGTCTGTTGGTGGGTGAGCATCATTGAGTTTGAAGTATGAGCTGACTTTAGCACATATGTCTTAATGCTGGTGCACAATACTGCCTCATCATTCTTATCCACTCCCTTTATAACTAATCTGTTGTGTATGATCATGGTTAATGAGCTGGATGTATAACAACAAGATGTTAGATAGATAGATAACTAGATGAATAGCTACCTTCCGGTTGATTGTAAATCATCCAATACATCACTGCTAACCTCTAGCAGTTTGAAACCATTCAATGGGTAGTGATCATTGAATCTAACAGTTGTTATCGTTGTTGTTGCTGTCTCTGAGGCTATTGACATTGTTTGTTATATATATATATTATATATTATATGTTGTTGTTGTTATTATCACTCTATCAAACAAACATTAATGAATCTGGGTTAACCTATTCATTTGAATTTGGCGCCAAGCTAATGATATGAACTTCCCATAAAGACACTAAACAGTGGGAAGATTAAGATAGATATCTGATCATGTAACATGACATTGTATTATTATTGTTGTTTACACTTCATACACACCGCCAATGATTTGTTTCATGCGCTTCATGAATCGATGACGATAGAACTTGGGTGGTGCCGACGAGATACCTTCTCCATCTTTCCTGGCAAAGTACACCTTCAAGAATCTCTCACGCTTCTTGCTGAAATCATACAGTTGCAATATATCTATAATACCAATGTAAACTACTTCCTTCCTTGTCGACGTCACTGTTGGTTGGTTTGTTGGGTAATATGTCTAGGTAAGTGAACCCGCTCATCAAATAAAGAATGGGTAGTTCATCATTAACATACCAATACGATGAATATTATCATCCTCCAATGATCGTTGTTGTTCCTGTAGTTGTTGTTGTTGATGTTGTTGTTGTAGTTGATCTGGTTGTGGATCACCCTGTTGTTCTTGTTGAGATTGTTGTTTTTGTTGTAATAATGCATCATCCTCCTGTTGTTGTTGCTGAACATTTGAATGAACACCTATCAGTAGACTGTAGTCCATAATATTGAGACCAGTGAGGAAGTCAGAGTCTTTGCCCAGTTGATTCAGTATTGGATCCTTGAGACGTGGAGGCACGTTGAGATACTGTCTGGTGTTGATAAAGTCCAAATCCAGACCAAGTGTCTTTGGATCATAGTTGTAGTGTCCACCACGATTGACACTTGATCCCTTCAAGTCATATCGCTCCGTTATCTTTTGCTTCGTCGTACTGAACACATTGGACATGACTGCCAGGTACACATGATGGTTTGGCATCACAATCTTGTAGTTACCATAGAATCGTAATAAATAGGATGAACTGTTTCCTTTGAAATACTATGGTGGGTGGTGTAAGTGTCAATGGAACGATTGACTGATTGGTTGATCAATCCACTACTACTTACATCATAAAACTTGATCATAATGTTTCGTAGCAAGACAGACTCTTGTTGAGTGATCGTTTTGATCAGATACTTGTTGTCTGGTGTAAAGCACATGAAACTTCCACTCTTGCCCTCTGAAAACTTCTGGTTGGATAGTACATCAAAGAAGGTCTCTGCATTGAATGATCGCTGTAATGTATTGGTCAGTAATTATTACTTCCACATTCATTCAAACAACCAACCAATAACAACATACCAAATACTCTTCAGGTGTAATACCTTGTAGACTCCTGATTGCTGCGAATGTCTTTGGTGTGTAGTCCTTGAACTGATGCTTCTTGATACTGGAACTCTGTATGCTGAGCTCCTCACGGAATAACTGTTGCTCTGTATATATCTTGCAGTCATCCTTCATTTTGATGGACATTTCATTGACTGGATCTGTGTTGTCGCCCACCGACAGAGTGATGCCCTTGAGACAACAGGTGAGAATGTAGTTCCTGAGAGAGGTGGCCAACTGTGTTGGATCCTGCATGTCGTCCTTGAGTGATTTGAGCAGTGGTATGTTCTCCTCCAGTCTGTTGAAGCTGAGACATGGTATGACCCTCTTGACATTGTTGGTGAAGCCCTTGAAGAACTGAGGGTTGGTCAGCCACACTATAGCATTCATGAAGCCCTGCACCGACACACCAATCGCATCAAAGTACATCAATGGTGTTGGATCAAAGTTGCTGCTGTCACTGCTGTCACCATTCTTGTTGTTGCTTGGCTCTGTCCACTGAACAGTGCGATGAATAACTGGGCCGAGCCAACAAAGAATGAAGACGGCCGTATAGGAACTCATGCGAATGAGCATGCCACGACGGTTCTCATCGGACAGCGTAGAGAAGTTGCCCGAGTAGTAAAAGGCTGTGATGAGTGATCCGATGGAGAGTGCAAAGTAGGCCATCAGCGGAACAAAGAAGGAGAGTCGCATCAGAGACTTTTTGTTCATCAGCCAGCAGGTGCCATCACCAGAAGGTCCAATGTCCTCATAGTCGAGAGCAAACATCAGCACGGTGGACACGAGGCTCAAGCCCCACACCCAGACGTGATACCACTTGGACAGAGAGGATGTGTTGCGGAATGGATTGGCAGATGTAAGGATCAGATTGAGTGAGATCATGCCCGACCAACTGATGGAGGCCAGACCAAAGAACTGTTGTAAAGCAGCCTGAATGTTGCACCAGACCATATGTTGTTGTAGAGACTGTGAGTTGGGAATGACAGAGGTGATCATATACTTGGCACTAAAGATCAGATCGCATATCGACAGGAAGAACACCATACGAGTAGGATGTTTCTTCAGGTCCTTGTACCAGATGAATGTGATGATAACAAATACTGCACCAATGCATGATAACAAGGCCAATGAGCCTGATATTCTATAGAGTAGCTGTTGTGTTTGTTTATGAATGATGATCAAAGTGTTAGAGTTCTTTAAAGTTTATTTAAATGTTGTCTTGTTGATTATTCCAATCTATTCATACCATTGGTAGTTATATGTGTTTGTTGTTTATGTGTATGTATGTGTTTAAATGATTGTTTGTGTGTTGCCTTGATAAGTCTGATCGACACACTTTAATTTGTTAGAAACACACACTTTATGCTCGGCACGGAAAATATCTTACAGAGCGAATCTGATCAAAACTTGGGATACAAAGAGAGAACAATCATTGGAACCTACAGGTAAGTCGTAGGTTTTGATTGGGTAACAAAGACTACTGGTCTATATCAAAAACGTCATTTCAAGGATGATGTTGTTGATGACGACGATGAATGACAATGCCAACGACGATGATTGGATGTATGGATGCCAAATTACAAAGATTGGGTCTTTGATCGTACATTGGCAATATGAAGGGATGATGATTGAGTGAGATGACGTAGAAGGAGTCTCATATTGATGATTGATGATGTAGATAAAGTCCTTCAAAAAGTACATCTTGCGAACAGACCTTTATCATTATCCATCCACTATCTAACTTGGCTCCCTCGAGGTCAATCCAATTACAGTACTTACCTACTGTCAGTCATGATTAGAAGAGTCTTCTTCGCTTCGCCAACCGTCACCCTGGACCAGTCTTCGTGTTATCTATGAGATGAACCAATTCCTTGTCCCTCCACCGCTATGATACCCAAGTGAGGCACTCTATGGATGGACAGAGATGAGAATGCCGCAATCAACATTGGCGTCATTTTTGTTGGAGGCCTCAGAGACACGTCCTAATGTACAATACAAGAGGACCGAGTTGTTCACAAGGAAGGCTCAGGACAAAGAGACCAAGACACAATAAAAGATAGCATCCATTATTTTATCATCTATTTTTTCAAAGATCCAATATTGAATCAACTGAATGAGATTGTTAATAAAGACAAAGCAAAGATAGATAGCGATGTAAGGTAAGGATGAATGGATATGGCAATATGATAACGTAGTTATTGATGAGGATGACAATATAGTTCTTCGAAGAAGGATGGTGTTTAGAAACACCTTTAAAAACAACCATTACAATGGAGCTGTTGGATGGCTTAATGGGTGGAGGTCATTGACTCGTTGGCAGCTGGGTTGTACTTGGAGACAGCGGTCATACCCTGGACGATGGCGTGTTTGGCGAGCTCACCAGTCAAGATGATACGGACGGCGACCTGGATGTCACGAGAGTGGAGAGTCATTCTCTTCTTCTTTCTGGCAAGCAGACCAGCCTCAGTGGCGATTCTCTCAAAGATATCGTAGACGAAAGAGTTCATGACGGCCATCGACTTGGCAGACATGGTGATCTTCTTCTCGGTGCCACCAGAGACAGAGTTCTGGGTCAAGGTTTTTAGGATCTTGTGGATGTAGGTCGAGAAGGAGGAGTAGTCAGACTTCTTCTTCTTCTTCTTCTTCTCTCCATCAGCAGAGGCAGTCTTGGTCTTGGCAACCTTAGGGGTGGTGGCCTTAGTCTCGGCAGCGGTCTTCTTTGCGGCGGCAGCAACTGGGGCTCCTTCGGTGTTCTTCTTGCTTGGCATTGTTATGTATGATTAAGTAAAGAGATGGGTATACAATGGTTGTTGTGAATTGGTGATAATGATTGAATCAATAACAGATTTAACCCTTAAGGGTGACTATTTAAATGTTAGCAACGAGTAAAGTTATTTTAAAAAAACATCACTTATTCTTTACAACTTGTGTGCTGAACATACAAATCTTCGGATTTTTGGATAATCCCACAAGCGCCATTTTTTAAAAGTGATCATACCAGAATTTAAATTCAAATTTTTTATAGAGCCGTTACATTTATCTTTTGAAAGTGGCTTGGTTGGACAGACTTGTTCTTATTTTGCGAAGTCCCCAATGTTAATGAATTGGGTCACTAGACATATACATACAGCATGATTACTAAATACAATTAATAATTATTGATTAATTACATTATTGTAATTAATCTCCTCCTTGTCGTCTTTAAACGACAAACATGTTAATATTACAAGTTCAATAAATTATCTATCTATCTACTAAATCTATAAGTTGTCTCTCTCTCGCCAAATACATTCTTGGACACACATACAGACAGACATACATACTCATACACACACACACAAACATTTGAATCAATTAAGGAGGGGTCGTGTGTGTGTTGCACGACTTTAGCACTACTCTACACTAATTACCCGTCGTAGCTCTAACAAACCTGATCACTCTAGTGGCAAGCACTACATCAAATAGAAATAGCTATGTACGTTGATGCTGTTGTTGCGAACAATAATAATCAACAAACTAACAATCATTCATTCATTCATTTATTCGATCGACAATATAATACTGTACAGTACAGAGCAGAGTTGGTTATCTAGACCAGGACACGTCTAGAAATGTCATCCACCTCAACGACATCAACCACTTCATCATCATCATCATCATCGACAACAACCTTATCAACCACTGCTTCAATCACTCAATCATTGTCCAAGATTGTCTCTCCTCTATCTCTATCATCGTCAGAGATCAAAGATGATCAACAAACTCAACCTACAACTCAAACTCAAACTCAACCTCAACAACCTCTGATAAAGAAGAATGGTAGCAGTCTATTACAACACAAAGTACCTCTACTGTCACTGAATACCAAGAGTAGACATCATAGTCTAAATGTCGATAGTATTGTCACTCGTGATATTGACAAGCGAAGGTCAGAAAGCAGTATATCATCTCAGTATCAACAATTATATACATCAGAGCAGCAACAACAACAGAGACCAAATGATACAGCAAGTCCCAGAGATATACCAACACCTCGGACAAGTGCTGCAATGCAACTATTGGATAATATAACCAATGACACATCACTCCCATCCAATAGGAGCGGTAGTCCAACTAATGACGTCATTGGAGATGGTAGTAGGTCTAGGAGCAGAACAAGCATTGGACGCAAGAGTGTTGGTCCAGCACTATCCTACGATGCAATGGACCTACTTGACCAGATTGTCAGCGAGTCACTCATGGCATCACCATCAACCTCCTCTGTAAAGTCAGACTCGATCACACCAGACCTCATTACGCCGCGATCAATCTCCACACCCACCTTGGCATCACCTGCGCTATCTTCAACACCGGATAGCAACAGGTCTGGCTATCAACAAATCACACCGGACCGTGTCCGCAAGCAAATGTCCTTCCCTGTGTTTGGCTCCAACAGCAGCTGTGGAAACTCACCACGCATCGGCACACCGATGCTACCTAGTCGCTCATCGATCGCAGCGCTCTCCAACAGTCCTGTCCTCGTCTCTAGACCAGTGGTGGTCAAGAACGATCAACAGACCACACAGGACATATGGAGATCGACACTTTCATCTCGGCCCAAGGAGGAGTTGATCAAGGTTTGCTTCGATGAAGTGCCTGGCAAGAAGATAACACAGCGATTCTCTATCGACATGACACCATTGGAGATCAAGACCAAGTTGCTCGAGGAGGTTGGACAGGACTACATGTCGATCGTCGATCAATTCGAACTCAAAGTGCTATCCATCAACTTGGCTTTCACCAACGAATCACTTCCACTGCGGCGTCAACTCGTCATGCAAGCGTGCAACATCACACGTCTCTTTCCCAGACTGCAACTGGCATTCAAGTGTCCTGGTGACGGCATCAAGTCAATCGATCCAGAGGCCATCGATATTAAGAGTCACGTCGAAGCCGAGCTCGAGATATTCAATCTGATTGGCAACAACCACACCCGATTCCTAGACAATAGCAAGTCAGAGGTGGTCAAGTTCCGTCGTGAGATGGCGCACTATAGACTCGTTCAACCAACGCCCACCAATCACTTGACTCAGTACATCTATGTGCTATCCGAGCCAATGCCACTGGTCATCCCACCGAGGATCACGATCCAGGTTACCTTTCCCAACTCTGTGCACATCACCAAGAAGCTACACTGCGATCCCAATCAAACAGTCACCGAGACTCTGAACGATATCTACAGAAAGTATTCAGTGTTTGAAAAGGTCAGCACAAAGGATATGTCACCAATCGACTTTGTTCTAAAGGTGACGGGCTTTAGCGAGTTCATTCTATCGGTGCCCCAGCTCGGCACAAAGACAGTGGAGGAGCATCGGATCAAACCAAGTGGCAAGGATGGTGACTTCTCAATGTTGGACTACGACTACATTCGATCGTGTATCAGCAAGCAGCAGATTGTAGAGTTGACATTCTCAAGCAGCTCCATATTGGCCAAACAAGCTGAGCCCAACATATCATTCATTGACAAACTGCTGGATACCAATGACTTTGACAGTGATGGCGAGGATGAGTTGTCGGCACCTTTTGAACCATTGGTCGAGGGGGTGATTGTTCAGTCGCCACCTCAACAATCGATTTCACCGTCGTCACAACCGCAATCAGCGCAGCAGGGCATATTTTCACAACAACAGAATACTGCTGCAGCAGCTGCTGCGAATGGACGATTCCTACCAATAACCAGGGTCAACAGGTTGTTCCGTATCAAGCTAGTCGGACTGAGGAACATCAATCTGATGCGAAACGAGGAGGCAAGGACCAAGTTTGTCGATCGTCAACTCTATGGATTTGTGATGGTCGAGCTGTACCACGGTGGTGAGCCAGTGTCAAGTCCAGTGTTCTCCAGTGCAATACCTCTGCCAAGCATGGAGACGATCAACTTTCCAGATTGGGAGCGCGACGTATGGACCCCATTCAATATCTCCATTCGATCACTGCCTCGAGCCACTCGTGCTTGTTTGACCTTCTTTGTCACGAGCGAACAACTTACAGATCCATCCGAGTCCAAGTCCATCCCCATCGGTTGGGCAAACTATCAGCTTATCAATCACAAGGGCTACCTGTGTACTGGTCCTGTTGCACTACGTCTCTGGGAGGATGGACGTGCCAATCCAATTGGTACATGCATTGACAACCTGGCTGCAAAGACACCAACAATCTTGCTCATAGAGTTTGAGACATTTGTCAAGCCGGTCGTCTTTGTACCACCCGACTATGATCAACTGTCACCACGAGCGGTGGAGTCGAGAGACGCTGCCAATCAAGTCAAGAAAACCATTCTTGAGCCGGCAGAGGCGCGAAGACTCAAGTTGTTGATGCAATCAGATGCTCTCATGGTGTTGCAGCCAGAGGACAAACGATTGATATACAATCATCGCCACCTCTACGTCAATAAGCCAAAGGCATTGGCCAAGTTCCTGTCTGGTGTCAACTGGGTGGAGATGGATCAGACACTGGAGGCCTATCGCCATCTGCAAGAGTGGGCAGCACTTCGTCCCACTCAAGCGTTGGAGCTGTTGGATGCAAAGTTTGCCGACAGTAACGTTCGCAGCTATGCAATCGCAGCACTCAATTGCTTCACCGATGCAGAGTTCTCTGACTTTCTGTTGCAGCTCACACAGGTGTTGAAGTACGAGCCCTACCACATGTCCGACCTGACCAACATTCTGATACAACGATCATTGTCCAACACGTCACGAATTGGACATCCGTTCTTTTGGTTCCTCAAGGCAGAGTTGGACACACCAGAGATAGAGGAGCGATACAGTCTCCTGTTGGAGGGCTACCTGCGAAGTTGTGGATCACATCGACAGGAGCTGATCAAGCAGGACAGTGTCATCAACATGCTTCTGACTGTGGCCAACAGTGTAAAGACAGCGCAGGGCACCAGCGAAAAGAAGAAGGTTCTTTTTGATGGTCTGTCCAAGCTCAAACTACCAGACAGATTCCAACTACCACTCGACCCAAGATGGGAGGCAAAGGGTCTGATTGTCGACAAGTGTAAATATATGGACAGCAAGAAAGTATGTATCAACAACACTCGCAGTTACAAAGAAAGACTACATTGACACTAACATCAACCGTTTACTTCTTTAGTTGCCATTATGGTTGGTGTTTGAGAATGCTGAACCATTTGCCAAACCATTGACAGTGATATTCAAAGTGGGCGATGATCTGAGACAAGATATCCTTACACTTCAAGTCATCAGGATCATGGACAAGATATGGAAGAGCTGTGGCTTGGATCTCAGATTGCAGCCGTACAAGTGTGTGGCTACTGGAAATGGTGTTGGCATGATCGAGGTGGTCTTGAATGCAAATACCATTGCCAACATCAATAAGGATGCCGGTGGCACTGGTGCACTTCTAGAGGAGAAAACTCTTGACAACTGGTTACGTGATTGCAATCCAGGAGATGCAGACTATAACAAGGCAGTGGAGACCTTTATACTTTCATGCGCTGGCTATGTTGTCGCGACCTATGTGTTGGGAATAGGAGATAGACATGCTGATAACATCATGATCACCAAAGCAGGTCACCTTTTCCGTAAGTTTATCATAGATTGGTTCTTGGTGGCGTAGCAACTAACAAATTTGGTCACTAACCATCACTAGACATTGACTTTGGACACTTCCTTGGCAATTACAAGAAGAAGTATGGCTTCAAACGAGAGAGAGCACCTTTTATATTCACACCTCAATACATGGCCATTGTCGGTGGCAAAGACAGTGACAACTTCAAGTTCTTTGTCCAGACCTGTTGTTTGGCCTACAACACTCTACGTAAACACACAGACCTATTTATTAACCTCTTCCAGCTGGTATGTAGTTATCACATCATGATCAACAACAAGGTGACAACAGTATAACTAACAATATCAACTGATCAAATATAGATGCTTAGTACTGGTATACCAGAATTAAGACATGCGGATGATATCGACTATTTAAGAAAGGCACTTGCACCAGACTCTTCAGACGTCGAGGCTGCCAAAGAGTTCACCAACAACATCCATGTCGCATTGAACACCAAGACAGTGCTGCTCAATGATATATTCCATAATTGGGCACATTAGGACATGGCGTTCAACTATCCAATACACACCTCTGGATGGTAATAAAGGTTGTTGTGGCTGGCCAGTTAGTGACCATCACCATTTGTACATACTTGCACATATATGTTATATTTTAAAATAGTTTATAGAGGCTTCCTAACACCCAAGAGCTTGGATACGACCTGGCAAATCGTAGCATTGCCACAGAGGACACGACGACCCTCCATTTGGACTGGGCCTCCACTTGGGTCAACAACGACACCACCAGCCTCTGTGATCATTAGAGAGGCAGCGGCAATATCCCATGGATGGATACCCCATTCATAGAAGCAATCCAGTCTTCCACAGGCGACACTGGCCATCTCCCAAGCTGCAGTACCAGAGAATCTTATCGATTGAACGTTCTGCATCATGATTGCCTTCAAATTGCTGGGGTATATGTGTGGTGTGTCAGACGATATATGTCCACTTTGGATGTACAATGCAACTCGATATAATCATGTGATACTTTACCTCATCATAAACTCAACACCATATTCACTGCGATCGTATCCAACATTGGTTGCCACCACTGCCTGTTGCAATGTCTCCACTGATGTAACCTGTAGCTTGTTGCCATTGAGATATGAGCCACCACCCTTGGTAGCAGTGAATATCTCATTCAATACTGGACTGTATATGCATCCAACTACAATCTCCTTGTTGATTGATAGGCCAATTGAAACACAGAACAGTGGGAATCTAGAATAGTCAATGTTAATCATCCAAACATGCAACAAACTATCCACTGATATACAAACATACCTGTGAACAAAGTTTGTAGTTCCATCAATTGGATCAATGATCCAGGTTGGCTCATTGCCCCAGTTGTAGACGCCATCCTTTGTTGACTCCTCTCCCAGGATCTTGGTGTGAGGGTACTCTGTCGTCAAAGTCTTTATAATGATCTCCTCGACATCTTGAGTGATATTGATGTTAGGTTTGATAGGAGGCATCTACCAACCAATCCTAAATGACCTACTCTTATCAGTTTCAGTGACAAGGTCTACAGCACCCTTGTACTCAACCTTTTTGTCACGGTTGTTGTAGTTCTCCAATATGAGTGGACCAACACTCTTGGCAACGTTCACTGCAGAGTTTAGGTATTGTGTATAGCTAATGTCTGTCATCCTATATTTATATATATTGTATGGTTGTAATGTTATATTTGTTTGTAAATTACAATACTAGTAATGATCAGTACCATCGATCACCCTTGTCGTTTTATCAGTTTTGCAAGAGTGGGATTCATTCAATCATTCGGGACGTGAGTGCAAGCGTTGCATCACTAGATGTGGTCCAAATTGTCAGATGATTTATTGATCAGTTGTTGTTATTGTGTATATACAGGTAATAATACATATATATAGAGAGAGGTATATATCGACAATGAAGTTTGAATCCACTGTCGGGATTTTGTTCACCAGTGGCTATCACATATGCCCGGTGTGTGTGGATAGTTGCGTTTGAATGCTGTTGTTGGATGATGATTTAGGCGTAGGTGTATTGATCGTTCTGCTGTGAGGTGGCTGGAGTCATGTCTACATCGCCACTGGTTTTTTGTGAGCTGTGATTCCTCTTCCTTGTCTCCTTCTTCTTCTTGATGATGTCATTGTAGAGTTTGTTACGATACTCAGAGATGGGGAACTTCTGACTGTCGTCGATTGGTATCTTGATGATACCCTCCACTGATGGCTCATCCGCTGGATTGTGGAACTGGGCCACGTACGGGTGTGCCAACGCCTCTTCTGCTGTGATACGTTTGTCTGGGTTGAATTGAAGGAGCTTGCGCAAGAGGTCGAGTGCCTCTGGTGATGCATGAGGATACATCTCCTGGAATGAGCGTGGGTTGGTTGGTGGCAATGACTCGAGCATCGTTGCAGCAAATGGTGAACGCACTGCTTCAATGTCCTCTGCGTTGGGACGACCAGTGACCTCAATGATCAGGTCCAACTGGTTCATCGTTGAGTTGCCAGGGAACATTGCCTTGCCACCGAGTAGCTCGCCCATAATACAGCCGATGGACCACATGTCGACACCCTTGGTGTACTTTGTCGATCCCAACAATATCTCTGGTGCTCTGTACCATCTAGTGGCGACATACTCTGTCAATACTGGGTTTGCCTCTGTAACATTCTCCAATGACAATATTGATCTTGCCAGACCAAAGTCAGCCACTTTGACCAGACACTCTGAGTTGAGCAACAAGTTACTTGGCTAAAATGTATGATGATGACGTCAGCATGTGGGATGTCCTCTAGTACAATATGGCCTACAAACATACCTTAATATCCCTATGTAGTACATTGCCAGTATGCATATATTTGATTGCCTTTAGTATTTGATAGATGGTGTATTGCTTATGAATGTCCTCCAATATGTTTGCTCTTATAACTGCATGCAGATCAGTCTCTATGTGTCAAATGAATGAATGAATGATTGAAATGAATGATTGTTAGTATTATCATACAAATCAATCAACCAACCAATCAACCAGAGTGGCTACACTATGACATACCCATATATTCAAATATAAGATATATATCTCTGTCATTGTCAGCCTTTAGTACATTGAGAAGCTTGATGATATTCTCGTGACCGTGCAGTTCCTGTAGGAACATAATCTCTCTGAATGTCCTCTGAGCGTCAGTTGCATTCTGAAAAGCGTCGAATATCTTCTTCAATGCCACTGTCTCTTTAGTCTTCTTGTCGATTGCCTTCCAAACTATTCCATATGCCTATATTGATATGATATCAAGTTATGTATGTGTGTGTCAGAATGGTCACATGATTTCATTGTTAGCCCAGATGGCAATTGAGGTAGCTACATACTCCTTTACCCAACTTTTGAGATACTTCATACTTTCTAAGTACATGCTTATCAATGTCTTCACTTGATGTCATTATATTAATATATATATATATAAAATTGAACTATTATTATTATTATTACTACTACCTATGCTACAACTACTAGTCTAAATGAGATGATTGATGGGGTTGTTGTGTTTGAATGAATGAAAGAACTCGAAGGTGGTGATTGAATCATGTGAAGGGGGGGTGCTAGTCATAGGAGACAATCCCATCCACCTCTTCTCATTCAACCCAATCGCTCAAAAAATTAATAAAATAATGTGTGCCTATTTATGTCACTTTAGAGATAATTAGAGTGAGAGATTGATGGACAGATTACTGTTGTTTGAATCAAAATTAGTTCACAGATTAGGAGCACGGTGTTTATAATTATTATTACTATTGCCAATTAGAGTTAAAGTTAAGTGCTTGGTACGATGAGTCGGTGCTGAATTGCCATTGATTGGACCAGAATCCTCACGCTCACCAATTGCGAATGGGCCAATGATATTGAACTGTGTGGGCAGTGATGTATCAAACTGCACCTTTGTTGTTGTAGTGGCTATATATATATAAAAGTATGTTAGTTTGATTGATAAAGTCAATATATATTTATGGTGCGTATACCTATCATATTTGAATCTTGTTTGATTTATTGATTTCCATATTGAAGACGTCAGACAGTCTCACTGGTGTGACTGTTTATTTTAGCAATCAAACATCAATTCAGCGTGAGTTATGGTTGTTAAGAGAATTTCTCCTCTTTGGTTGGGCGGCAGTGGGCCTCCTCATGAATTTGTGTTGTCTATCTCGTGCTCCAGATGGTTGCATATCTCGGTCACTGATTCTAGCGGCAGTGTGCTCCTCATTGTCTTGGGCCTCCTCCTCGCCATTGTGGAGCATTTCAAAAAAGACATCTTCGTTGTAGTCATCTCCGGGCTCGCAATATGGCGAGTTCTCGGTGGCCGTGCAGGTGCTTGGTAGCGAGTCCATGAAGACACCATTGCTCAGATAATCAATGAGATGGCAATGATCAAACAGAACACTCCAGTGGTAATACCAGCAGCGGTGGAGGTAATACCAGCAGAGGTGGAGGTAATACCATCACCACCATCTCAATTGGCTGCGTCCAGTTCCTCGACAAGTTCAACGAAACAATTTCCACTAGGTCTCATCAAGCAGCTTGTAGATAACAACAACAATAATAATATTAATAATAATAATAATAAGGAGAAGGACAACAACGTCAATTATAAGTGCTCATTATGCCCAACAACAACAAGGTATTCATATAACTTATATGAACATATTCGGAAAAAACACAAAGAGGAATTGGGCAAGTTGAAGATCATTCCAACAACAACAACAACATTGACCAATCTGAGAACAGAAGATGGCAAGGCTCGCGACAAGTTGTGCGATCACTTTGGATGTCACGATCTAGTGGCCAACAGCATCTGGGCCCGGCACGTCCAGAACCTCAATTACCATCACAAAGTAATCAATAACGAACAGTCATTGGCAGAGATATGCAACAGGTGCATGATTGTCAAGTTTAAGAATCGAATCAAAGCGACTGACAAGGTACACAATGCAACTGCAAGAAAGGGTATGAATTGCTAACCAAAGAACAACAACAACAACAACAACAACAACAACAACACATTTGATTAGATCATTTACTAATCAATCTCAACATCCTTCTCTTATTCAGATATACCTCTGCTCGAGATTGCCAAGTTGAAGGTACAATCCAAGATTCCAGATGACAAGTGGCTTGAGAGGATGAGACAATTGCGGCTTCACACAAGGGTCTACTCTCTGCGCAGGATAAAGTTGGCGTTGGAGCATATATCCAAGAACAAACTAGACCTCAGAACGATCCCAAATGGATACTACAATATCCTGCCGTCTACATTGAAGAGAGCACTTGAATCTGATGCGGCATACTTCAAGATGATGGACCACTCATCAATGATCGGATGCCCACCATCCTCACTCTCTTCTTGTCAATCATCTACTCCACGACAGGCAGATCAACAATCGTCTACGTCACATTTGTCCGCTACTGCTCCACCACCACCATCGATTGCTCCTCCACCAAGTCAGCAATCGTCGTCAACATTGCACACGTCTGCTGCTCCACCACCAACATCGATTGCTCCTCCACCAGTTCAGCAATCGTCGTCAACATCGCATACGTCTGTTGCTCCACTACCACTACCACCATCGACTGTAACACACAGGTCTGATGCTGTTCCAACACCAGGCAGCTCAAAGACAACCCGATTGAACTCGTCACTCACCTTATGCTCGATGGAGCCAAGAAATAAGAACAATCGAAAGCCAACAGAGATTGGAGTAGCACAGATTGTCGACCCACGAAAGTCACTGTCCAGAATCAAGTCTCCAGAAGATGGTGTGACGTTCCTCTCATACACTGGCTCAGAGACCACAGAGAAGCTTTATGAAGCACTGGCTGGGCTCCGCATCGACTTGCAGATCCTAAAGGATAACAATAACATCATGGAGATCGATGGCGTATACTACAGAGTCACTGTCCTTTACGGATTCGACCTGGTCTGTGCGAGCACAGTCACTGGAATGTGTGGCATGCATCTATCTCATTCAACCTACCGCTGCATTCTTTGTCACTGCACCAATGACACCATCAAACATGTGTCTCGACTGGACCAGTTCACACTCAGAACACTGGAGTCAATCAAACATGATGCTGATATGATCAAGGCGAAGTTGGACAAGGGCACCAAGACAATCGTTGCAAAGAACTTCCATGGGATGTGCACAATACCTCCATTGATCATCGACCCATTGCAGTTCATATTGGATTCACTGCACTCTATCATGGGCGTCGTCAAGTTCTACAAGAAAAGGGTGCTTGACTTCACAGAAGACCCTAGATTGTCTCCTGAGGTCAGAGCCACACTTGCCAGTAGTTTCATTCAGTTCCTCAAGGACTATGCCAAGCTTCACCTGTGTATCATCCTTTCATTCATTCATTCATTCATTTATTCATTCATGTGACAACTATTGACTAACAAATGGCAATACAGATTCGATCAATGTGGGAGCAGCTTGCCTTTCTCGTCAACCTTATGATCACAGACCGACCTGCGGGTCAGCCAAACGTCAAGGAGTTTCAATGGCGTTTCATGGCTGAGAAGCTTGGAACGCTAACACTCATCCACTGTGGCAACAAGCTCTCATCCTACATGCACATGTTTAAAATGCATGTAGGATACTTTCTCGAGCGATATGGAAACTTGGAAAGATACTCTTTGTTTTGTGGAGAGTTTAAACACAAGAATAACAGAGCGACCAAGAAGGCCAGGTCAAATTCATACAGATACGCAACCTCAAAGGTAGACAATCAATCATCAGAAATTGATGGACATCTGACCGGAGACATCAATCATCAGCTCATGTGCGCTGAGGCGCAACATCAGTTCTTCAACAATCAGCCATCCCTGACATACATGCTGAGTACTGGCATTTCTCATCTCAGGCAGGAGCTGAAGAGAAAGAGAGAAGAGATACCTCAGCTTTCACCGCCAGATATGGAGTCTCTCTTTGGAGTGAGTTCGTTGAACGACATTCCAGAACCCCCAGCATCCACTCAGCTCTATCCTCTAAACACTGATGTAACAGTCCTGATTACGATGAGCACAATGAAGTGATGTCGTATGTTGTCAAATTCGATCAAGGAACAGATAGTTGACTGTACAAGAGAACGTGTGTTGATTGGATGCTGGTGTCGTCTGTCTCACCGCTTTCAGCACTTCATCCATATGCAGGTCACTGCCGTGATTGATGTCAGACCAGAGGCTGACGCCGTGATTGCAACTGATTAATGAATTGAACTTATTGAAGAGGTTAATAAAAAAAAAAAGGCATCCTGATGTGATATTGAACCATTGATACATACAAACAGATAAAAACGCTGCTGTTGTTGTTATTGCTGTACATTCATTCATTTCTAACTCCAATACTTCAAAGTCGCAAAGACAGCAGTGAACTTCCAAATTAATTATGAAAAATTCCAAATAATCGAAATGCGTTACCTAACGAGGACTTAAACTAATTGTACGAATACTATTTTAATCTGATTTGTTTATTTAACTTCAACATCATCACAATAAAGATTCACCTATCAAACATAGTATCGGCACGATTCTCGCTAGATACGTTGACAAACAGAGCAGACATGACTATCTCTAACGGTAGACACCAGACGACGTATGCCGACACACAACAGGATGACTCTGTCAATTCATTCTCTCTTCCGTCACTGCCTCTGATCATCATTCGCAACATTGTGTCAAGAGCATGGAGATCACATCTCGTTAGACTAAGCTGTGAACACTACTACTACGATTGGAACCTCTCACTGGCACTTGTCTCCAAAGACATGTTCAAATTTGTCTCCACTTGCCTGTTCACAGAGGTCTACTCGACCAAAGACACATGGGTGCCATTTGACATGGGACAACACATTGCCAATCCTTTCTGTGTGATCAAGTCACCAAGCAAGCTCATCGTTGATAAACATATCTTTAAAGATCCGTGCGAGTCAAGTGGCACCGCCAGCACACAGACTTTCTTTGGAGGCATCACCAATCTCATTGTCATTGGCCGAATAGATCTCAACCAATTGGTCCTGTTTCCATCTCTGACCAACCTGAGGTTGGAGCAAAAAGGTACAAGTAGAACTTGGGATTCAAATAATGTTTGGGTGTTTCGAGAGTTGCCACAGCTCTCACTCCAGAATCTAAAGAGGTTGCGCATTAAGAGCTGCAACCCACAGGTTGTCTCCAACCTCCCAGACGGCCTTCATCTCTCTGTCGACCAAATAGGTAGTTCCAACGCCCAACACATCAATCTCAATCCAAACGTCATCTTCCAAACAAGCAATATGGAGCTAATGCCACAGATGATCTCCAAGTTGATTCTGAATTATCATGGTCCCATTCCGATTGAAACTCTCCAATCAATGCCCAAACTCAAGCATTTGGTAGTTTCTCTTGGATGGAGTATTATGCCGATCCAGGAAGCGGTGAACATCATTAATGCCTGCCCCAACTTCGAGGCATTTGCTCTGTGGTCAAGCCCGAACCCACAGTCAACGAAAATCGCAGACCTTGTCGTTGGCATACTTGAGCGAACCAGAATCGGATCCATCAAGCTGGTATTCATAATCAATCATGACTTGGAGGTATATGAATCTTTGATGGCAACACTTCCATTGACTATCCAGGTTGTTGGGATCAAGAGATCAAGACAAAAGATCCCCGTCCATTACAATCACCAAGTATTCAAGTTCTTCCTTCGATACAAACCCATCACGGAGATAGTCAAACTAAGTTAATCATTCAATCACGACAGTTCGAAAAACAAAAATGGCGGCCCTCAAACCAATATACAGGTCCTTCATAGGCTGTGAGGGACTCAGACAGAACAAAAATGGCGGTGGAGGCAGAGGTTCGTTTAATTGTGTTCTATCTATTGTTAACATATAATATTAGTTTGAATGGATAGCAATAGCCAGCCAGTGAGGTTCTTGTGTCCACATCAAACATGCAAGCATGGTGCCAGCAAGGATTGGCTTACTACAACTAGCCTGAAGAGACGACCTTTTTGGACAACCACATTAACAATGGCTCCATTTATGACACACCAGCAAGAGTGGATACACACCGACCAACGAAGAAGAGGATGGCTCCGTCCTCCACAAAGAGAACGCAGCAGGCGAATAACAAGAAGTGTCGGTTGTCAACCAAGTCCAACACACCAGAGACAACCTCCACCTGTAGATCAAAGAGCAGCGTGAGTGAACTGAAGCAGCATCAGTCAGCAACCAAAAGAAAGGCATCATTGCCATCAACGACAACAACAACAACAACAACAACAACTGCTACACAGAACGAGAAGCCCAAGACAACGACCACAACGACGACTGCTGCTGCACAGACCAAGAAGCACAAGACATCAACGACAACAACAACAACAACTGCTGCTGCTAAGACCAAGAAGCACAAGACAACAACCACATCTTCGCCATCCAACATGCCTTTCAACTTGACAACCAAACAACATCAATGATCAGAAGCATCAGCAGTCAGAGAGGATAGCTCGCAATCATCAATAAATCCAACAACCTCTGTTTATAACAACAACACAACTAGTTGATGCTGCCAACATAAGTGGGTTATAGTGTCCATATCTTCAATGTCACTGTCATTGCATCGATGTCCACACTTCTATATACTTGTTGATCGATCGATTGATTGATTGATTGATGTTGATAACATACATGTCTGAAACAGACTTGATGATTTAATTGATAGCTGGTGAACATTGTTTGATTGATCTGTCTAGGGTCCCAAGCAAGTTCTGAACAAATGATACCTGTCGATCGATCATCCGTCCTCAATGAGGTAGACCTGCGCACCAGTGTGTTCGATCCTTGACTAGTGTGGTGCTCGGCAATGACGAATCAAGATTCGTCACCTGTGTACGCTTGAAGACCATGAACTGAGCTGAGATGTCTTCATTGTCACTGCTATCGAATGATAAACCAATGATGTACATCTCATCGTCCACATGACGATGTTGATGAGTTTGAACATTGAATGATGCATACCATTACACTTGATATTACATTATAACTTGTTTAAACTCTGTATCTGTATAATGAGACACTTTAAATTGATGTGAGAATAATAGTACTGTGGAAGTCCAACCCATTTAAGGAAATATTTGGCTATTTTACATTACTAATTAAGGAGACTTGGCAGAAGTGGAGCGGTGAACACATGCTTGTAGTTTTTGCCCAAGGCTCTTGCCCATGTCTCCACTTGAGTGGCTTTGGCGACTCGTGCCTCGGGCCGGTCATCAACGTTTTGGAAACTCTCTGACAGGACGATCTTCAGTTGATCAAACATCAACTGGGTGGCCGCGTGGAACTCGATGAGTGCACTTCCACAAGTCTGATTAACTCTTCATTCTCACCCAATATCCTAGCACAGATCTCAAACTTGGGTCTTGAATCTGTGAACATCTTGTGACAATGAAGACGGTCATTTTACCCTGTTGGTTCACACATAATACTGTTTGTGTGTGCTGGGTTCAAAATGAAAAGTGAGAAAGTGAGTGTTTGGATAAACTTTGGTTTGCCATTGTGGACAGTCTTGGATCAACAGTTCTCAGCTCCGCAGTCGATATCCCTGGAATAATTGTTCTATGAACTTCTCAAGCAGCAGCTCCGAAAAAAAAGTTTTTTTTATGTTTCGAGGGGCGTGCAATGTGTCATCAGATTCAGATTCAGATGATCCTCCATCATTCTCCGTTTCGGAATCATCTGTTGTTTCATTTATATCTGTTCTCCATACTATGAGAGGATTTCAACTATTGACAATTTTGGATAGTGCTAGATTCAAACTCTGGTTTTACGAGTTTACGATAATCCTGTAAAGATTCTCAAAGAGATAAAGATGTACAATGATAAAGATGGACGGTCATTGCCTCAACTGATCATACATCGAATAGCAGCGATTGCCTGGAGATCACATCTGTTGCAACAAGATCATGTTCATAGTCATGCTTGGAATCTCTCGCTTGCTCTGGTATCAAAGGATATGTTCACATTCGTCTCCACAGAGATGTTCACAGAGATATCATTCAGAAAGAACACTATCATTCCGATCAAGCCAACGCCTCTACAACCACTACAACCACCAACACTTCAAAGTCCAACTCTCCCACAAGCTTTTATGATGGCCTTGATGGTGGTGCAACTTCCATTTGTACCGCATACCTTTCATAAACGATCGTATATCAACAATGATGCGGACGCTGACTATGGACACCTCATCAATCCTCACTGTGTCATCAAGTCTCCTCGTAACTTGGTGATCAGTGGCCATTTCTTTGACTGGTTGTGTGATCGTCATCGAAGCAGTGGAGACGAGCAGCTGCTCCAGTTATTTGGAAGAATCACCAAGCTTACTGTCCAGGGCCCAATGGACGTTAACAACCTCGTGATGCTCCCCTCGCTGACCAGTCTCAGGTTCCAGCAGGACTTCGAAGATAATATGATTTACTTCAGGCATCCGATTCCAAACACAATTCTCCAATCACTCAAGAAGCTTCAATATGACCGATGTACTCGAGATGCTGTGGCAAACCTTCCAGATGGTATACATCTCTCTATCCACTGGAGCATCGAAGATGACGACGAACAGTGCCTCAATCCAAACATCAGCTGTTATCACGTTGCTGTATTAGAGAATCCATACGTTATGCACTCGAACTTGGTCACCAGCCTGTATCTCGGTGAGGCCAGCATTGAGCCGGTGGATCCCTTTCTTGAGATGCCGAGACTGCATCGCCTGGTAGTGGAATTGGACAACCGTGTGACAGTGGATCAGGTTGTGGCACTTATAAAAGTGTGTCATCGTATTGACTCGATCAAGATTGTAGCATGGGTCATTGAAAAGGGAGTGGCCTTTGTGGAAGGCATCCTCAAACAGACAACACTCGATTCGATTACTCTCCAACTTCCAATCACTCCCCAGGATACGTTGGCATTCTATATGCACAAGATAACAACATCGCCCCAACTACAAGTGCTTCGCATCAGACGTGCAAGAGATAAGCAACCCAGGTTTGTCGGTGACAACAACCAGCACTACAAGTTCCTGCTCCGATTCAAACATCATACCAATGCCTTGGAAGAGCCACAGCACTTCAGCGATGTGAGGGTATATTTTGACCATAAAAGGCAAACATTGGTCCATAAATGACCCCAACCCCACTCTGACGTCACATACAACAAAGCTGAGCAACTTCACACATTCACAATCACTCTAAACAAACATTATTTATTATCTACACGTAGAAGACATAGTTAATAACGTCGAGTTATGTAATATAGATATGATTCAACATAAGTATACATAACACCACCAGACTGATCATTGTCACCACTCATATCAATGTTTATTAGCACTGTTCTTTGTAGTAGTTGTTGTTGTTGTTTGTGTCGCCTTACTCTGGGTGGCTGTCATCTTGCCCTTGTCTGTCGCTACTCGCTGCTTGTTATTGTTGTTGCTGGTGTTGTTGAGAAGTAGTGACAACCTTGTTGGTTTCTTTGTTTGTGTAGTAGTTGTTGTTGTCGTGGTTGTCGTACGACTCTTCTTTGTCGATGTATCTGGTATAGCAGTGCATCCCATCGCCTTTCTCTTCTTTGATGTCATTATTGGAGTGGTCTCGTCCACGTTTGTAATGTCATAGATGCCTCCAGTAGTGTGATGGTTGTCAAGGAACGATGCCAAGTAACTGTCGAGCACAGAATCAATGACATGCTCAGGCTTCTTTGACTCCAGTTTCTTGATAATGCCACGAACTTGTTGTGTACACTGCCTTCCTCGGAAGCATTTCCACCTCTTGATAACATATCCAACAAAGAAGATTGACCAAAGACCACAACTCCATACATCTTGTTGGATTGTGCCAGTGTTGGAGTACAGCACGAACCTATCATCTGTAACCGACTCGTTGTACTTGTTGGTGATGGATTGTGCAATGGACTTATGCATGTTCAAAGAGTCCAAGTGAATCAGACACCTTGCTTGTTGGTGGCCAATCAGTACAGAGTGATGACTTCCAGTGGTCATGATCACATATAGATATGCATTGTTGTTGGAGCTGGTAGTTGAGGTGCTGGTCGTGGTCGTTGTAGTGGTTGTCGTTGTTGTAGTAGTACTGCTGCTGCTGCTGGTGTTGCTGGTGTTGTTGACACCATGCTCGCTGTCTGATGTGTCAATCTCCATTTCCTCTAATAGTAGACCTTCATCGTTGTTACTATTGTGGTTGCTTGTGTTTGACATTGTTGGTAGTGGAGCAATAGAGTTCTCAAAGTGTGTAGTCGGTGGTAGCTTTGTCATCATCGATCGGATCCTGTTTGCAATATCAACAACATCAAGATTGCTTGTCATAGGTGTATGAAACAAGTCATTCCTCACAGCTAGGATGGCCAAACGCTCCTGGACACAATCCTGAACAAGGTTGTTGGAGATACCATGTCGCTTTTGAATGGATGCCTTCACTATTGTTGTGGGGATATCATGGTGTAAGTTGTTGATCATGTGTTTGGTTACTCCTTTCGAGTAGGTGTGTATATATACCTTTGGCCTTGATCTCTGGTAGGTCATCATAGGTGAATGGAGGAACATCAGAGTCTATCAAGTCACGGGCAGAGCGGCCAGTTGGCAACTTTGTGACTTCACAATCCCAAGGCGCGAAGATGCCCTTTAGATCGTTCACAGGATAGCTCTTGTTGGCATACTTGCCATCCATCACCTTGGCCGTCAGTCTTTGCTTCCCACCGACAGTATTCAAGTGTAGCGTCGATCGATAGTAGTGTTTGACTTTAGGTACGTGGAATAGACAGACAAGACCATCTCTTACTTGGCAACTATTGATTGATTGACACTCTTGAATGATGTGCTCTATGATGTTCGCTCGGAAATGCCTTTATCAATAACATAGTCATTTCCTGTCTGAAATAGATATGTCCTCCTTTGACCTTTGACACTGTGATCATTGATTGGAGTGTATGTGTTAGTGTATGTTGTCTCTCTCTACATGATGTCGGACTATAATACAAACCAGAATCGAATGTCATAGGTCACATTCTCAGGGTCATAGCCAACAACCTCACCAGGCCACCAGCTCTTATAATCGTCGCCCTCTTCGTTGGTCATTGCCGTTACCATCTGATTCAACTTGAAGGCAGTTGGGCGTGGTGGATGAGACAAGTCGTCAGGCTCCAGGCCAAATGTAGATCGGAAGGCAACGTCGGCCATGTAGTTGTTGATATGGCCCTTGATGTGTTTGTTGTAGTTGTCCTCATAGAACTTCCTCGAGTGGCTCACATAGCTGGCAAGTGCTACTCCATCCTTTCGATAGATCTCAATGAGCTTGGTCATGATCATATCCCGGGTCACCTGTTGCTTGCATATCTGTCCAGGTCGTCTCTGTTTGTTGGATGCCTTAATGGCTGTGTTGTTGGAACCATGCTTGGCTGTAAGGTTAACAATTAGTCCACAATGGTCGCAGAGCATTGAATGAATAGTGATAGTACTAACACATGGCTTACCTTCAGATGCGATGTTACACAACATCATTAAGCAGCCGTACAGCTCCATATATTCGCCAGAATGATGTATGAAGATGTGAAGATAAGAGGTCGGTTCAATGTTGTAAATATTGATTAACAATCTGCCAAACCTCTCACACAACACTCTCCATTGATAGGACTTGATGACAATGGTGTGATCGAGTAGCAAGATAACCAACTTGTATATCATCTCCCAGAGTCTAACTACATTGGCCTTTTGGTTGTTGTTGTTGTTGATGATAGTATTAGTTAATGCACTCAATCACTCACTTGGAGCCTGGCGATTGTCTTACTCTCTCAGTTTCATCTTCAATGAGATCTGTGAGTCCATCCTCCCTCCTGACCATGACTGCAAGCAATTGGAGACATTGATGAAAGGTAGGCTTGGCTTGACTGAATCGATACTGTGCAGGCATTGGTACTGATTTGCCACGTCTCGTCCAAACAGTACCCTCTGGCTTCATCTTTAGGTTGCATCGCTTGAGCAAGAAGACGCTCTCGATTGTCCTCATTGAGTTGGACAGGACATTGTCGACCTCGACCAAGGCGCCAGAGTGATTGCCCACATCCAAGGCGGTGCGCATGCTGTCGATCGACAGGGAGTGTCTCTCAATCTCATCATCGTCGACCTCATTGTCCTGGATATCTTCCTCATCACTGCTGGTCATGGAGAAATTGTCATCATCATTGTTCTCATTGTCCTGGTCAACATAATCGTCGTCATCTTCGTACTCGTCAACATAATCATCGTCCTCATCATCGTGTTCCTCGTCCAGATCCTGATGGTCAACATTGTCTAATGCCATGGACCTACTGTCCACCAGATACTTGATGAAGAGCTTGAATAACTTCTTGATCGAGCCTGGTATCATGTGCATGAGGTCTGGTATGTACTGATCAAGCTCAAAGGCAACACCATAGATTGGACGATTTGCGAATCCTTGGCGCTGTACTGCCTTCTTCTCTAGACTGCTAACTTGGCCCTCAGTCAAATCTAGATACTTTGTCTTTGACCATATCCTTGATATCTCTCTTGTAGAAGTCTATGCCAGCACCAACATATCCAACAGTCTCCTAGTTCACATGCACCTGTAGCACTTCATGCTGTTGCCACTGAATATGTCATACATCCCGAGCAACTTTACACAACAACTAAGGTCGTTGGTTGTGACGAAACGGATGTTGTATTTGTTTGCCTTCGGTCTCTGTCAGATCTGAACCAAACCTATGACATGAATGTGTAAGTGTCAGTATGATTGATTGATTGATTGATTGTACGCTGGATATMCAACAACTAACRGAACTTACAAGGTATGGCTTTGGCAGAGTGCTGAGCAATGTAGTCACTGGTGCAAGGTCATGTATAAGGTCATCTCTTGTCTCCTCATTCAGTGATATGGACAGTATAGCTTCGCCAAACGGACGCTTGACCTCGGCAGCAGTCTTACCAGAGATGGCTGATAATGTTGTCAGTTCTTGAAACTTCCTGCCACAGTCTTTCTTGGTCATCATACATCCATCAGATGTGATATTCATTATCATGATGTCATCATGGTGGCCGTCTTCAAGAATGGATGGTGGAAGCACATCCAACTTGGATAATGCGATCCATATTGACATATCCAAAGAGCCTTGCAAGACCCATCACTCCAGCTCATGTATGGCTCCAGTTCACTATCTATCTGAATGTTGTGTAGTAATGGCGCCCTCA
>NW_012236530.1:1636628-1653046 GCF_000787575.1 Acytostelium subglobosum LB1 | reverse complement strand
CCTTGCAAGACCCATCACTCCAGCTCATGTATGGCTCCAGTTCCACTATCATATCTGAATGTTGTTGTAGTAAGTGGCGGCCATCAATGTTAGCAACGAGTTAATATCCTCACCAACCATACTGATCCTTACTCTTCTTCACCTTCTCGACAGGTGTGAGCAGTGGCATCCTCCCTCTTGACTCTTTTGCCCTCTGTTTGTATTCCTCTCTGTTCTCCTTACTCCTCAACATGTTCAGGAGTGCCAGTTCAGGACTTATCATGTCTGTTGTTTGAATTAGTCCATGTAAGTATATATTCTTTGATCAACACCTGTTGCTGTCCAGTCTCTTGCTGATATATACCTTCCTCGTTTACACTAGCTGCCTCCAGAGACAGTCTTTTTCTCTCGGCCAGCCTCTCATCCAATTCTTTGATCCTGCGACAACCTTTAAATTGATGATGTTCCGCAGATGAGCAGGTAAGTTGTGCTTGCTCAAAATGGTTCCACAGCCTATGTGAGTTCACTCTACAGGATCACGGATACTGCTGCTACTGTTATTGTTGTTGSTGTTGCTGTTGCTGTTGTTGTTGTTGTTGATTGAGCAATCACTAACTACAAATCGCTCTTGCATYGGTGCCCTCAACAAGTYGACAGCTGGTTTCTCAAACTCTTCCATTAGCATATCATCAGTGCCCTCAGACAAGTCAATGACTGCAGCCTCCAGTAGGGCATTAATGGCAGATGAGCCGTTGTGCCCTCATCAGTTGGTCTGGTTGTACTACTACTACTACTACTACTACTACTGTTGGTAGGGTACACCACTCGACACGTTGGTTGGCTGGTAGGTTTGCTCGATGGAAGATATACAACACGACTAACAGGTTGGCTCGCAGATCGATTAGTGAATCCACTACTAGTCACTGACTGACTGACAGGTTGGCTCGCGGATCGATTAGTGTATCCACTGCTGCTCCTGCTGCTGCTGCTCCTGCTGGGTACTGAATGACTGATTGGTTGGCTCGATGATCCACCCCTGCGATCATTACCAAGCGAGTGTGTGCTGCCACCATTGTCACTGCTACTACTACTGTTGATTGTTACGCCGTGCCACTTCTTTAACTCCTTCATCATTCCACGTTTGTTATCAAGTTTAAAATGATGTTCCATGTCTTGGAGTTGGCATCTTAATCATCTTAGGATATAACATAGTATTAACTTTATATATAAATTTTAAATGTATGTATATGTATATATGTATATGTGTATGTAAGTATGTATATGTATGTAAGTATGTTAGTTATTTTATCGAATAAACATCTTTCTTGTGCTTGTTCTTCACAATGGAGAATGAGTACTATGGTGGGGTCAGTAATACTAGAGGCATGATGGACAAAGACATCAATCTGAAACTGTGTGTGGACTTTGAGATTAATGTCAACAGCGATGATCCTACCTAAATATATACAGTCACGCATAGTGGAGTGCACTTTCAAGAGTGCCAACAACCCAGACGACCAAACGTGGACCCATTCCAAGCGACTTGCTCTTGTTTGCTGGGCCTTTCACTCGTTTGTCAAGTCACTCAACAACGATGTGTCCGACCTAGCCCTGCTTGCACATGCCCGAAAGTCTGCTGACCAACAACGATACTCAATCATCTCTGGCCGTATCAAGAGTCTCAGCTTTGACTATTCATGTAGCAGCGGTTGGCGTGCAAAGAGTGAGAGTCCATCGACAAAGGAGTCATTGCACCAGCTCCTATCGACGCTGACCACCGTGGCTGGATCATTGGAGGAGATACACCAACTGAAAAAACACTTTGGAGTTGGGAAGACAGTGACCAGCATCACCTCTGAGAGATCCACCCGCATAACTTGGAGGGGCCATGGTGTGGCGAGCATTGGCACTGAGCACTTTCCAGCACTCCAATCTCTGACATTCCTTCCTCCCAAAAACGAAGACCTGGACCAGCTTGCCCTCTACCAACAGGTGATGTCAAGTCAGTTCTCAACAATCACATCACTTCAACTGCGCTTCATTCCACCAACGGCTGTTGGCGCATTCGACACGCTCCATCAGTTGGTCAACCTCAAGAAGCTGAGGATCGAGCGATGGTGCGATTGCTTCTCACCGATTCTCTCGTACCTTGGTCGTCCGTCAACACAGCTACGATCACTCTTCATAGAGTTCTTTAGCGAGGATGATGACGAGCCATCGGTCAGCCCAGCAGCCTTGTCACTGTTGGAGTTCCTCTTCACCAACAAATCTTGCACAGTGACCAAACTTGGTGAGATTGACCCCTGCACACTGCTTGCCCTGCGCAGACCGCTCAAGTCACTCCGTCTCAGAGACACGTTGCCGTCTTGTAAGCAGCAACAGCCACAACTCACAACTCGCTTGACATCGTTCCAAGACAATCTTATGATACTCAAGGGCAATGTGGAGTGTGTCTCCATTCAGGTTTATGGTGGTTATATCTCAAGGGCAATATTGGACATGCTCTCACTTCAATCGGTTCCAATCAAGAGGCTGACTCTTTGGCTTCTTTGGGAAGACAAGCTCAGTGATTATCATTTCGATGAGTTCCTTCAAGCGATGAAGCAGAGTTACATCAAATACTTCGTCTTCCAGGCTTGGCCATTGGCAGACGACTCTCAAATCCCAGCGTTGGCCCGTGTCATCAACAGCCATCATTCCATCCTCAACAAGACCATGTTTCCACTTTATTGACCAAATAACACCAACTCCACACGATGCCAGACACTAAAACGAGGATAATAAAGAAGCCTATGAGCAATGTTTGTTGGACAACTCCAACATCCGATGATCATGTTCGAAATAATACTTGCAGCCTTGAATGGACCACAGTATGCTGAAGCTTGCTAATTCAAATTTTCCTATACACGTGAGATGTGAGCAGAGTACCCTATTGGGTAGGTCGGGTAACGGGTAGGTAATTAAAAGGGTAACCTTTTTTTTTGCCAAAGGTGAGCAATCAGGTGGCCACCTCATTGGTGGTACCAGGTCAAGTTGTCCTCAACCAACAATAGACGACATCCGAGTCGTAACAAGTGTGTTTTGAATAAATGAATAGTTGTTTTGTTTATTGATAGTTTAATTCAAAGATTGAGATTGGTTGATTGAATGATTGTATGATTGAATGATTGGATGGTTGATATCAATGACCAACATATCGGATGGACAATAACACCCATTGTTGTTTTATCGACAGGTGATTCAATATATATATGGCATACGGCTACATCACTCTATGACAGTGTGTGGTTGGGATGGTGAGTGGAGTGTGGCCCAGTCACTCAGTCAGGTGTGATGGCTTTCACTCGTACATCAAGGCGACATTGTGCTTGTTAACGCCTTCGACCGCTCCAAGCCTGTTGGCGACGCTGTAGACCTCGCCGTAGCAAGCAATTCCAAATGTTTGATTATGGTCCACTTGGTAATTATGATCATTACAAACAGTATGTATATCAATCACTCAGTGATGGTACCATCTCAATTACACTGACTAACATTCAATCAATCATATCAATCAATGAATGAATCATAGGTTGAAGCAATTCAACATGTTCTATCAGAAACTGATTGTGAATATATTATGAAGTGTCATCATTGTGTCTGCTGACATTGTGTCAGAGCAGAGGAGTGGACAATATTGATGGGAGTCACTGTCGCACTAGAGGTTCTTCTACCTTCGATTAATCATGAATAATGCGACACTCATGCCAAAAAAACGTTGCATCGGTTGATGAGCGTTTTTTTAAGTACTCCAGAACAGATTGAGCGAAAGAAGCTTACAGATAAGAATCGATTAATGATCATATGTTAAAGTTATCCAACTACGATGATCTTATTAAAGAGAATGCTAGACTTAAGAAACAACTCAATGCTTGGGAGTCTCATATATCAATAATTTCATTAATGTTGATGATGAACTAGCAGTACACAATCATTGTGGGGATATCGAGAGTCCACATGTGCCCAATGCGACGGGCACTACTGATAGCGATGCAACAACCAGGACCAATCAAAACAACAATTCCCATGATCATTTTAATGATAGCCAACTCCTTCAATTAATTGGATTACAGTCATGTTCAATCATCTTCTTAGTAGAGGCCAAGACAAAAGTTGTGCAGTTGGCGACTGTTTGTGTTTGGGTGGTGAGAAATACATAAGTGTAATAATAATATTGTAGTTGTTTGATGTTCAACAATGAATCACTTGTATCTTGGATGGTAGTGATTGTTGAGGGAAAACTACACAAAATTGGTCATCATGTTTATTCAGCTGAAAAAAAAAGAAAAAAAATATAAAAAATGGATATTTTAGAAATATATCGAATCTTTGCAGACTGACGATCAGACACTCAATCATTCATTCTTTGGAAGAAGCGACATCGTAATGAGGATTGATTGGTTGACTGATTGAATGAAACCCAATCGCTCAAAAAATTAATAAAATAATGTGTGCCTATTTATGTCGCCACGCACTTTAGAGATAATTAGAGTGAGAGATTGAAGGACAGATTACTGTTGTTTGAATCAAAATTAGTTCACAGATTAGGAGCACGGTGTTTATAATTATTATTACTATTGCCAATTAGAGTTAAAGTTAAGTGCTTGGTACGATGAGTCGGTGCTGAATTGCCATTGATTGGACCAGAATCCTGCTGCTACGATGCCTCCGGCACCCTTGTATCCCCACTCACTGCCAACAACCATGTAGTCTGGAACGACCACTCCACTGCGTTGCGGAATTGTCTTAATCGCCTTGACGAATCCTGTCATACTGTTGCCACTGACCACCAACAGTAGACCAGTGCCACACTGATTGGGTGCCAACGTTGCCACACCCTGGTCTGGATCGGCATACTCGGCAGGACCCACAGAGAATGATGTGTCACTGTTGTACTGCACTGGAATCTGGGATGAGAACTTGTTGGTGATGGCATTCTGCGAGGGACCTCCCAGGAGGATGAAGCTGTTGTCCATCGGTGATGAGCAGTTGGTGGACGGAACGAATTGGGAGTCTGTGATGATCTGTGCCGAGCCTCGTCCATACGTGTTCCAGAAGCTGGTGATAAAGACCGCTGCCCAGTTGAGTATCAATTGGTCCTCGGCCGTAACGTTAGTGCCCACGACGATCGTGAACTGCTTCTCAAAGATCTGTCTCATTGGGCCGTAGGTTGGAGCTGAACGCTCGGTCTGTGGCCAAGTGATGTCGTCCGTGATGTTCCAGTAGACACCGTACTTGTCCGGTGCCAGGAAGTGGCTGGGGAGATAGGCAGCATCAAACATTTGACCGTCCACCATGATCTGAGTGGGCATGACGTCACGCAATGGTGTGCTAGAGAGTCCGAAACGACGAACGTTCTGAGTGGCTACAATCCAGAGCATGCCACCCGAAGACTGTGGTACTTGTGTCAGCTGAATCCTACCGACACGGAATGGAGTGGTTAGTTGCATGATCACGAGGTTGGCTCTCTGTCCACTCGACGAAGGGTTGTTGGAGGTGATCGTGATGGTCTTGGGGATGGGTGGATGGGTGAGGCTGGCGCCGCCAATGATTGAGTTATAGAACTGTTGCATGTAGTTGTCACCAAGGATACCGTCGAACCAATGACCTTCGTTGGGCACCTCACTGATAATGATTGACGATGCGTTTCCGTTGGCCTCGGCAGTCATTCTCGCCATACGTCTTGAGTGCCATGGGTTGACGTTGGTGTCGTTCTGTCCATAGCGTGCCATCAATGGCAAGCCGGCCAAATTGGTTGTGTACATGTCATTGTCGTTCTCTGCGATCGACGCCATTAGAATACCTTGCAGCACTGGGTCGACGTAGGAGTAGCCTGGCTTGGTGTTCATAAACACGTAGAATTGGAGCTTGACAAAACCGGCAGCGCATGCGCCACCCATTGCCAGGTCACCAAAATGAGAGAGCAACGACCAACAACCATGACCACCCATGCTATGTCCAACAAAGAGAATCTTGGTGGGGTCGACGAGGTACTCATCTTTGCTGTGTGCAGGGATACCTGGTAGATGTTGAGCAAGGTAGTTGATTGCAGAAAAGACGTTGAGGCGACTGGCCGACTCCCAGTCATAGCCCCATGAACGACGTCCAGTTGGGTAGACGATGAAGAGATTGGTCTGGCGGGGCAGAGCGTCCATCCAGAACTGTGAGCTTGCCTCCACACCGGCACCGTGCGTAGCCAGCATCACACCGCACATCTGGCCATTGCAGTTGCTTGGTGGGTTGGTGACAGCGTACTGTACAGTGTTGTCATAGTCAACGAAGGTGTAGAGATATGGGTTTGGGAAGGTGGTGCAGTTGAATGTGACCGAGGTGGAGCCAATGATGTTGTTGCCACTGAGCACATCGACGTTGGCAGTCAGTGGACACTGCTCGACAGGGATCAAACTCTCCACAGAGATCGCCACTGGAATGGCAACCTTTTGGCTTGGATAGGCCTGGAGTGATGGTAGCACCTGTGTGGTGGTGGCCGTGGCCTGAAGGTGTGTTGGCAGGCGGACTATGGCTGTCAAGTCAGTGAGCACGGTGGAGCCCGTGTTGATCACAGTGACAGTGGCGTATGGACTGGCCAGATTGCCATCAACAATGTCTGGCATGAGTGAGTCGCCAGTGATGAAGCTGATCGAAGGCTGCACTGCCTGCAGACTGCAACTGAATGATCCCAATGGTGATTGGTTCAGACGCACGGAGCTGAACATTCTCACGACAAACTGGTAGGTACCTGCGCGTGGCAGAGTAAATGTCTGTGCACCAGTGCCATATCCATAGTAGTCACCGACAAACTCCAGTATCACTCCGGTGACCGTGTCACGAATGAAGTAATCTCTGGCGCCCGAGCAGCTGACCATGTAGGTGCCCTGCGCCGACACCTGCATCTCTCCGATGGCATAACCATACCACAGCCAAATGTTCCATCCCCATACAGATTGTAAGAAGTCCCAAGAGATGGTCTGTGACCAATCCAAAGACACGACGCCAGCAGTGGTGGCCTGGTATGTGATCCAACCAACACGACCATTGTTGCCAAGCTCTGATGGATACAGTGTCGAGTCACCTATTGGTATGTTCCAAATTCCACCATATGCCTCAAGCGTGTCGTAGCATTCCTCACGCTCACCAATTGCGAATGGTCCAATGATATTGAACTGTGTGGGCAGTGATGTATCAAACTGCACCTTTGTTGTTGTAGTGGCTATATAAAAGTATGTTAGTTTGATTGATTTGGATAATGTCCATATATATAGTGCGTATTACCTTGTTGTTTGTTTGTTGCCGATATGATACTTGACAATGTCAGTACCAGTAATGATAGGGATATCAATGTTAATGATCCCATATTATTACAGTATGTTGGTTGATTATGTTGCTGCTCTTCAACCTTTCTCCTTCTGCTGTTATCTATAGAGTCTATGTTTGTTGGTAAATGAAAGGAATAAATAATATAGGTCGGGTACAGTTACTCTGTTAAGTTCACAAGAGCATTGCGATGAACACTCATCGATGTTTTTATTGTTCTTCTTCCAACAAACACACCACACGTGCATGGGACCATGCTGCAAACGGAAACACCCTGTTTTTGATTGTCGGGATTGGTATTGGGTCTTGCGGCTGTGTTGGTGCCAAAGCAAGGTTCGTTTGACACTATTGTGTTATGAGCTAGTATGACTCCTTGTTGTTGCGTAACATCATCTATTATTGAGTATGACAGATTAACGGTCAATCAATAAAATACATTCAATCAATCATGTTTGATTCTAGTATGATTTATTGATTTCAAACCATATTGGTCATCCACCTACCTTGAAGACGCCAACCAGTGGTTGCAATCATCAGGTCATGGCCATGGTCAGGTCGTGATCGTCGTGTTAATGGTCGTGTTCATGATGGTCGCTACCGTGCACAGGGTCGACTGCCACCACTGCCATAACTGCCATAACCGCCACAACTGCTACAATCACGACCATGTACAGCATGATCAATTGCCAGTCTGATGGTATTGGTGGGTTACCATCTAGTATGTCGAGGAAACTATGTCACTGTTGATGATGGAGTGAATGATGATGGCCCATTGTCTGTTGTAGTGTTGCAACTGTCGTAGGCATTCTATATCATTCATATTGTTGAACCCAACTGGGTTAATTCAGGTTTGACTGACTCGCCCGGATAAGCTATCACCAGTTGGTGGGAGTGAATTGAAAACTGGTAGGAGAAGCCTTTTATGCTGTTGCCAACCTCCGATTGGATGCTGTGGCTCTTCCAAATCATTGACATGATGTTTGAATCGGAGCAGGAACTTGTAGTGCTGGTTGTTGTCACCGACAAACCTGGGTTGCTTATCTCTTGCACGTCTGATGCGAAGCACTTGTAGTTGGGGCGATGTTGTTATCTTGTGCATATAGAATGCCAACGTATCCTGGGGAGTGATTGGAAGTTGGAGAGTAATCGAATCGAGTGTTGTTTGTTTGAGGATGCCTTCCCTTTTCAATGCCCCATGCTACAATCTTGATCGAGTCTTTTATAAGTGCCACAACCTGATCCACTGTCACATGGGGGTTGTCCAATTCCACAATCAGTCGATGCAGTCTCGGCATCCCCAGAAAGGGATCCACCGGCTCAATGCTGGCCTCACCGAGATACAGGCTGGTGACCAAGTTCGAGTGCATAACATATGGATTCTCTAATACAGTAATGTGATAACTGCTGATGTTTGGATTCAGGCACTGTTCGTCGTCATCTTCGATGCTCCAGTGGATAGAGAGATGGATAACGTCTGGAAGGTTTGCCACAGCATCTCGAGTACATCGGTCATATTGAAGCTTGTTGAGTGATTGGGGAATGGTGGTTGGAATCGGATGCCTGAAGTAAATCATATTATCTTCGAAGTCCTGCTGGAACCTGAGACTGGTCAGCGAGGGGAGCATCACGAGGTTGTTAACGTCCACTGGGCCCTGGACAGTAAGCTTGGTGATTCTTTCAAAGAACTGGAGCAGCTGCTCGTTTCCACTGTTTCGATGACGATCACACAACCAGTCAAAGAAGTGGCCCCTGATCACCAAGTTACGAGGAGACTTGATGACACAGTGAGGATTGATGAGGTGTCCATAGTCATCGTCCGCATCAATGTTGATATACGATCGTTTATGAAAGGTACCCGGTACAAAAGCTTGTGGGAGGGTTGGACTTTGAAGTGTTGGTGGTTGTAGTGGTTGTAGAGGCGTCGATGGCTTGACCGGAATGAGAGTGTTCTTTCTGAATGATATCTATGTGAACATCTCTGTGGAGACGAATGTGAACATATCCTTTGATACCAGAGCAAGCGAGAGATTCCAAGCATGACTATAGACATGATCTTGTTGCAACAGATGTGATCTCCAGGCAATCGCTGCTATTCGATGTGTGATCAGTTGAGGCAATGACCGTCCATCTTTATCATTGTACATCTTTATCTTCGGATATCGGACCCTAGTTATCCTTTGAAACATCTAGATGACTCAATTATTTTTCATCAGATCGACAATGATCATGATCCCAACTTGGGAAACCAAATTTCCAGGTAATTCTGTCTTCAATCTGTACTATCCTAGCACTTGTTTATTGCCTATTCTGGCGCTCCACAAGATGCAATGTCATACCAATCGATTCCAATTGGGTGTGACATATACACGTGAGATGTGAGGCCCTTGGATGCAGCGGATCACCTCTTTGGCACAAGCAAGGTTGTCTCATAGAGGTTCAATGATGAGATAATAATTGGAAGTGAGAGAATCTGGGGCTGTTCTTCAAGACACCAAAGCCCAAATGGACCACCATGTCATAGACTCGACTCGCTGGAGTGTCACCACATGAGTGAAGTAGATGGTGTTATAGAGATTATAACCCTGCAGTGGTGCATAAGGGATTCGAGCATGGAAGACGAGTCGCTTGAGCGGCCGTGTGATGGGGAACCACAGAGGGAAGGCAGGACCGCAGGATGAACTGTATCAATTTGTATGCCTCTCTGATGGTGCTGTGTATGGTTCGAGTACATGTCGTAGAGTGACCTCAAGCATCGATTACCAACTGCAAACTGAGAGTGATGATCGCAGAGTTCGATGAAAGTGCACTCTGGAAAGACCTCTTTGAGAATCTGGACGAGTGACTGTTGCTTTTGGAGCTGTTTGGTGCGATGGGGATGCAGTTGGAATCGAACGAAGACTAAAGGGAGATCAAACCGAGTATGTTCATTACTTTATTGTGTTGTTTGGATCGTTCATGACACTAGCCAACAGAGTAGGGAGATGATGTGCCGATAGTGATAGGAATAATGGTGTCAATCCAAAGCTGTACAATGACTCCTTGTGATAGAATAGTATGAATTCAATATTGTAGCTAGAATCATCTATTAGTTCCTTGACTTGTTGTTGTTCGCTTAGTGTATCATTGAGTAGCTTTAAAGACTGAGTATCTGTATCATAATATGGTAGAGCAATGAATGGACTTGGATTGCTCTGTGATCGTTTGTGTGCCATAGTCTCTGATAGTTTGGTTTGTTTCCAGAAGAATCTAAACTCGCTATTACAATCGCACAGTACATTGCCTTTCCAACAGAGTATGTCCAGCACGTAGTAGACTGACTTTATCGGTTCAAACAGACAGTCCAACACACAGAATCGATTGTTGATGTTGCCACATGACTCTCGACTGGCTGTAGAGCCAAAGGGCAGCGTGGATGAGAATGAAGCTATGATAGTGCCATCTGGAGATCGTGCCACCGTCTTGTCACGCTGTGAAACGACAAGACATCGCTTGCCCTGTGGTGCTGGCACCGCGAACCAATCCACATCAATTCTCTCCGGTACATCCTTCATTGGTTCGGCCAACATCAAATGATTAGAGTACATAGATAGTTCTTGTTGTTTCTTCTTCTGTTGTCTCTTTAGTTTACTATCAATGTTCTTCTGTGTCTTTCTAATCTTTTCTTGTTCAACAGTTGTTGTTGTTGTTGTCGTCATTGATATATCATCATTATCAATGTCTCTTGTTGATGTTGTTGACTCCACACCCTTCTGGTCAGACATTGATTGATCAGAATCATCATAATCTTCATCATTATGTTCGACTTTGTCATCATTATCAGTTGTTGATGCTAGTGTACGTAGTTGTTTGAGTAAATCTCTTCTCTTTGTCTTTTGTCTGTCCAGGTAGTACTCTCTCCTTTTCTGTGATTCAGGAGTGGCAATGGTTGCCTTGAAAGTGGACAGTCGATGACTGAACTCATGTTCATCCCTAGCCACACTTGTGGCACCAAGCAGTGCCGCTAACAATGTTTGTTGGTCATCTCCTCCTCCTTTAGTCTCTGTCTTTTCTGTCGTAGTTATATTATTATTGTTGTTGCCATTCATCATTCTCATTCAACAATGAACACACTAATTTTCAAACATCATTAGCATACTTGGCTCTTGAGTTCATTGTTGTAATTTGCACAATGATAATATAATTCCCTTCCAGTTTACTATATCTCTTTATTATAAATCAATCTCACAAGATTAGTTCATTCTTCACCCAAACACAAATATGATGACATGTGTCAAAGTTGTTATCTCTATCTATTACTCACAGATCCACAACTAGAGTTTATTAATAGCACTGAAATGATGTTCTGAACTCACCCAGGTGTTAAGTTGACATGCATTCATCAGCACACCCCCTCCTTTATCTCTTGTTGTTGCACGTTGTGTGGTTATCACATCAAACACAATCACTCGCTATTGTACTGACACCCTAAGCTGTGATGTTTGTTATTTCAATGTAACATATATATTCCAACCAATGGTCGGACCCCAATCACACTTGTTGTTGTTAACATACAGGCTTATTGGAATCACATAACTTCATCGTCAGCAGGTTGGATCAGACAGAAAGTCAGACAGACATAGACATTCAGGTGTGATCAAAATATTGAAGGGTCGATGTCTAACCAATCCAATCAACCGATGATACGATATACGATGCGTGTCATTCTCATCGGCATTAACTTAATTGGRAACAGGATGAACGGATTCAAGTCGATCACTTCTATCTATTATCTATCAATTCTCTTCACACTCCTCTCACTTTTATATATATATGCTACACACGTATTACGTTGTACAGTAGTAAGCAACTGCTTAACAGCCATAAGTCAGTGTCCCCGAAGGTATTTCCAGAGCTCTTCTTACGTTGGTATTGGCATCGATACTATTTTGTACCATACCTCACTTTGTTGCCTGTCAATGGAGCATCACACCACATACATGTCAAGTCAAATACAAGATGGATGTCATTGATTGATATCGGAATGTCCAACACCATAATGGACGGGTGGTGTATTCAGTTGGAAGTGGGCATGTCCACTTGGCCAATCTACTAGCTAAGAACTCTAGAGTGGAGGAGTGTACCGGTCGGTCTGTCTGTAAGTACTACCTGTCTACCTACCTATAAATACTGATCTGGTTCACATCATTAATAATCAAATCAAACTAACAATCAATAGTTTAAAACATTATATACTACCTCAATCAACAATATATACTATACTATAAAATGAAGCTTCAAGTGATTATCTTTGTACTGTTCTTGGTTGGACTGTCATCTGCCTTCTTCCCATGTGGTCCGAGCCAATGTGATAGGAACTGGACATGTTTCGTCAGTGGACCTCGCTGCTTCTGTAACCTTGGATACCTTGACCGTGTTGACTTTAACCAGACCACTGTCAACAGCTGGAAGCAAGAGGGCGTTGACTATGTACAAGTGGAGGCCACCGTTCAGAACGTTGGTCCATCCAATTTGGCCGATGTCCAGGTTGAGGCCACCGAATACCATGCCTATGGAAAGGATATCTGGGGTGTTGAGTGGAACACCAATGGTAACATGCATTTCCCATCCTACGTTAAGACCTTGACTCCAGGTGAGCACTACTCATTCGGTTACATTGCCAAGTCCAACGAGCCACTGCACCTCTACATCGTCAGCATCACTCTTCCATAAAGAGTGATCCCTACTATTAACTTGTAAACATGTTGTACAACAATCAATCAATCAATCAATAATTAATTGAATCCAACAATTCCCAATAAATAAATATTATTATCTTTTGTAATATCTCTTTATGTATAATACTTGTTGCCGGAGTGTGTCCACTTGTTTATTATTATTGTGGCGCTCAATGAGCTGCAATGTCATTCCAGTCTTGTATCGATTCCAATTGGGTGTGGACACCATATTCATATACACTATGTGAGGCCCTTGGATGCAGCGGATCACCTCTTTGGCACAAGCAAGGTTGTCGCCATACATCAATCCGTAGAGGTTCAATGATGATGAGCAATTATTGGAAGTGAGATAATCTGGCGCAGTTCCTTCGAGACACCAAAGCCCAAATGGACCATCAGGTCAATAGACAGACTCGACTCGCTGGAGTGTCACCACATGAGTGGAGTAGAAAGTATGGTCGAGATTATAACAGGGTGGTGCACTGGGGATGATGGCTATTCAAAACTGCTCGATCCATCCGATTCGTCAGATGACCCAAGGTCATTTGACTCAAAGTCATTGAAGTCCAGGCTCGGTTCCCCCACAGGTTTATGATGACAAAGGAACACCTTGTAAACTTGGTCATAATGACCTGCAACCTTTAGTCTTGTTCTCTTGATGTTGGACACTCGGATAGTAGGTGGAAGTGTTGCCAATGTTTGCTTCAAACTGTCAAGATCAACATTGTAACAATCTGGTATGACCATCATCGTCGTCATCCTGGTGCGTTCAAAAATGCCAACAACAAAGCGAGCAAGGCGTTTGAAATAACCGTTTGTGCCATCAAGGTGGAGAGTGTCGATGCCTGGACAGCTATTGATCACCTCACACACCTCATCCACTGTGGTCCATTGGGTCTCACCAATGTGCAGCACCAAATGATGAAGTCGGGGCATTTCTTGTAGCAACGTTATTGGCATGCTGCCGGTGTTGTCAGAGAGATACAATCTTGTGATCAAGTCTCGATGATGCTCCAACATCAACATTGAGTGATGGTGGACGTTTAGAAAGAGATCGATGTTTGAATTGAGACATCCTTCAAAGTCGTCATTGATTCTTCCTTCGATTGAGAGACAGATGCCGTCAGGAAGTTTAGCGACCACTCGCTCGTGGCAGTTGTGAATGTGGAGCTTCGTGAGTGATTGCACTGTGGACTCTGGCAGCGCTTGGGTCACAGGCATATTGAACATAAGTTCCTGGGGCTGAGATATCCTGAGCGTGGTCACAGCTGGGAACATGACAAGGTTGTTGTAGTCGGCTTGGAGTTGTAAACTCTGTTGACTTGCGGTGGAGATCGCATATTTGGTCAAAGCCGTGGCCTTCAATGTTCAGATTGCGCGGTGTCTGTAGAGGGCAGAGTGTGTTGCCAATGTGTTGATAGAGCTAGCTATAGTCTATATGCTTGATCCGATATATAGGACCAATAGAAATAGGAGAGGGTGCGGGCACATAGATATTTCTTGGTCTCAAGAAGATCTCGGTGTAGAGACAAGTGGAGACATATTTAAGCATGTGTTTCGATACTTGTGCCAGCGATAGTATCCAAGCATAGCTCGTCTTTTGTGAACTCAACAGATGAGAGTTGGACTCTATCGATACAATGTATTGGATTATAGTCCACGGCAATGACATGTGATTATCCACTTCCATCTTTTATCTGTATAGTTTAGTTTTTTGAAGAATGGTCATCATTGAAAACAAGATGATCAAATTATAAATCACATCAACAATTAATTAAAAAAATAATAAAAAAAGAGTCTTAATTTTTCGTCAGATTATTCAATTCATTCTGACTTTACTTAATACATATACATATACATATACATTAATATGGTATATGGATTGATTGTTCATGCACTGCCAAGTGTTGCAGGAGCAGCAACAACGACATCTGACAACTCTGCATATGTATATTGCTCTCAGTATTACTCATCAGAGGGTAACAATGACTTGATGGCTCAGCGTCAGACTGCGATCGTACAGCGTGTTATAAGCGATCATCAGTTCAAGTACGTCTGCGACAATACAAAGCCAGACGAGAAGCTCTACCCAGACTGGGCCGTGGCGCACATTCAACGTGTGAAGGAACAGAATGCAATACTTCAGTCGACGATGACACCGTCGTCAACTTCGTCATCGTCACAGGCCGCTCGAACAAGTGACAGTGGCTCAAGAGAAGGTGTCTTTAGAATAGTGCCACCAAAGTTCCAGACAACACCCAACATCACACCACAGAACGATCCAATAGCGCCCGTTGCGCACTACTTTGCCACAAGCAAGTATGTCATTTGGAAACAGATGCTAGGGTATGTATATACTTTGACACTACTGATGGATGTTGAAGGTTGCTGACTCGATGACACACACTGTCGATTAGTGCATGCTTCACAATCATATGTGAGGAAGATGAGAACAGACTGCTGGTTGCCAACTTCTTGGCAATGTTCAATAATATCTTATTGGATCACTTTAAGAACATCATTTCAAAGTCACCTGTACAAGAAGTAAGTATAACTCTTGTATACGAGCAGTCTATGATATATGTGTGTGCTGACTTTACATGTAACACAGATATACTCAAAGAGTGAAGAGATACTTTTGTTACTGCATCACTATCTACCCAATGGTCAACTACTGTTTACATCCAATCAATACGCCAAACACACCAAGGCTACCATTCCTCAACAGCAATGATGATCAATGTGCAGCAACTCTGTGTTTTGCAACAAAACCAAACAAGTGGCAATGCCAAACAATTGCCGAACCATCACGCGGAGAAAGGACCTAGGTCCTCATTCATGATATGCTTGCTCGTGCAAAAAGAACCAAGACTGGTCCTGTCAATTTAAACATCCAGAACACCTACATCCAACTTACAACATAACAACCAATCTACTGTTGTTACAATGAATAATCCTGGCGCCACAAGGAACAACAACACAAAAAGCCAGCCTCCAAGTTATGGGACCTTATCGATGAGGTCCATCAACATACAAATAATAAATAATGTACATATAACTCTGTTCTACACACAGTTGTGAATTGCCTCATCACGTTCACAGAAGGACTTCCAAGCTTTTGGTTGGGTTTGGAAGACTTTACATTTTTTTTTGACATTAATGTCACTCCTGATTTAACCCTCAAGGCGCGAACTTTTGCATGATTGTTTTGAGCACTAAATTTAATATAAATAATAGTTTTTAATTTGTATTATTGTCCAGAAGTAATAAATGATTGGATTTAATAACGTTAGATGTTGTACTTGATGTTTATTATTTCTTTTGTTTTTTTACAACATTATATGAGGTGTATTCAATCTTGTCATTATCGAC
>NW_012236530.1:1353233-1636528 GCF_000787575.1 Acytostelium subglobosum LB1 | reverse complement strand
GAACTGATCTATCGTTTGTTACAACCTTGATAACGCTTTTAAATCGCCAAGATTTACAATGGTCGCTTCCAACAGGTACCAAAATATTGACATATACCATCTCCTTGATTTATGAATCCAAGCATGGGACTTTATCATCTCATCATTCTGGTCAACATTGCCCATGTTTTGRCGATAGTCTGCAAGGGCCTCTGGCACTTCATGTGGCTCTAAGGTCGATGATGATCTCATTTCTGAAACAGAATTGTATGGTACCAAACTGGTTGGTGAGTGGAAGTTGCTGATCAAACCAAATATTSGAGAGTCCTTGATCCTGAGTAGAGTGATCGGGGTGCCAACCTTGGTAAGATAATTGTGATCCATCTTATGWCGCAATTTGACAGTCTGAAGGTGAGCAGGGATGGTCTTCCTATCCAATCTGATTGTTCCACAACAACAATTGATTTGTATTGAATTGAGATACTCAAGTAGACCAATCGTTGTGAAGTAATTGTCAATGTACAGCTCGCGCCAGTGGTTTGCATCAATGCCCTCCAACATCTCCCTAACAACCGACTCACCATGAGGGTAGGTTGATGCTTCAGCCACTCCTCTTCTACCTTGGTAAATTGAGAACTTGAACAAGTATCCATGTTGATCCACCAGTTTCCAAAGCTTGATTCCCCATTTATCAGGCTTGTTCTTGATATATTGTCTCAATCCATGTGCTTTGTTCTTGGTCGGGATTATTGCTTCATCTATTGAGTACTTCGCCCCCAATGACCATAATCCTTGATATCTGCGATTTAACAATGAGATGATTGGGTCTATCTTGTATAGACGGTTCGTTGGATCAAACTTATAGTTGTCGGCAAAGTGAAGGTTTGTTACTAAGAAACGGAACTGGTCTCTGGTCATAATTCTTGCCACTGATGGAAGGAAACAATCACCATCCTCCCAATAGTCCTCATACTTAGGTATTTCAACAACTCCCATTGTGATGACCGCAGCAAACATTTTGAATATTATCATTTTGTTGATTGGATGTCCAAAGAACAATTTCTCCAACTGCTCCTCTCTGCCCATTTGATGAATATAAATATTGGTTTGGTCGACAATGAGTTGGACTATCTCGTGGTCAAAGAATTGTTCGAACACCTGCAAATTGGTGTATGCTCCTCGATGATTCACCTCTTCAACATGGTATCGCCCCCGACCCAACCTGGGCTTTTGGTCAGTCCATTCTTTCAAAGAAATATCGGGCTGATCATCGAGTAGAATTGCCTTGATTGCTTCTTTAGTTAGACTACTTGATACTTTCTTCTTATGTTTCTTTGCCTCTGCCAACAACTCAACTTTTAACATCCTATTGTATCGTTCAATATCAGGATCTACAACAAATCATTGTTTGAATTAATAAACAATACTCCAAAATCAATCATTTTGATGTAATAAATTACCATTCTGGTTGGCCTCATCATGGATACTAGGCGCCGCACTAATGCTGACGGCCATCTCTTCTTCTTCATCACTATATACATCACATTCATCTTCAGTAGTTCCATGTTTACTCTTTGTTAGTGACATAATAAAATATTCAAAGGATAGTTTATTCAATGTAGATATCAATTATTATATTAGTTGGTGTATCTGTTGATTGTTTCTGATTGATCACCAACAAACAATCATGTCGGTACTGTTGAATTGTGGTGTGGTTATCTCTCACAGAAGTAGTCCAAACACACTCCCACCACCACAAGTAGAATGACAATAGACTTGACATGTTACATTATTACACGCGCCATTACAATAACGTTATTTGATTAGATCAATCAATCATTTAATCATACCTTCCCCAAAATACATATCAAAACTCGAATAGTTCGCGCCTTGAGGGTTAAACAGAGACAGACATGACTATCTCGAACGGACACCAGACACATGCCGACACTCAACAGCAGACTCTGTCAATCAATCCCTGGTCGATCGTTCATTCTCTCTTCCGTCACTGCCTCTGATCATCATTCGCAACATTTTGTCAAGAGCATGGAGATCACATCTCGTTAGACTAAGTTGTGAACACTACTACTACGATTGGAACCTCTCACTGGCACTTGTCTCCAAGGACATGTTCAAATTTGTCTCCACTTGCCTGTTCACAGAGGTCTACTCGACCAAAGACACATGGGTGCCATTTGACATGGGACAACACATTGCCAATCCTTTCTGTGTGATCAAGTCACCAAGCAAGCTCATCGTTGATAAACATATCTTTAAAGATCTGTGCGAGTCAAGTGGCACCGCCAGCACACAGACTTTCTTTGGAGGCATCACCAATCTCATTGTCATTGGCCGAATAGATCTCAGCCAATTGGTCCTGTTTCCATCTCTGACCAACCTGAGGTTGGAGCAAAAAGGTACAAGCAGAACCTGGGATTCAAATAATGTTTGGGTGTTTCGAGAGTTGCCACAGCTCTCACTCCAGAATCTAAAGAGGTTGCGCATTAAGAGCTGCAACCCACAGGTTGTCTCCAACCTCCCAGACGGCCTTCATCTCTCTGTCGACCAAATAGGTGAAGAAAACACCCGACACATCAATCTCAATCCAAACGTCATCCTCCAAACAAGCAATATGGATCTAATGCCACAGATGATCTCCATGTTGCGTCTGAATTATTGTGGTCCCATTCCGATTGAGACTCTCCAATCAATGCCCAAACTCAAGCATTTGGTTGTTTCTCTTGGATGGAGTATAATGCCGATCAAGGAAGCGGTCGACATCATTAATGCCTGCCCCAACATCGAGGCCTTTGCTCTGTGGTCAAACTCACACCCACAATCAATGAAAATGGCAGCAGACTTTGTCGTTTGCATACTTGAGCGAACCAGACTCGGATCCATCAAGCTGGTATTCAAAACCCATCATGACTTGGAGGTATATGAATCTTTGATGGCAACACTTCCATTGACTATCCAGGTTGTTGGGATCAAGAGATCAAGACAAAAGATCCCAGTCCACTACAATCAACAAGTATTCAAGTTCTTCCTTCGATACAACAAACCCATCCCAGAGATAGGTTCCCAACTAGGTCAAATATCAATAAATTAAATTAAATCCTTTTTTTTTATGCATATATTAATAATACAAAAAGTTTCTTCTACTGTCCAGAATCTCGAAGTGACATCTCAATGTCCACTGGCCCTTGTCCGCAGGAAGCAAACTTCCCAGGATAAATTTAAAATAAATAAATAAATATATATCATCGATATATACCAATCAAAACAACGACCCATCAATCACCCAATCCATGTATGTACATTTATTTGTAGGTCACGCATTGGAAACTGGTTATTCCATTCAGCAATAGGCACACCATTGCAAATCTCTCGTCCACCCGGAACCATTGGGCTTTGGATGATACGCACCTTCTGAAGCATGACGAATATCTGGTCACGTTGAGCGTGGAGTCCAACGAACATTTGACAAGTTGAATGTGCACTTTGTTCATAGCCGCAGGATCTCGAGCCAGACCAACGTGATTAACATCAAAGGACAGTTTGCCAATGTGAGCGTGAGAAGGCTTTCCTAGTAGAGACGCTGCTTCAACCATAGTGGTTTGAATTCGAACTTGTCCCACTCTCTCTGGTGCATACTGAAGATGTTTCATTCTTGAGAGCGAGAGATGAGTAAGGTCATCGGGTAGCACGGTAATACAGGCACTTTGCTTGTAGTTCTCTCATTGAGCTTAATTTGGGCGAATTCTTCGACCGGTCCACTGCGATCTGGTGTAAGTTCAAGAGTCTGGAGAGATTGAGGGAGTGTGCCGTGTTGGCGTTGCGATGCATGTCACACAACATGTCAAAGCCATGACCTTCAATGACGAGTTTGCTTGGTGTCTTGATCACACAATGTGAGTTGATGATGTGATGAAACGCTTCCACGTAGTCCACAACAAAAGTGCTTTGCTCAACAAAGATGACCTCTGTGAACATCTTTGTAGAGATGAACTTGAACATCGACTTGGAGATGAGTGCAAGTGACACATTCCATTCCAATGAGCATTGCTTAGTTGTTTGTAGCAACAGATCCAGAGTCATTTGTGCAACAGAATCAAACATCCACACTTTTCTTGTTGTTATATTGAAGAACAATACATGTCATTTGAAGTGTTTGAGGCAAAGTCAGTCTCCTCAATCATGGTCATTCATTTTGATATTTGTGTCTAAGGAGAATCAACAACAGCATCATGGCTAAATGTCAACTGCCTTGGATCATCATCACTCGCATCATATCAACGGCATGGAGTTCACATCTAACGAACTTGTGGTTTCAAAAAAAGGCGCCAAATTACACTAATGAATGGGTACGAGAACTGAACAAGAGTGTCATTAGACTTACAGTGTAATCATCAGTCAATATCTATATCAATCTATCAATCTATTACCATGGAAGAAGAAGAGGAAGGACTTTATAGTACACCAGATATCAATGCTCCAATCAATCAATTGAAACAATATGTATGTATTGTGATTGATTGATTGAACAGTTTCATGTTATTGACACTCACTTACTCACTCACTCACGTACTCTCTAAATGAACAGTTCACATTAGCCGATGGTGATCTGAGTCATGTACAACAAAAGATCAACTTGGACTTCTTTGATCAGTATGGTGCTGTGATCAATCCTATCAAACTCACCAATAGGATCAGAGCAATGCAGGATGAGCTGGATTGCATGGTCAAGGACATCGAATGGATACACAAACAGAAGAGGGATTTCGTACAGTTTGCTGATGTCCTTATGGCAAACAGATCAATGATACAGCAATTACAACGATCCAATCCGACTGTTGGTAATAGTGCATCACTGGCAAACAACGAATTGATTGAAGACCAAAACATGTTGTCCAAACTCAATGGATACAAGACACACTGGAGATCACCATACTATCCAGAACTGAGTTCAATGACAACAACAACAATGATCAACAAGAATAAGGAACATCAAGGACTTCAATCAAAGTCCGATTGTAATAATAATAATAATAATAATCCAGAGTCAACAAATGAACAAAAGTCCACAACAGAGATTACACAGAAACAAACTGGATACATGTAAGTAATAATAATAATAATAACACTATTCAATAATTCCTAACAATGTACATACATCTAGATCGGAGAAGGAGTTCAACAGTGTTAGCGAATCAATTAGAGGAAGGTGCAAACTGGAAGATTGCAATAAGATATACGAGAAACTGGTGGCGTACTATAAGGAACGGTCACATGCCAGACATATCCTGACGAAGCAACAGATGACTGCAATGGGACTAAAGGTGGTCGGACTGTCAGGTGACCAATGTCTACTGACTCTACGATCCCTGAAGCTCATTGAAATGTCCAAGCAAGGTGTAAAGCTTGCCAAACATAGCTAGCTTGCAAGTTACAAAAATAATAATATATTGCGTTGTATTTACAGTTAGATTTAGATCTATCCATGTCTGATTGATCTAGTGATCATTCGCATTGATCATCATCTTCATCGTCTACCTCCTCGTCGTCTGACCAAACAACAACAGCATCTGGATCATCTCGTATAACAAGCTCCTCAACATCCTCGTCGTCGTCGTCATCGTCGTTACCATGGAACTCTTCATCATCCACCTCTCTTGAATCCACGTCCTCTCTCGATTGCAGAAGGATATGATTCTCGATTAGGTCACTCTTTGTTGGCCTTTTGTTGAATAGGTCATTCAACCTATTCCTCCTGGTCTCGTTGCTCGCCTGCTTATCCTGATCATTGTTCTCAATGTTGTTGTCTTGATCGCTCTCTGCGTCTTGATCAATGTTGTGTTTGTCATCATAATCGTCTCTATAAAGTATGTTGCTCTCGAGTAGTGAGTCCTTACTAGGCCTACTCACGACCTTTGCATTGAGTCTCTGTTTAGTTTGTTCAAACTTTAGCATCTGTCTCCTGTCTTGAATGTTTGAAAGATGGTCTACATGTTCACCGATGAGGGAGTGTCAGTGTCCATGCATATGTTGTATCAATTGACATCCATGTTGTGTTATGTTATGTACCCTTTAAGATATTGTGATTGATCAACTCGTCTTGTGTCGGCCTGTTGTTTAACTTTTGATCCAACTTGCTATTGTCAACGATGACTCGCTGTGTACTATCGCTCCTGATGATATTGCTCTCGATCAATTGCCTTTGGAATGGTCGCTTCTCCAACTTGCTATCGATGGCCATATGCTGGAGCTTGAGTGACAGTGCACTCTGAGCTGCCTGTATCGAAGGAGCAATGTCCACACTCTTGATAATATTATTCTGTAGCAAGTGTTCACGATCACTGCGATTGACCAACTTCTCCTCCAACAGAGTGGCCATGTCATGGAAGCTGTCTGTAGGTCCTGATCCTGTCATCAAGAATGAATGCTCACCAGATGATGATATTGATACATGTTCAGATTGATTGTCGACATCTAGGATTGACCATTGTTAATATGACGAGAGTGAGTTGAGGTTATGACATACTCTTTATGATGCTTGAATCGACCAATGTGTGATGTGATGGTCTGTTGTCCAACTTCTGATTGAGCTGAGATGCAGTATACTGGAACTGCAATGACTTCTTCTTTGATTGTAATGATGGCGCAACATCTTTGGATGGACTGACAAGAATGTTGGACTCTACCAATCTGTTAACATCAGGTCTGTTGGTCAGCTTCTGATCCAGCTGGTGACTAGTCTTCTTGAACTTTATCTTGCTCTGTCTTTCATGTATTGATGGTGATACTCTAAGTGATGCTGCAAAGTAAGTGAACATAGTGTTAGTAATGATAATCATTCATTCATTCATTCATTCATTCATTCATTCATTGAATATCTCTCCTCTCTTACACCTCCTCGTCATTCAGCATCATTATCATCTTGTGTTGTTGTTGTTATTACTCTTTATTACACCACGTTGTAGTAGATGTGAAGGTGACTCTCGTGTCTCTAGCTTTGACTCTATAGTATCGCAGACTCGATCAAACTCGTCACTCTCCATAATGTATCAATATGGAGTCTATTATCTCTATATCCATGTAGTATATATAACTATATATTACTCGTTAATAATTGTGTCTTTTCTCTCAAATGAAGGTAATTAGCTCCTTTTTTTTGCATCTTGGTTGATCATGAATCGATTTTGGTGGGTGAACCCATTGATCGGACTTGTTTACTTCGAGACATTGGATGACTTGTGTCGAAGTGACAGCCAGATTCTGATCATGGCAGAATAACCTCTTTGATCTCGTTCTCTTGACCTTCGTCATTTCCAAGGACAATGGAATCCTCTTTTTGATCTCCTTCTCCAACAATGCCAGTGTAAAGACATTGTCAAACGATACAACGATCTTTATTGATGTGAGCCATGTTTTCTCAAAGATGCCAATGATGAATTGTGTTGAACTCTCGACCGTTCTTATATCAAGAGTGAACATCTCCAGTCCACGACATGCATTGATCATGTCCACAACCTTTGGCACGGTAGTCCACCGATCGTCCTGAGAGATCGACACGCACATGTTTTAGATGTGACATCCTTTTCATTGAATCGAATGAGATGCCATAGGATCTCTCATCGATGTACAACTTGGTGATCATGTTCATATGGCTGACATCTCTGGCTCCATAGTATCGCTTCAATGACATGATGTTTGGATTGAGACTGCCGTCTGTGTCATCGATGACAATATCGAGTGTGAGATGCAGGCCATCTGGGAGGTTGGCCAACACACGTTGATGGCAGATCATCAAGTCGAGCTTCTTGAGTGATTGGAGCGTTGAGAGTGGCAGTTCATCACTCACCATACTCACAATATCAAATTCTTGTTGAAATGACAGTCTGAGAGTGGTCAGAGATGGAAACAGGATAAGGTTGTTGTTTAAGTATGCCTTGCCATGGATGGTGAGGTTGGTGATGCTCTCAATGAATGTCTTCAAGTACTTGGTGTCAGGAGCACATTTTGAATAGGTGATGGTGTTGCGATGCATGTCACACAACATGTCAAAGCCATGGCCCTCAATGACGAGTGTCTTGATCACGCAGTGTGAGTTGATGATGTGTTGAAGCGCTTCCACGTAGTCCACCACTTTGAGGTACATGTCTCCATTTACACGAAAGACGGTTCGCTCTTGTAGGATGACCTCGGTGAACATCTTTCTCGAGACGAACTTGAACATCGACTTGGAGATGAGTTCAAGCGACACATTCCATTCCAATGAGCAGTGCTCAGTTGTTGGCAGCATCAGATGTGAGCTCCATGCTGTTGATATGATGCGAGTGATGATTATCCAAGGAAGCTGAACTGTGGCTGTTGTCTTGCTGTTGTGGTTGTTGTTGTAATTGTCGTCTTTGTTTGTCATGGTTCAGTGTTTGTGAAATTATAGATGCAAAGATGAATTTTAATTAATTAATTAATTAAAGTATTGAATAATCATGTCTCTAGAGACAATAAATATATTAGAATATTTATTTAATTATAATATAGTGGAGGTAGGTGGTTCAATGTGTGTCAGAGTCATCTGGTTCTTCAGAGTCTTCATCCGATTGGTTCCAAGAGTTGTCGTCTGATTGATCCAAAGAGCTGTCAGATGATTGGTCAGGTGATTGATGTTCACTTTGAGAGATTGTGCATGACAGTTGGCTGTCTCGCTTGCTCTTCGTCGTGTGTCGAAGGATGACATCGAGGTGTTGATCATGATAGTATCCAGGATTCTTTGATCTCGTTCTCTTGACGATCGTCACCTCCAAGTACAAGGGAATAAACTCTTTCAACTCCTTCTCCAAAAATGCCAATGAATAGATATTGCTAAACACCACCTCTAGCCTCATTGTTGTGATCCATTTCTTCTCAAAGATGCCAATGATGTAATGTGCTGATTCCTGATGTCTTGAGCTTATACATTTGCAGAGTGAACGTCTCGGGTCCAGGAAATGCATTGATCATGTTCACAACCTTTGGCACAGAGGTCCAGGAATCATCCCCATGGAGGTCGCCATGCACATGTTTGAGACGGGGCATCCTCTTCATTGCCTCGATCGAGATACGTTGGCATCTTTGATTAAAGAACAACTTTGTGATCATGTCCATATGACCTTCACCCTTGCTCCAGTCGTAGCATTGAGACATCCAGTGTCATCGATGATTCTTTCGAGTGAGAGATGAAGGCCATCTGGGATATTGGCAAGGACTCGTTGATGGCAAGCATCTAAGTGAAGCTTCTTGAGAGATCGGAGTGTTGAATGTGGCAGCTCATCACTCACAAAACTCTCACCATCACGCCTCCTCTGCTGTGACAAGGACAGTCTAAGCGTGGACAGCGATGGGAATAGGATGAGGTTGTTATTGTATTCTGCCTTGCCATGGATGGTGAGGTTGGTGATGCTCAATGAATGTGCTCAAGTATTTGGTTGTGACAGCAGCACACTGTGGATCGGAGACGGCCTTACGATGCATGTCACACATCCTGTCAAAGCAATGCCTCGATGACGAGTTTGCTTGGTGTCTTGATCACACAGTACTCATTGGTGATGTGTCGCAACGCTTCAACGTAGTCCAGGACAAATATCTCTTGATTTGGAGCAACGAACTTGGGACGCTCAACCAAGATGACCTCTGTGAGCATCTTTGTTGAGATGAACTTGAACATCGACTTGGAGATGAGTGCAAGTGACACATTCCATTCCAATGAGCAGTACTGTTTTGTTTGAAGCAGCAGATGTGAGCTCCATGCCGTTGATATGATGCGAGTGATTATCCAAGGCAACTGACCTGTGGATGTTGTGTTGTTGTTGTCATCTTCATTGTTTATCTCTGCCATGATTATTCAATGATCGGCGGTGATTGGTGAAATGATCAGGTTTATGATCGGATGTCCTTGGACCAAAATGAGGGAAACAAGATTGCCGAGTTCACACTTAAGGAAGTGATCGTAGGATGGGACAACAAGTCTTCCATTCCAGCCGATCCAACAATATAGTGTAGACCAGTTGAGCCCTCTCATGATGTAGAGATTACACAATATAAAATAAATAAGTAACAATCAATATCCGATACCATCCTTTTGTATAATCCATGGCTCATTCATTTGATTCAATCAAGTACTCACTCCTAAACACTGCTATCTTTGCTCTTTAAGCCAATATAAGGTAAATCCATATGATCTGTCAACTAGTCCATCGCGATGACTCTCTGTAGTTGTTTGCATCCATTGTTGTTGCTGTTATATAAATCTTGAGATTGATTGATTGATTGATGATTAAGAGGAACCTACGTGACAACAAAGTTTATTTGTCGGTCATTTACATTTGTGTCCTGTTGCTGCGCTCTCTATACACTGCAGTGGTGTGGCTGTTTAAATAGAGGATGGGAACAACATAACTCTAACCTTGGCACCCATGGCCTTTGGTGGCAAGTTGCGTGGGAAACGGGCCTGAACGACACCGCTGCTTCCGTGTGACTTGCTGACCTTTCCCCAGATGATCTTGTATCCTTGTGGGTTCTTTGGGGTCTTCTTGACACGACGAGCGAGACAGACACGCTTGCCGAGGTAGAAGCGAGAATCAGTGCGAGTGTTGACTCCCTCAATCTTGACCAAAGAAATGTTTGGGTATTGAGTGGCCTGCGATCTATTGTATCATGTGATTCATCCATTTGTAAGTACTTTGTCTGTATTATCTCACAATCATTCCAATCATTCTTTGTTCATGTAGTATATCGCTCGATCATCAATCCAATCAATCATCTGTCATAACTCCAATCCTATCATCTTAACCTATCCTAATAATCCATTCTGCTTTGATTGATTACTAACCTTCTGTAGCCCAAAACGACTCCTGTTGAGTGTAACCTATAATGATGATGAAGATGATGTTAGGACATTCAGATGCATTGATTCATTGCTTCCTGTTTAGGATTGATGTATGATAACATACTTTAGCGACATGGTGTATCCTCTTGTGTGTATGCGCGATGACGAGACCCTTGAAAGATGTCTAGGTATCTGTCAAAGTATCCTCTGACAATCACACGAGTGCTCCACCAACCACATGCATTCAAAAATTAAAACAATACATTTGTTTCGTTTCTTGCGAACTTCTTTAAAATTCATTCAAATTTGAACCAGAGCATTTCCGTTAGAATACAACTGAACAGTTCCCTCTCTAACTCAAACACAACATTATCTCATGTTCACTAGAGACATCAATTGAAATAATCATTCATTGCTCTCTGTTTGGATATTGTGTGTACATATATTATTATATTATATTGTTGTTGTTGTGTTGTTGTGTAGAGTCAGTTAGAGATGGATGCTTACGAAGTACTTGGACACCTTGGCAAGGGATCATTCGGATCAGTGTCGAAAATCAGAAGAAAGGAAGATGGTAGAGTAAGTCATATATCATCATCATTATCATCATCAAGGATATTAGTTAAGTTGACAAGTAACTCTAACATCATCATCATATTTGTAGACATTGGTGTGGAAAGAGATATTCTACGGAGAGATGAAGGAGAAGGAGAAGCAACTTCTTGTCAATGAAGTGAACATCTTGCAAAAGCTAAAGCATCCCAACATCGTTCGCTACTATGATAGGATCATCGATAAGAATGCCTCAAAGATATACATCATCATGGAGTTCTGCACCGGTGGCGACCTCTCCCAGCTCATCTCAAAGTGCAAGAATGAATCGTATGTCATGTGATACCAAGCAATGTTAGCATCGGACATCACCTAACACTCCTCATCCATCACAATCACATTAGTATCTTTATTGATGAGGAAGTAATATGGAGGACATTGGTCCAGATACTCTCTGCTTTGCACGAGATACACAACCGTAAGGATGGCACCATCTTGCATCGTGACATCAAGCCTGGCAACCTATTCCTGGACGAGAGTCGCAATGTGAAGCTAGGAGACTTTGGCCTGGCCAAGATCCTTACCAACTCGATGCACGCCCACACCTTTGTCGGCACGCCCCACTACATGAGCCCGGAGCAGATCCTTGGCAAGTACAATGACAAGTCCGATGTCTGGTCGGTCGGATGTCTCGTCTACGAGATGGCCACCCACCGTCCACCCTTCTACGACGCTACCACCCACAACCAACTCTACGACAAGATCAAGGATGGTCGATACCTGCCCATCCCATCGCACTACTCGGCCGACCTGTCCAATGTCATCTCACTAATGATGCGTGTCGACATGCACAAAAGACCAAACGTTGAGGAGTTGTTCTCCTATGCTCCAATCGCCCAACGTCTACGTGAGAAGAAGTTGAACAACTAGTAAGTAGTATACACTTTGTACATTACTATGACCATGTCATCTAACCATCTCATTATCTCACGTCGCACCAATAATAGTTATCAGAATCTAAAGACAATGGAGGAGGAGCTCAAGGTAAAGGAGAGGGCCATCGTTGAGAAGGAGAAGCAGGTGGCAGCCAGAGAACTACAAGTGTCTCAAAGGGAGCAAATGGTCTTAATGAAGGAACAACAGTTGTTGGAGAGAATGAACGGTGCCTCATCCTCATTGGACAAGGAGAACAATCAGAATAGGTATGTTGCTGTCAATGGTGGTTGCCACAAGTATCACATACTCACTCTGTATACTCATTCTAGAATCAACATTATGAACATGGGCATGGGAGTACCAGTGACATGTCAGCCGTTGCAGCAGCAACAGCAGTTGCCAACACTACAACCAACAACATCGTCTGGCGGTCAATACTCCACCCAATTCACACAACTTAGACGAACAGCAACAGCCCCACTCAGTAGCTTTAAGTAGTATACTATGTCGGCATACATGTATCCCAATCATTCAATCATTCAATCAATGTCATACATACATACATCATTAGTCATCACATCTCTCTGTTCGACGACCCATCAACATTCGAAATAGAATGCCCATTATAGTTATAAATAACTCTTCCATTCATTCCCCAATGAATATCAAAGTCCTCGCACTTTAGTGATCTTCATAAACATCTCCTTTCTCATTCAATTTCAAAACTATTACAACTCTTATTAATACTACTACATCTACTTACTTCATTATGATGGAAACAACAAGCCAACAACAACAATCTATTGTAGTAACAGGATCAACTGGTTACATTGCCAGTGCTATTATTGAACAACTGTTGCTAAAGGGCTACAGGGTCATTGCCATTGTTAGGGACTTGTCCAACAAGGCAAAGTACCAACACTTGACTGAGCTGTCCGGTGCCAACACTCTACTAACTTTTGCTGGTGGTGATCTAGAGTCTGCCGACTACCTGACCATATTCAAGGGTGTCGACTATGTCATGCACTGTGGCTCACCATACATCTACACCTCTGAAGATCCACAGCGAGACATTGTTCAGCCCGCCATCAATGGAAACCTGCGTGTGCTGGAGGCTGCCGCCGCAACACCGAGCATCAAAAAGGTGATCATCACCTCGTCCACGGCGGCCATCATCGACTCGGCCAAGAAGAAAGATGTCTACACCGAGGAGGACTGGAACGAGTCGGCCACCATTGCCACCCCCTACATGTACTCAAAGTATCTGGCTGAGCGCGCTGCCATGGAGTTTGCACCATCACACTTCCAGCTGATCTTTGTCAACCCTTCGTTTGTCGTTGGTCGTGGCCTTGCCAAGCACATCAACACCAGTCTCACAACATTCACCAAGTCACTGTGTGGCAGCATCAACAACAGATACGTGGGTTTGGTTGACCTTCGCGACGTCGTCGACACTCATCTACATGTGCTAGAGTCGTCGACCAACATGGATCGCCAACGCAAGATGGTCTGTAGCTCAGTGATGACGTTCACAGACATGGTGGAGCGTGTTCAGAAGCTCTTTCCACAGTATGACTTTGTAGACCACAGCATAGATCAGTCTACGATCACACCCAACTCTGCTCTGCACAAGTATCGCTTTGAGTCAGTGTCGCCCATCAGCATTGGTCGTCCCTACTACGACCTGGATGACACATTCAAACAGACCGTTGAATACCTCATTGCCACAGGACATTTGAATCCAAAGCCAAAGGTCGAATAATCCATCAACTGAACAGTTTGGATACTTTTTCAAATTTTCAAATTTAAATGTGGCGCCACACATAACGATCCAACACATTGTTGTTTGTAACGGTTTCTTGGAATGAGCAACTTGCTCTCCATCCACTCTTCACCTCTCATTTGAACTCACAACTTTTTCATTTCATTCACATTCCACAATACACATACACATAACAGTGACATATTCACTACTATTATCTCTTATCCCTCAACAACAACTCTTTGAACAACAATGGCCAGAACCAAGCAAACCGCCCGTAAATCCACTGGAGCCAAGGTCCCCCGTAAGCACTTGGCCCAGAAGTCCGCCTCCAAGTACCCATCGACCTCTGGTCTGAAGAAGACTCATCGTTTCAAGCCAGGCACCGTCGCCCTTCGTGAGATCCGTCGCTACCAGAAGACCTCTGAGTTGCTGATCAAGAAGTTGCCATTCCAGCGTCTCGTCCGTGAGATTGCCCAGGAGTTCAAGACCGATCTTCGTTTCCAAGCCTCTGCCATTGCAGCCCTCCAAGAGGCCTCTGAGGCTTACCTCGTTGGTCTGTTCGAGGACACCAACTTGTGTGCCATCCATGCCAAGCGTGTCACGATCATGGTCAAGGACGTCCAGTTGGCCAAGAGAATCCGTGGTGAGCGTGCTTAAACTCTCCTCTCCTCTGATACTACTGTTATGTAGTTGAGTATATATATATCTCAACCATACCAAAGGTGTTTTTCAACACCACTCTTTCTCCGTGGAACTATCTATCTCAATCATATCTCCTTGTGTCCTTGTTAGTTACATTATCAACAATATCATTATATGTCTTATCTGTTGTATTCTGTGGCGCCAAGAATATTCGTTACCTGTCTTTTGATCACTTTTTTGATTGTTTGTGACCGTTTGAAAAAAAGTGAAGTGAGACCTGTGGTCATGAACTTTGTTGTGTTGAATGAACTCAATGAAAGTTTCAATCAATCATTCATTTAGGGCTACAACACAACTTGTAGTTGTATTATCATTATAGATTAAAGAGATACAATCATCATTGTGATGTAGAGTACATTGTGTAATCATTTCTAGAATGAACAACACTAACAGTGATCAACATCATCATCAACAACAACTCCAAAGAACTACAACTACTACGACGACTACACCACTACAGCAACAGCATCAACAACTACAACTCCAACTACAAACACAACAACATCAACATCAACAACAACAACTATCACAGCATCCACACCAACAACAACAGTGTGCAAAGTTATCAATTGTTATACATAGATTGGTTAAGGAATCATATAATCAACTGATAGCATTATCTGAGCGATCAGTATCATTAAAGGATGTTGATAAGAAGCGTGCACTCATTGAGTACTTTGATCAGACACGTGAGAAGTTTGTTCGACTCCTAGTGCTACTCAAGTGGTCATCCATCGATACACTCACTCGTGCAAATGTAGTGTCTATATCTAGATCCTGTACAACTGAACATTCATCACTCACTCATTCAATCACTCGCCATTCCAATCACCAGGAGATCATTCAGAAGTTGAACCAAGAGGATTCATATTTCAGGGATGCAGCAGACCTTTTGATTCTGACCAAGGATAACTTGGTCAATGCGCGAGCACCAATATACGATGTACCAACTGCTGTCGATGTTCTCACCTCTGGAACATATCAGAGGATGCCAACAAACATTAGTGTATGTTGTGATCATTCATTCATTCATTCAATCAATCAATCAACATCTACTCACACATCATTCAATCTGAACAATCAGAGTGTCATTCCACCATCCAGACTATCAATCAATCAGGTGTCAAGCGTGTATGATAGATTGAACAATGTGATATGCTACAAACTGTTCACTAGTACGATACCAAAGGAGTTTGAACCGATTCGTGTGGAGAATGGCAAGGCACACATCGTCGTGAAGAATCAATACGAGGCATTCCTCTCGATCGACGGAGGCAATGAGAAGGACAATTGGATACTGCTAAACTTTAGTCTGTGCATGCATGATCAGCGCGACAAAGATCCCAACGACCCCACCCGAGTGGCCTACGACTCCAAGATGAAACAGATCACCGATCGAATCCAGAGCAGACTGTTGCAGTCTAAGCAACCATTGTTTGAGCTACATAGTATCATTCGTAAGTGATCGATCTTCCACATCCTAGTCGTCACATCTCTCTAATCAATAATGTTTGTTTGTTTGTTTAGACTACCTTGTGGTATCATCACAGCTTGACTTGTTATCATCACAGATGGAGTCACTCAAGAAGACAGCCTTTCGCAACAACATACGATGTGTCAATGCTAAAGACCAATCACTGTCCATTTTCTATTGGATATCAGAGGATATTGCACATTCCGTTGGCAGCATGGATGGTACGTTTATGTTTCAAACCATGTCCATCATAAAGACATGTCCAATTTGAAGTGTTTAACCAATCAATCAATCAACAGCCAAGAAGCACAGTAACCTCAAGATATCGATTGATGACAATCACAACCTACACATTTCACATACGCCTCTATTGGTGGCAAAGAGTGAAGCATTCTTCAAGCTTGTAAGTGATCAAACTCTCCTTGGGAATGGACTCCTGATCACTCATTCACTCATACTTACTTCTACAAACAGTCATCACTCAACATTGAGACCATATTATTGCGAACCATTGAGCTACACTCACATTTCAAAGTGCAGGTGCTACATGCACATCTCTTTGAGGACTTCAAGTCAAGGGTCAAGCTACAGTTACAACAACAACAGCAGCAGCAGCAACAGCAACAGCAACAACAGCAACAGCAACAACAGCAGCAGCAGCCACCATTACTACTGGGTGGCAGTAACAATGCACCATTGTTGACATCGACCAAGTCATTCCAGTTGAATGAGTTCAAGATGATACATAACCATCAGCAGTTGGGTACACATTGTCAGCAACAGCAACAGGACAACGATGCCATACCGACTGTATTGCGCATTCGACTGTATGATTCCAGTTTCCTAGACATCACTGTCAATTTCCAGACTGGAAAGTATCAGATCATGCCATGTCCTGCATCACCATCAACCGAATCAATGGCGCCATACGAGGCCAAACTGAACACAGTGGATCCAAACAATCAAAGACCCATTGTTTCCATTGTCAATATATTCAAGCTAAAGGTTAGTAGTATCAGTCATCATTACTTTCCAACATCATTCAATCACTTACTTACACCATCATCCCATATTTATGTAGTCATTGCTCACATGCTTCAAGGAGGCCACAGTATTCATGAAGATGGAGAGCTTCTACAAGATACCACTGGCATGCAGTTTGTTCACTGAACCAAACTACATTTGTATACGCTTCCCCAAGTACAAGGACCTCTATTATCTAGTCATCACAATCAATCAGAGCACATTCATGCCCACCTTTTATTTGATATGTTGCAAGTATGTTATACCCATTGTAACCTGCCCTCTCATGACGATCAAACCCTAACGCCATCCACACCCAGACAAACACCATCATCATCTATACTATCATGCGAATCGATCAAGAAGATTGAGAACCAGGACCTGATCAATTTGATCAAGGAGTGCGATTGTGGCACAACTTGCAGTGGCCCACAGTTCAAGACTAGGGTCAACTCATTGTTGAAGCAGGTGATCACTCTGTGCAGACTGCAGATCAACATTGACAGTGTGGTGCAGTACATGGGACATCAATCACACACAATCCACGAGGACCGTATCACATTCCTGTATCAACCACAGGACGCTGTTATCCAAACCAATCAGATGACCATCACATTCCCCGATGACCGTCACTGTGCCGTCGAATTCACTGAGCAATCATATCTGGCCGATCTCCAGAGTACGACAAACCAACATCTGTCCTATAGTGATGGACGTTGGAGTTTCATATATAGCACTGTATGTTGTTGATGTTGATGTTGTTGCCAGCATACCAAAGTTCCAGTCATTAACATTCATTCATACATGATCATACTTAGTCTACCGATTGGTTGACAGCTTTCAAGAACGACTTTGGATCAGCCAATAGGATAGTGTACATGGCATCACAACTAATCAAACAATTGCGCACATCACAACTCTACCAAGACCTCTTCCAAATCATCCACATCAAACCAACAGATATTGAGTTCATTAATCTGAACCATTACTCAAACGTATGTTTATAGACGAGGACGTGGACTCTCTCTTTCATTGCTGACAAACGACCAAACAGTGCAAGTCAATCATCAGAATATATACCAACAAGACAACGAATCGAATGGTCGTTGACTATCAACCGTTTATCAATCCAATGTTGCCCTTCTTTGAGAAGGAGCTGAACGACACTCTAAACATTGGCGCACTGCTTCACTCCATATCCATATCATACGAGATAGTGTTTGCCCTGCGGCTTCACGCTGTCTCGCCCAACGTCCCACAGTTCCTTCCACTTGACATTGCCATCATTCCAAGATCATCAAACCTCATTCGAATGACCTACAAGAACTGGTAAGTCGTCTGCCATTGTGAGGACAAGTCCAGATTACTTACACCAACCAACCATTCGTTAGCTATGGCATTGAAATAAGATTTGTATCCAACGATCATTGCATCGTTGAGGATTCGTACTTCTCGTGCTTCTACTCAATGTCACCATACTCCTCACAGCAATTGATGAGACCAAAGCTCACACAGATCCCAAGCTTCCAATCAATTATGGAATACAAGCTCAATGTTCCAGCGTTGGACATCAACATACAAGGCAACCGCTCTTCGTGGTTGGTACCAATGAAGCAGTTCCGATCAGCGTTGCAAAAGATACTTCACTTCCTAGTGTGCATCTACTCTGTCAACTATTTCAAGACTATAATCAAGACTGGAGAGTTTAGGGAGGTCTATCTTGGATCAAGTAGCATCAAGTTTACAACCGAGACCAACATCTTCCAGATTCACATCAAGGACTACTCGTCCCTGGAGCTAGAGGTGGCAAACAGTATGTACCAATGTTGGTCCACTTGATAATCAACTCGCTTACACTTGTGCCTTATCATCTATAGAACCAAACACTAGCTCAGTATTGTCCAAGATTGAGTTTGATGCACTGGCAATATACTTCAAAAAGAAGACTGGCGCCTCTTCTTTCAGAAGTCAGACGTACACCAACTTCTTGCAGTTGTTCACTGTGCCTCCTCCAGTCCTCCTGGAGATTCTCAAGATATTGAGAGGTCACCATGAGAACAAATATCTCTTTGATCTCAGCTTCAGTTCACCAACGCCAAGGAGCTCCCATCGCGAGTCCTTCCGACATCACAAGGAGAGGAACTTAGTTCAGCTAATACTACGATACCACGAGCGTCAAGACCATACAGCAAAGGTTGGCGCAGCAACAGATGTCTTTATCGACGTTCCACTTTTGTACAACTATCAGGCACAAACTCTACTCTACTGGAACCGCAATGACCAAGCCAATCCCGATTCAAACAACAATCTGTCGCCAATCGACAATGCCAAGAAGCAAGCTATCGCTCAAATCAAGGCGGACATTGTCACAACAAACTCCTCTTCCAACAGCATCAACAGCGAACTAACAATCCTACAACAATTTGCCAAACGTCTTCATGACTATGCGCCGCAATTGGTCCAAGCAATAGCGCTTCACTCAACCTCGCCAACATTGGCTGCCACCAACCATACAACAACAAGCCTCTAAAGTCAACGAATGATCAATAAATTTATGACAAGCTTGTCCAGGAGAATGCTAACACCTGTTTATTACAATAACTACAACAACAACAACACAATAGTTTACTTTCTCTGTGCAAGCAAAGCCTTGGCCAGAGCGTAGAGCTCACGGCGATACTCCAAATGTTGGTAGTTGATGTCTGGCACGCCAGTGAAACCATACAGTGCACCCCACCAGGCACAACCGATTGCGCCAGTGCTGTCATTATCTCCGCCATGGATCGCTGATCTCTCGATCATCTCCTTCCACGAGCTGCCAGCACCTAACAGTGCATCGTAGGATATAAGAACAGAGTCGTGTCCACTGGATCCTCCCCATCCATCAAATGAAAGACTGTGGTAGAACTTATCTCTGTCCATGTAGTTGTATTCCTCTGGGAACTCTGGGTAGTTGCTCTCTGTGGTGGTCTGTTCGCCGAATGGAATCTTTCTCAGCTCCAGGTATGAGGTCCACGCGTTGACAAAGTAGTTCCAACCCTTCTCATAGTTCTCCCATGTCCTGTTTGGCTCTTTCCTCGTCTCCTCAATGTACTGCTTGGCCAGGGGCAAAGCCTCATTCATGAGCTTGGTACCCCATTGACGAGGTGGCACCTGTTGAATGGCGTAAGATGTGAACAAAGCTGCCACCATTGCTCCTAGGAATCCAACTGGATGGTTGTGGGTGATCCTGCCACTTTCAATCGAGTATCTGATCAAGTCTCCAATCGCATCAGGGGACCAGTACTTAAGTCCAATGCAGCTTGATCTCATTGCTGCTCCACATCCACCTCCCTACAAAATGAAGTAATTAGACAAAGTGTGTATATCTTGAGCATTGAGTAACTTACTGCTGGTGCGTATGGAAGTTCATCCCACTTTAACAATTGCTTCTTCATTCCTGGTGTGAAATGTGCCAGGGACTCTAGTGTCTGTCTTCCAGGTGCTCTGCCCTACATTGTGATCATACCATAGGTTAATGTAAGCTCTTTTTTGATCACTTGTGATCAAGCAAACTGATGTAACATACTCCCATATCCTCCAAACATCTGATATAGGCGGTTGTAATCTCTTGACATGTCTTTTCAAAGTCATCGCCATTGTCTCTAGTGATGGCAATTGAAGTTGCCAGCTGCATCACTTTGCAACACAACATGTTAGTTCTATGGTTTGATGAATCATTCATTGTTTGCTGCTAACTTACCAGTGTCATCAGATACTCTCCATTCTTTACTATCCACTCTGTAATAAAAGAGAGAAGAGAAGAGAAGAAAGGAATATGTTAGTGATCTCAACAACAATGATCAATCGATTACAATTTTACTTACTTGATGTAATCGATTCCTCCCATCTCTTGGTACTCCTCCCATATCTTCTTTGGGTTCTGTTAACAGACACAAACACACAAGGGTTCAATGATTAGTCACCTGATATCAACGATCATTAGGTCATCGATAGTGATACATACAGTTTGGAACTCCCATCTTCCATTTCTATATCCAATAGCATCGCCAACACCTGACAACACTAAACTAGCGCAATACTTCTCGTCCATCTTTCTATCTCTATCTCTCTGATGAATGAGTTGATGTTCAAAATGAATCAACAACTTTGTAAACAAACTTCACTTTGCCATTTCGCATCATTCTCAGAAAGGAGATATTATTTATAAATAAGGTTACTTTATTTATTTATTTATTTAGTTACCAAGTGGATAATGATTTCTTTGATTCTGGGCACCAGTGTTGTGTTGTGGTTGGAAAGCTTGCATGTTGTAAGCGTTGTAGTAGTTTGATTGATCGCGTTGTTGTTGGTTGTACTGTCCCTTGTTGTATTGGTTGGAGAGACCGTCACCAGTCTGCTGGTTTGGTGCCTGAGGGTTTGCCTGCTGGTGATGCGAGGCGTTCTGACCGTAGGTCTTGGCGCCGCTGGTTGGCGAGCCTGTCAGCTGCTGGCCCTGCTGGATCTTGGTCTGGAGCGTTGGGTCAATGACACCGGCTGCAGTGGTGGGGAAGTAGCCGCCTCCGTACATGTTCTTAAAGTCGTCTTGCTCGCCGTAGGCTTGGTTCTGACCTGGATGGGTAGGGTAGCCGCGTGGCATGTTCATGTACTTTGGTGGGTAGGCTGCGTATGGGCCGAACTGATACTGCGAGTTCTGGGATCCATATGGGAACTGTGAGTAGCCATATGGGTAGCCGTAGGGTTGGTAGGGGAAGTGGGACTGCTGCAGGGGTGGTGACTGCGAGGATGGGTGTGTGGCTTGAGTCTGGCCATCCTGCTGCTGTTGCTGCTGCTGTTGCTGTTGCTGATGGTTGAACTTGTTGGTGTTGTCACCAGAGCCGCGGAACGACTGCTGGTTGGAGTTTTGGTTGCGCTGGAAACCCTTGCTGGTGTTTCCGGCATTGTCGTTGACGGGTGATGTGGTGCGGTTGTAGTTGTTCTGGTTGTAGGTGTCGTAGAATGGCTGACGGTTCATCTCATCGGCAAAGAAGGGCATCACTGGCACCATGTATGGGTATTGGTAGGAGAGGTGTTGCAGATCGGTCTCTGGCATCATCATGTGTGGCTCCATTGTGTTGGGGTTCTGGGTCATCGACTGGAACGCCTGTTGGTACTGCTGTTGCTGCTGCTGCATGTTGGTCTGTTGGCCCAGGTTGGCGTTCTGTGGGAGTCCAACAACGTTCTGCTGCTGGTGCTGCTGGTGTTGGTGGTGGTGATGCTGTTGCTGCTGGTGATGTTGAGCGTATTGTTGGTGCTGCTGCTGGTGAGCAGCTGGATGTTGTTGTACTGGTGCAGCAGGGGTAACGACAGCTTGCTTGGCAGTGACTGGTGCTGGCTGCTGTTGGATTGGTGCAGCAACTGGTGCGACGGTTGGTGTGGAGACGGCGCTTGGGACAGATTGCACAGGGGCAACAACTGATGGGTCCTTGCCAAATTGGACATGGTAGTTTGGATCAAAGGAAAGGTCGTCGGGCAGTGCCACTGGCGTGTCGAAGCTCTTGGTGGCTTGTTGTTTGCCGATTGGCTGGCGTGTAGTTGGGTGTTGAGCGCTTGAGGCAGATGATACAAGGGATGGGGAGGTAGATGGTGAATCTTTGGGCTTCCAGGCTTGGGTGTTGCCTGGCTTTTGACCAAAGTTGATGCGTTGTGATGGTGTCGATGACTGGGATGAGGTCTGTTGTTGTGTGGTGGCAGTGGCGGCGGTGGCACTGGTGGCGGCGACTGGCTGTGCGGCAGAGGCGACCGCGACTTGTGCGGGTGCAGTCTGAACTGGTGCCACTACTGGTGCAGCAACAGGTGTTTCGACCACTGGAGTTGTGATTGGAGCGGCGGCGACAGCGACTGGTGTTTGCTCAACAACAACTGCAGCAGCAGTAGAGGCTGGTGTTGATTGAGTTGGTGCTGGCTTGGAGGTGGTGACTGGTGATTGTTTGGGCTGGGCGTTGGCGTTTTTGATGGCAGCCAGATATGAGGTTGGCTGACCAGATGCGGAGGTGTTTGTCTGTTGATTTGGCAGGGTAGTGGAGTCGGTAGTGGTTTCTTTGGAGTCGGCAGTAGAGGTGTTGGTGTTGGTGGGTGCAGTGGGCACAGGAGTAGTAGTAGTAACGGGGGCTGGGGCGAGGGCTGGCTGGTTTCGTTGCTGCTGCTGCTCTTGCTGCTTCAGTAGCTTGGCCTGCTGTTGCTTTTGTTGGGCCTCACGCTCTCTCTCTTTCTCCAGAATCATGGCACTCATTGATAATTGGCCCTTGCCAATGCTTGGGTGAGAGTCACCGGTAGCGCTGCTTGTAGTGGAGGTCGTCGTGGTTGTAGCGCTTGATGTAGTGGTGGTAGAAGTAGAAGTAGGGGTGGTGGTGTTGTTGATTGGTGTAGAGATGGTAGATGGCGTAGTGGTAGTAGAAGTGGAAGTAGTAGTAGTATCGATAACAGTAGTCTTTGTCGGTGGGGAGGATGGCACCGAGTTGTTCTGGCCCTGTCTACGTTGCTGTCTGTTCTGGGGTGAGGACACACCATCTCCATTTGGTCTTATTCTATCCCTTGACTTTCTCTGATCACCATCTATAATGTATTATTATTGTTGATGTTAGATTAAGTCGTTCAATGTTGCGTCCATCGTCAATGAACTTGAAAGCTCATTCATTACATACCTCTATCACCTCTCTCAGATCTCTCAGGTCTATCACCTGCAAACCTCTCTGGTCTCTCGGACCTCTCTTGTCTCTCAGATCTCTCTGGTCTCTCCGATCTCTCGGGTCTTTCAGATCTCTCTGGTCTCTCAGATCTCTCTGGTCTTGGAACTCTGACAGCAGCACCCTTCAGGTCATCCTTCTTTGATGGGCGATCCTCTCCTCCTTTAATCTTTGAAGTCTTTGGTTCGGGCTGTGTTGTTGTACAAACAAAATGGTTAATATCGATCATCACATGTTAACAAGATATAAACATACCTTCTTCTTAGATACCTCTTGCCATTGGTCAGCTTGTGGTGAGATTACACCATCAACGATATACGCAATAGTCTTGTCGGCATCAAAGTGGCACTCCTGCAAAGCTCTGAGAACGTCGTCCTCTGACCAGCCAGTGATCTCCCTCACAGTTCTGATCTTGTCTCTGTTGTTGCTATCTGGAATGCTGTTGTTGTTGTTATTATTATTAATGTTGTTGTTGTCTGATGGTCTCATTGTTGTATCCCTCTTGTTGTTGTTGTTGTCAGCTCTCGATGCCTCTTTGCCGACCTTGCCTTGCTGTTGCTGCTGTGGCTGTTGCTGTTGTTGTTGTGGTTGTGCGCCCTGTTGTTGTTGAGCTATTTTAGTATCCTTTTGCACCATGCTTTTTGCTGTTGATATTTATAATTTGACAATGATTGATAGATGTCAACAACTACGATGTATGTATGAATGTGATTGGTATATTTATAAAGTAATATATCTTGTGAACGTTGTGTGTGTATTTATATAAATGTTGAAGATTGAAACAATGAAGGCGAGAAAAAAAAAAGAGGGAGGTCGGTCTTCAAGAGTTAGAGACTCTTGTGAAACTAAAAAAAACACACAATTAATTAAAAAACCGACACAAAATGTGAGTAATTGAAGAATGTGAACTTACAAACTAAAAGTTGCCTCATTGAGTGTGTCTTGGTTCGTGTTATTATTACAAGAACTAAGGATTATTATTTGTTGTCAACACCATTGACAGACATCAATCAACAAGGATATCATCTATGTTGTTTGTTCTAAAACCATCATTAACACATTCCAACAACTATGGACATCAACACAGATATATTTAAAAGTGGAACGTGTAATTTTTGTGGATCATCCATCGCCATCAACAATAATGGAGACAAGTCTCTGGGTGGTCAGTATCCTTGTGATAACAACTTATTCAATTCTATGTCCTAACAATAACAATAACGATAATAACAATAGAGTATGAATTATCTTGTCTAAGATTGAATCATATGTTATCATGTCTCGATGGTATCAAACAGAGATTGACCAATGACTTTAAGGAGACTTGTTTGATTCGCAATAATGGATTGTTCACCACGGTGATYCTTTAGAAAGATAGTGGAGTTCTGCCAAGTGCCCTACGACTATAATGATTATCTTCGAATCAATTATAGCTATCCTAATTCCAATGCATTGTTTTGCAACAACCTTGAATACATACTGCACTTGTCTCTGGTGTGCAAGCAGTGGCTGATTCAAGTGATACCCATGGTGCGTTTCGCATTCTACAAGATCAATGCACCACGTTGCTCCAGCACAGCACTGATCAAACTGTTAAAGTATKGGCGTATGCTCATCCATTCCATACTTGTCGTCGCCCATCCAGTGTCTGCCAGTGGTGGCACCAAACAACGTTGCTGAGCTTCGTTGTGAGGTGGAGTCCATTGTTCCATCCTACGACCTGGATCTCATAAGGGTGGAACCGCCACCTCATCAGATACAAATGACTACCTACAATGTTGTTGCCAATCCAACCGTGCAGCTAAAGACGGTGAAACCACAACACACTGCCGTTCAGTTTCTCAATGTGCGCAACGACCTTGACAAGGTTAAAGTTCTTCATAATATCACCAAACGATACCCACAGATTGTCGCACTGGACGACTACTATTGTCAGCGGACAAAGACTGAGTATGATGCGTGGTTGGCCTCTAACAAGACCATCAAGTACATCAACACGGACCAATGGTTCTCGTACCAGGCGCTGGCAGCCAGCTCAGTGCGCATGATCAAGACGTGGGACATGGACAACCAACATCAAAACGATCCTCAAGGTCGTGACGATAACCTCGACATGCTGTTTGGCATACTACAAGAGTGCAAGAATCTGATCCAACTGTCATGGTATCGCAAACTTCCAAAGTTGACCAACGAGCAGCACTCACGACTATTACAACTCATACGAACCAGCACCGTTCGATTCATTGAGATGTCAATGAGTAGCCTCACGTTGCAAGACAACAAAGTGAATGACTCCATCATCAAGGCCATATCACTGTCCTCCAAAGGCTACCTACGTGCAATCAGCTACTCCCATGACTTTCTACTTCTAAACACAATCTATTGGGATAAATATCTCTAAGTTTGAGTTGAGAGAGAGAGAGAGAGATACAATGAATGATTGTGATAACATGTCCTTGTCCAAACACGACACGAATCAGAATTCACAGATTACTTGAATTGATCACAAAACATAGATATATTCGGCAAACAATTATATGAATATGACAAACATTCCCAGCCCAATATTGGGTTTTTCAAACTATTTTTTATTTATTTATTTAATTAACATGTTTCAAGTTCATCACACACCCAACACACAACAAACATATGAAAGTGATTGAGTGAGGCATCATCCCCACATATCTTGTGCTCATTCATTTCAATAATAATTTAGTAACATAGTTAGGTAGTAGTAACCAATCATTCAATCAAAAGATGTCCGAGACTACTTCCACTGCATCAACATCACCAGTTGCTGCTGCATCGCCAGCCGCTGCTGCACCTGTAAATATCAAAGACAAGAATATATTTGGAACCCTCGAGGTAAAGAGTAAGTTATCACACTACTGAGTCCAGACTTGTCTTTTGGATTGGTTGGACAATGTCTTACTGACACTTATTTATGATTTACAGTCAAGGAGGTTAAGGGATGCCAGACACATTTCCTGTTGGCAAAGTGCGAGTTGGCACAGAAGAGAACAGAGGACAAGACCAAGCCATCAGCCAATCATACATTTGTTGATGTATTCGAATTGTAAGTACAACATTCATTGACGAGATGTGTTTTGGTTTAATTTGGGTTACTTTGAGGCTAAGGTCTCGGGACCTGATCATGATAGACCACCACCTGACACCCACTCCCCCAACAACAACTTTCGAAAACATCAGCCGCGTTTCATCACCAAACAGCGAGTTGGAGATTGAGGCCTGGAAGAAGAACTTCTTCTTCAAGGACAAGGTCACTGGAAAGTTGGTGTTGTCCATCAACGAGTTGTTGACGGCTAATGGCGAGGCCAAGTGGTACCCACTGTCATCGATGAAGAAGACTGCTGGCGCTGCCGCTCATCGTCCAAGAACACAGACATCGCCACCAGCCGTCGACTCGACCGCTGCTGCACCCACCTCGCCAGAGGACACCAAGGAGACCAACTCTGAGGGAGAGGTCGAGGAGACCTCGCCCAAGGCTGGACGCGCCAAGAAGCAGAAGGACCCACCCGAGATCAACCTCGAGATCAAGTTCACAAAGAACGAGCCACCCAAGGAGGTGCTCAAGGGCATCGTGCTCGACGGTCAGTGGACCACCGAGAACAGTGTTGGCAGTCTTACCAACAACCCACATTGGGTCAAGTGTGCACAGTACCTCCTCACCGTCAAGAATGAGACCACTCCTCTGTTCATCAAGTTGAGACAGCCAGAGGGTACCGATCAAAGGATAAGTTTCTTTGTACTTAACTATGATTGTAAGTTGTTGAATAGTAATGCATGATTGAGTGATTGAGTCACCTTGCTAACATGATACACACCATCACTAGSCATTCTATAATGGTAGCAAGAAGGTGATATTCGATACTACTAGTGACATTAAGAAGGTGGACAACTTTGTTTGCCCAATCGCAGCAGTGTCTGTTGACTGTAAGATTGAGTTGGAGCCAGGTCAATACTGTATCATCCCATACGCAGAGCAGTTTGGATTCACAGGCAAATATAAGATCAATGTGGACTCGGAGCGACTGACCAATCTCGAGTTCTACCCACTGCCCAAGGACGAGTCGACACAGTGGAAGGAGATCACCATCAACGGACTGTGGACCAACACCACCAATGGTGGCTGTGACGTCAACCTCTTGCACTGGACCAAGAGTCCCCAGCACCAGATCACCCTGTCCAAGAGCGCCCGTCTCTGCATCCTCGTCTCGCAGGACGACCACGAGAAGAGCATCGGCTTCTACGTTCTGAAGCAGACCAACGACGTTGGCAAGCGTCTCGTCGAGTACAGAGACCAGGTTGGCAAGACCGAGACGTTCAAGCCATCGTGCCACAACGGCAACACAATGTCGCTCGAAAAGGGCACCTACATCGTCATCCCATCCACCTTTGACCAGGGTCTCGAGGGTGCCTACCACATCACCCTGTTCACCGACGACCAGGCAGCTACCTTCACCACCGTGACCGACACATGGAAGAACACCGAGTTGGTCAAAGGCACATGGGTGGGCAAGAGTGCCGGAGGCAGTCCAAACAATGGCGCCTCCTTCTTTGACAACCCACAGTACAAGCTCAAGCTGCCCAAGGACAGAAGCGGAGAGATGTCCTTCTTTGTCCAGCTCATCCAAGAGTCAACATTGGCCGACGAGAGCATTGGTTTCGTCCTCATCAACCGTGACGATCACTCAGACACCGTCAAGGCGTCCACCTTCCAGAACGAGCATCTCTTCAACAAGACACCCAACTGGGAGAAGAGAAACGACATTGGTCTCCGTGTCACTGTCACCCCCGACCAGTCCAGCGAGTACACCATCATCCCATCCACCTTCAAGCCCGGTGTCAACCGTTCATTCAGACTCCAAGTGTTCTCTGATGTGCCAGTTGAGATTGAGGAGATCGAGGCTTCAGAGGAGTCATCCGACGAGGAGTAAACAGTCAGTCCGCTCACAAGTGGGCAAGGCATGTCATGCCGTGCCCACTCATTCAATCACTAAACATACCAAACTCTATTCAAGTGTATATTTATGATGAAGTGAACACAAACATAATTATATATTATGTCGGTGTATGTAGTTTATTAGTTGATTATTGCTCTCTTTGGTGAGTACTTGTTGTTGATATGATGAACGAGTTGATGATGTGGATGATCAAGATGTTGTCCATAGTTTACAAACTTTATACAGTTGTCGCCCATTGTCAATCTATTACTTAGTGATTGGAAGTACTCATCAATATCATGTTGAGTAACAATATCATTGTTGTCCTCTTCCTTGTTCAATATGTTGTTCAACATTAACATCTTTCTTGCTTCACGCTCCTTTCTAATCTTCAATCCACAGGCATTACAAACATCCACACCATTGTCGCCCTTTCGCCACTCTGGTGTCTTGGTCACCTTGCAGATGAAACAGTGGTCTGGTCGCTTTGATCTTGGTCGTCCAATTGGGTTCTTGGCAATCTTCTTGGTGATTGGAGATGTGGTTGGATAGAGTCTAGTGATTCTCTTTGGAATTGATTGTATTGGTGAGTTGAATGTGGCTGGTGACTCGTGGAATGGTCCAGTTGGAACTCGGGTTCTCTCTGATCCTTTAGATGATGATGATCCGACACTCTTCAAAGATGGAGATGTCATCATAGCGGCAAAAGTTAATGTTGGTAACAAGTTTGGTAGTTGCTTATTGAATAAGCTAATGTTGAGTAGTGATGAAGTTGATGATTGATTCATTCTTTAAGTAATAAATATTTAATTATTTGTTGATTTGGAGGATTTATAATAAATTAAATATCTATATTATATATATTGATTGGGTTAACAATGATTGATTGATCGATGGATTGATTTATATTTAATTAGTTATTTTAAGATGTATTTGAAGTTAGTTGTTTTACGATTCAAATAAAGGTTAAAAAATAACTATATTAGTTATTAACAAGAATATTTGATTGATTGATATTAATATTATACTATATTAGGTGTTTGGAGATTGGGATTTTTCTTAAGTAAATTAATAATAAATTAAATGTAATTACTTTTTATTTGATGTGTCAAGTAATTTGTTGTTGTTGTAGAGTATTATTTGAATTGTCACGTGTTGAGTGGATTGATGAACAGTACAGTAAGCGTGTTGTTCTACACTTACATTTATATCCGATTGTCCAATCGATATTCATTAATTTATTTAAAACAGTCCACTCAGAATGGACATTGTCCAAGAAAGGAAATTAGGGTACACAAACCATCTAAGTTAATTAATTAATGGAATCCTTCAATCTCTCTTACTAATTCCTTTTATATCCTTTGGGCTTAAAAAATTAGATTGGACAACTCCATCCCCAAAGATATTCCTCCTAACCCCTTTGCTTGTTCTGTTGTGGTTGTGTATGTATCTGTTGTCAACGTGTGTTGTGAAGTTAACTTAGGCCTCGTCCAACGAACCACCCCTCTACCAAAATGGGGGAGGACACAAGGTGTTGTCAATGATGGATACTATTTGATTGTTCACCATTGATTTCAATGTATAACGACATCGATAGTTAACTTCATCGACTAGGGTGAATTGTCAAAGTCGGTAACAGATCATTTATATATATTTGATATGTAATCATATAGTTCAAACAATGACAGAAGTGTCACAAGGTAGGACTTTCCGGAAAGTGAGAACTTTAGTGTCTACAAGTAGAAGTTACTTAGAAGAGGTATCCATGAAATTACCCAGGAGTACATCATCTTGTCTTTTGTTGTGTGGAAAGTTTGTGTATTCCCGCTAATACATACTATTACTACTACGACTGTACCTTGTATGTAATGGCAACATCACCTTGAGCAGCAATGGATCACTTGAACAGAAATTCACAGTAACTGATAGATCTGGATCATGGAGAACCAACGATATTTCTGCTGGTATTGCATCATGGTAGTGCACCAGTCTGGATATTGGGTCAATGGTCCAACCGGTACTGTCAACAAGTTTAAGGCCAACAAGGACTGATTCTCAAGAACATCTTCTGCCCAAACCATTCTGTTTGGTGTTGTCAAGAAATCATGATCATCTTGACAACCATGTATATTGTTGTTGATTACTTTGATCGCCAACTCCCAACAACATCAACACTATCCTCCATCCATATAATTAGATTTCATGGACCATCAATATATCAATTAATCTATTACACAAGTAAATAAATGACAGTCATATACATTACACTAAGAAAGAAAGATAGATATAGTTGTTATTATGAACTAATTCTTGACCTTTGTCCTATGACTAAGAGGTGACTGTAGACAGACCACCAAGTTATTGCTCGCCTCCAATGTTAGTTGACTCCAACTGATCTAATAAAGGTCGCAACATCTTTAGATGCTCCAATCCAAACACAACATCATCCTTGTTGAACACCAATGTGATCCTCCTTTTGTTCTCTTCAACCTTTTCATTCGTGTCCAATGACATCAATCCACTCGATGTGATTGAACTCAATACGTCAAAGAATTCGTTCCTATATATATGATTGATTGAACGAATGAATGAGTGATTGATTGATTGTCTGATTGATGCGAAGACTTTACATACCTATTGACTGGATCAAGATATACTAAACTGCAATTGGAAAGATATTCCTTGTATACTGCAGCAAATGTTAGGTAGTTTAGAGCGGTAGGGGAGGCTGTCTGTGAGGAGATTACAATGAGTTGAGCGTGCAATGGCAGACTCTTGATCTTGGGAGAGTTGCTCTCGCCAAACACATCGTCCATCATATCCATCATATCGTCTAGGGACAAAAGATACTCGTCCACCTCCAAATCCTCTTTGCCATGTCGTTGGAACTCCAATTGCTTGCGGGCCATCACCTGTCTACATATGTCCAGAGCCTTTCTTATATCGCCTCGTTTGACCTCGATCAGTTTGGCACAGTATCTCAACGCCTCGTCTTGTACAAAGTCCTCGGTTGTCACTTTCTCCACTCTGTCCTTTAGGATAATATATATCTGGTCCTGTGTATATGGTTTCATGTGCAACAACTTTGGCTCACGACCGCAGCTTGACAATCTTGGAAGATGTTTCTGAATCAAATCCAGTGCATTGGCAATTCCAATCAATGTGAATCTGGAACCCTCTTCAAACGGCCATTCAAATATACGATAGAGGTCCTTATTAGTTCGAGATACCATATGATCTACCTCGTCAAGTATACAGAACCTTTGATAATGTTGGTTGGTTAGTTAGTTGGGGTTGGGATAGTTCCAGCTCCCATGTGATTGTCACGTGATGAGTACTTACATCATCCTCTTTGACTCTGCGTTGAAGAATGTCTTTTCCAATTGATTGATTATTTCACCTGTACTAAAGTTGATCTGACTCTTCTTCACCTTCTTTAGATTGTGATATATATCAACGTATATATCTCTTGCATCTTTATGTCGCATACAATTGATATATATGACATCACATCGCTATATATGTATGTACATGTACATGTATTAGTGTCCATGTATGGTTCAATCAATCAAACAAACACATTATTACCTTTGAAGTGGCTTGTATCTTTAGAGCGGTCTTCAACACGGACAGTGTCTTGCCAGTGCCTGGTAGTCCACAGACATACAATGCAGAGCCAGTTGATGCCTTTAGTGACTTGCTCAACACTGATTGTATAAGGTTCACTTCAGACTCTCTATCCACTACATCTGTATCCTTGGTATCCAATGAGAATGAGTCTTGTAGTGCACTACATAGCTCAGATAGTGTAGAGTTCATCTCCATCTTGTTGTTGTTGTTATCACTATCAATCAATCTTATGTATTTGTGTTTGTATTTGTATATGTATAGTATGTAATGCTAAGTATGTATTTAGTTGATTGGATGGTGTCATTTAGTCATTTGACTGCTCTCACTCTGTGCGAGGAGGTCGCGTAGGAATGCGAACTGTTTGAAACCGACACACCCACACAATTCAAATTCGAATGCGCGCCACCTTATTGGGATTGATTATCTGTTGGTTTCCAAGAAGTTAACAACGACGATGACAATGTCACGTGTCTCTCAAGAGATATCTTGTCATTGACAAGATGCAGATGTTATATTTATGTTGTTGTTTTATTCGCCAATGACAAAGAAGGACATGACTTTAAGCAGTCATATCTGATTTGCGAACTGCAGGCTTGAATGTGAGATCGATGTTCATCAATTCCCTGTACTGCTGCTTCTTCAATAGTTTAGCCTGTCGCTCTTCGTCTCTCTTCTTCTCCACCACCAGATGTGGCAATGTCAACTCCTTCACAGTCTCTGGATTATCTTCGGTTCTTGTAAACTTGATAAACATCGCACGTTCAGTCACTGCATGCATCTCAACATTGGACAGCTTCACAACGATCTTCTCCTTATCCTCGATATTCTATGTTTAAGTATGAATGCATAAATATTAGATTCTGTTGCTGTTGCTGTTGCTGTTGATTCTGTTATAGAGTGTACATACCAGAACGTATTTCCTGTTGGTGTAGAAGTGACCTGTCTTTGTCAGACCAAAGATTCTGCCCCACTCTACGGCGACATTGCGCAGAGGCAGACCGCCTCCTGTGATTGTGCATGGTACAAAGCCATGATATCTAGTTGCCTTTGCACCTGGACGTCCCTTGGCAACTCTATTGAATGTATATATAGTCTTTAGTTTATAGGTACTGTATTGATTGATTGATTGAATGAATGATCGATAGTTTGTTAGTGTTGTGTCCGTCGTGTGGCCCTTGATGATGTTGATGAGTGAGGACGAGACATTACGTTGGTGCGTTAGGATCGACGTAATCCTTTGGTATAGCATCCTTTCCAATGACCCAGATTGAACGTGTCTGGTTTGATGCACATGATGGTGCTGAAGCAGAGGTGAGCAGAGATACTGATGACAATGGACCAGTGACAATGTTTGATCGCAATGTCGGTGTTGACAGACCAACCAGACTTTGTGCAATACGTGTATGTCTATTTATTGCAGCAGCACTATTTATGAACCTGTTCATCATCCTGTCCTGTCCTGTGCTTTACTGTATTGTAGTTGTTATAAGTAGGTAGGTTGGTTGGAAACAAACAGATAATGCGATTGGGGAGCGCAGACTTTGTTTGTGTGTGATCAAACTTCCTGTTTTTGATCTTTGTGAAAATACACGAGTAACGTTTTGACTTTCAAAAGGAAAGACAATAATGAGACTTCGTTCACTCAACATAATAACAGTTACAAAGTAGTACTTGATACATTGGACATTCAAACTCTTCAAATGAGTTGTTCTTCTAAGAGGGGATGATCGAAATGATCAAGTAGTATCGAATGTCCTAAGCTTTTGCATGTGTCAATGAAATGGTAACTAAAATACACAAGCCTGCCACTCGAGTACCATTCATAACTTATATTGTCAGGAAGAAGGTCAAGGAGACAACCTACTTTCATCAGACATGTTTGACAAAAGACAAAGTCGCAAAGGTCGTACGTAAGTACATCATTCAGTGACTTCACAACACCATAAATACTGGAAGTCATTGGTCGTTTGACTTTTCTCTCTCTTGTACGACGTACATAACATATCTTGGACAACAAAGAAGAGAGAGTGATCTTTATCAGATATATAATCTTGATATGATCAGACTACTACTACTACTACGCTACACTAGCTATCTTTGTTGTAATGGTCCAAAGACTGTTCCCAACATCAAAAGAAAGATATTATTTTTCCAACCTAACCAGCATGGAGTGGATTGTGTTACGCATGTGGTGTTGAGCAATTCCAAACAAGCTGGAATTGAACAGATATCTCGATTCTGTTCTACTACTCTTGCGATGATCAGACATCAATATCCACCAATCCTACAATTGTTGTGATGTTACATTCATACCATTGTTCTTCTTAACATCACTTCAAAGAGATAACATATAATTATTATAACAATGTTAAGACTATCTTTGTCAATCATTGTGCTTGTGTGCATCATTGGACACCATGTTAGCAACTCAACACCCTTGGATGACTATGTCAATGCACCAGATCCCACCTACAAATGGACACTCAACAATACATTCAGTACTGATCTCTACACTGCTCATGTTTTGGAATTGAGTAAGTAAAGTGGAGCATTCAAATATTATTATTGTTTAACAAATCAATTAACTATCAATCAACCAATCAATTCAGCATCACAAACATGGATGACATTGAATGAATCAAACAGACCTGTTTGGAAACATTGGTTGACAATGTAAGTCATTAATCATCCCATATTATCCCTGTCCTATCCAATCACTCACACATCCCAATCAATCAGCTGTCTACCAAACACCATTAAGTCTCAAACAGCATTCCTTTACATTGATGGAGGTAGCAACAATAACTGGTCTCCACCAAACTCTGTTGATAGTCTTGGTAAGTCATTAATTTAATCAATATCATTACAAATATTAATCAATCATTTTTTAATAGTCCGACTTGCTTGTGAGACATCTGATACGATCACAGTCGGTCTCACTCAAATTCCAAACCAACCAATCATGTTTAACAATGATGGTCACGAGAGGAGTGAGGACAACTTGATTGCATACACTTGGAGACATTTCATAAACTACACCAACGATCCAATCTGGTTGGCAAGACTTCCAATGACCAAGGCCGTCGTCAAGGCCATGGACGCAGTCCAGGAGTTTGGAAAGACCATCCCATACGTCGTCGACAACTTTGTCGTTGCCGGTGCATCAAAGAGAGGCTGGACCACATGGACCACTGCCGCCGTCGACACTAGAGTGGCTGTTGCTGTGCCAATCGTGATGCCAATCCTCAATCTTACGGCCAACATGGGCCATCAGTGGCAGGCATATGGAAACTGGAGCTTCGCCCTTGAGGACTACTTGAACGAAGATATCATGGCATACCTCAACTCGCCACAGATGCAGGACTTGGCCGATATTGTCGACCCAATGACCTACATTGATCGTTTGACCATGCCCAAGTATGTGATCTGCTCAACTGGCGACGAGTTCTTCCTTCCAGACTCGCCATCCTTCTTCTTCTCCAAGTTGCTGGGTGAAAAGCATCTTCGTCTCGTTCCCAATGCCGAGCACTCCTTGCTAGGCCATCAAGACGACATTGTGATGGGAGTTGTGACAATGATGAGGATGTTCATCAAGAACGAGCCCCGTCCCGAGTTCAACTATGCCATCGTCTACAACGCCAATGGCACTGCCACCATCACCATGACCGTCACACCAGGCACACCAGTGCCCTACAAGGTCAAGGCATGGCACGCCTCCACCGAGTCCAAGACTCGTCGTGACTTCCGTCTACTCACCTGCATTCCAGGCCCACCCACATGTGTCCAGCCCATCTTCTGGCTTGAGCAGGAGGTGCCCAACATCAACAACGTCTACACCTACACTATGGGACCACCATCACATGGATGGCGTGGATTCTTCCTCGAGGCCTCATACCTCGAAGATCCCTTGCAGCAGGAGTACATCATGAAGTACACCAGTGAGGTGGCCATCGTCCCCAATGTTCTTCCCTTCCCTCCATGTGGTGATAACTGTCAACCATACAAAGAGTAGTGTATGGTCCAGGATGAATGACTACCTCTTGCTTCGAACAGTTGACATTAACTACGTCAATAATATTATTACCATTTCTTATAATTGCGAGTTGAGATAATCTTTGATTATCGGGTGATTATGAGCATGTTGGAGGGCTTCCGATATATACATTCTTAACCTGTTATCCCAAGACGTGAGAAACTTGACAATGTTGAGATGTCCTTGCTTGCAGGCCGTTTTCAAGACTTGGCTCTTTAAGATCTCCTTCGAATGTGTGTTGCAATGAAGGAACATCAAACTGGCCAGATCACCATGTTTGGCAAACAACTGGACGTGATAGAGGTATGGATGGCCAATGAATGGATGTAGATATTTGAGAACTTCCAGAGACGTCCCACGCGGTCCATCATTACTCATCGTGTTATCAGAAAGCAACTTGTTGTATCCCCTTGGATCCATACTTTTGAGTAGCATTACAGCTCTGTGTACCTCTACAAGTTCAGCAGCCTCCAGCCCAACAGGATTGACCACTTGATCATATAGGTATTGGCGAATATCCTGGCGATTGTTATAAGATGATTCCAAACGTTCTGCACCTGTGCCAGACCTGAGATACTCTAGAAGTGGCTCGTTGATCTGATAGCCAGCAATGTGATGTTTGGAGGATTTGTGGATTGTCGTTGCTTTTGTGACAAGTGGGTGGTTATCGTTATGAAGATAGCGAATGATATCGTGGCGACCGGATTCTATGATATAGTGGAGTGACAAGGATATGAAGGATTCTTTGAACCGATCATTAAGGAGTTGGAGGTACTCCAATGAATCACTGCGACAAAGCCATTTCATGCTGTTAGGTTTTCCATCGCGTTCAACCAGATCGTAGATATGGTACCCTTCTGATCGATTCAGGATAAGGAAATCAACCACTTGGCGATGTCCATTCATAATTGCCTTGCTCATTGCCAGTGTTGTACAGCCTTCAGTGCGTCGCTCATGAAGGAATTGGACGACTGAGAGATGGCCATTGCCTGCCGCATCGTTCATGGCAGCGCATGATGTTCTGAGCATGGGGAATGTGTCGTGGAGATACTGGACAACTTCAAGGTGTCCAGCCCGCGCCGCCTCCTCCAAACATTTGTCGCTGGGCTCAACCTTTTGTTGTGAAAGGAATTGGATGAGTTCTAGATTACCATGCTTGGCGGCGATATCCATACAGCCTTGATTGTACCGAAGTGAAAAGGTGTTGTGAACGTACTCCAGTGTACCAATGTCCTGCGCCAGCATGGCTTCCTGCGTCAAGTTTGTGATTACACCCTCCTTAATCAATCGCTGAAGAACAGGCAGTGGAGCGTGACGAGCCAGCAGGTCAGTGTAATCGGTGATGCCACAAGTCACTGGACGACTCTTGGCCAAGAAGAGCGCCACATCAATATGTCCATTTGAGATAGTTTGTTGCATAGTGTCTTTCTGGCAACCCTCCAATCTATTGTTCTGAAGATAGACAACGATGTCATAGTATCCTTTGATGGCCGCCGAGTGCATCGCCTCCCTTGTGCAGCAATAGCCCTTAGTATGGAGCAGGACGACATTGTTGAGTCGACCATACGCTGCCGCTGAATCGATAGCAGGATTACGCTGGTTTGGTGCCCACCGACTAACAAGTAGCTCTAACAATTCGTAGTCTGGACATTTGGCGGCCTCTTGGATTGCGGCCACTGTGAATCCATCCTTGTCCACTCTTTTGTGGAAGAGGAATTTGGCAATTTGATAATGTCCATACTTGATCGCCCAGAACATGTTGTTGGCATTGAACAAGCCTCGTTCATTATCTTGATGTTGGTCGAGCATTTCAACAATTGACATATGTCCCTGTCTACAAGCAATATCCGCCAGACCAACCAATCGATGGTCAATATTGGTAAAGTGACATTTGTCATTGACTGGATATTTGGTCACTGATTGATCGTTAGTTAGGAGCATGTCAACATATTTGATCGCCAATGGTACATACCATCTGGAATAAAGTCCTTATGAAGGTTGATCAAATCGATGTCTTGAGGCTCATCATTAATACGACGCTTCAAGTCATTGATGTAACCAAAGTATGTCAACAGTTTGAAAGAGTTATGTACCTTTTGCCAAGTGTGTATTCTAACCTTATCATAGTTATTCAGTCTAATCAATTGCTTATGAATGATTGCTACATGTCCAAATATATTCTTTCTAACTACAATATTATTCAATAAACGATGGAATAACAATCCTCCTCCAGTTGTTGTATTTGTATTTGTATTTGTATTAGTTGTTGTTATCTCCATGTTGTCGTTGTTTGTTGCGCCCTTTTTATGAACAACTCTGACAAAAACAAATCAAATCTTTGATCGATCACGCGATCAGTATGATCATTCCCTCAATTGACAAGTTGTTGACTGACTTTGAATAATACTATCACTTCCATCATGTTTCATTAAATGTTAAGCGGTTCGTTGGTTCGTTGGCTGGCTGGTTGGTTGTTTGGTGTACTAAGTCTGGATGCTTATAATGTGAATGTGTGTGATTGGTTTGGTTGATTGATTGACTGATGGAATGTCGTAGTATATGTGTTTGATCGAGTTATAAATATACATCTATCATTATTATATATATAAATATATCCACTTCCCAAATGTTAGTGACCGAATCGTCCAGTATCATAATCATAGAATGCCTGGCTTATCTCTGCTTGTGTATTCATTACCTGTTTTTGTATTATTAGTATTAGTATTTGATTACTCAACTTGAAGGAATGAATAGTAACATACATATGGACCATGCCTAGCGATTGGTTCTTTGATTTGAGGTCCACTTAGGAAGAAGAAGCCACAGCCTTCGGATGATGTCGCTTCGATGCATGATGTTGTTATTCCTTCACTGAATGATCCTACAATGTTGGAGTTGGCCAAGCACTCAAAGATACCCATGTGTGGCTCTTTGAGTGATGTTGGGTTGGTGATTGGGCCAAACTCACCAGAGCCCCTGTAGACATAGATGTATGCGGCGTGATTGCTCGGCAGATCGATAGAGAATGATGTGCCCGGTGGCATCACGACGTCCATTATTATGGGATTGACGACGACGTCAAAGATTGGTCCGCGCTGACCCAGATACTCGCCACAAATGATCTTTGACCTGCTGCCTCTGAATTGATCGACGACGACGGGCACCTTGTCCGCTGGGACAAAGTTATAGCGTGGCTCCATCATCTTGTTCTTTCGGGGCAGATTGATCCACAGGTGGAAGCCCCATATGAGTCCATTACTATCGCCCTTTAACATCTCTGAGTGTACAATTCCACGACCGGCTGTCATTATCTGAGCACATCCTTCACTGAGCACATTATGATGTCCCTTATGATCTTTATGTTCCATTATTCCTGCCAACATATATGTTATTGCTTCGAATCCTCTCTGTGAACAACTGTATATTAGACTCGTGATTGATTGATTGAACTATGATGACAATGTTGTGTCGAGACATACATGAGGATGATCTGGAAAACCAGCACCATAGTCTCTAACATTCTCGCTCTTGAACTCGTCCAGGAATATAAAGGGATCCAGTTGTGATAATGGATTTCCTATCATTCTTCTCAATCTAACACCAGCTGTTTGATGTTGATGATCGTGTGTCAGTGTCACTGTATTCGTCCGCCACTTCATGCTGTACTACTATGTGTGATGACTTACCTCCATCACTAACTGGTCTACCAATGATCGTTTTGTTTACACAACGTGATGTTGACATGTTATAAGTTATATTATGTATGTATTATATGTGTTATTATAAAATAAAGTATTTGCCGAGTATGTATATCGATCGGCTGTGATTATGATGATGATTGTATTGTAATGATAACTTCTCACTCTCTTGATTTGTCTGTTCTCTAATGTTTGATGTCGTCAAGTAATAATAATAGTAATAATAATAATAATAATAATAGTTATAATAAATAGATAGATAGAGATAGATAGAGGTATGATGCGTATGACTATGTTTGGTGTGTTCACAAACAAGAACAACCTTCAGCAACAACAGCAACAACAACACACAGCCACTCCTCACTTCCTTTTTTTTTGGAATAGGGTTGGTTGATTCGGTGTGCGATCGCACCCCTCCTCGTCAACTTTTGTCCTGGAACGCGAGGTGTGGGGTGAGTGTGAGTGTTTGGGCCTCTTTCTCTACCACGAGACACTTCTGAACGTGACAAGGTGGGATAGAAGAGAGAGACAAGGTAGCGCGTTGTTCACGTCAACTTGACGCTGATCTAGTTTCAATGTTTGTTGGCTCAAAGGTGCAAATGGTCCTGGCTGCTGAATGTTTGATTGATTGATTGATTCAAGAAGAATGGGATGGGTGATAGATAGTCAATGTGATGCTTAGATGACGATTAATGGCAATATCGATTGAGGTTGAGGCCGACAAAGTGACCTTATTAAATAGGGAGTGGAGAAAATATGTGTGTTATATATCTTGTTATTTGATTCGATGTGCAAATGATCGTAGACCTTCAAAGGATGATATTATGAGCCATCGGCGTAGCCCATTTAGAACCTTATATTTAATGTAGACACACAATGTGTTTGAGTCTAGTTGATGTAATATTGGGGAGGAGAGGTGTATGTTCACTTCGTTCTGAACTAGTAGAGTAATGATAATAAATAGGTATTAAGATAGATAGATATGAAACTAAACACATTGATTGGTTGTCATTTTATTGAATGCTCACCATAATGGTGATGAATAGTGACCCTTTGCCAATGGGCAACCGATGAAGAAACTACTAAATTGGAAATAAATGGGTGTGTGTGTTGTCGATGAACATGAAGATCAACCTCAACATCCACAACACAGCCCACAATTGTTTGTAATTTTGATTGGGATAGGACTCACCATTATGATGATGTTCAAAACTATCCGATCATTGGTAATATCTATATCAAGAACTCTTTGTTTATCTTTCTTATCCACAAATTATTAATACTTTTATTGTTCCCCAGGGCTAACTAAAAAACTAACAATTATCTTCTAAATCTTTTGAATAATTTACTTATTATTATATTATTTGTTTATAAAGATTTCAATTACATATTAATATTTATATTAAAAATATATATACCCTGGGTCAAATGAGATAAGTTAAATCCTGGTATCGGGGTGTCAAACCTCCTATCCCTACGGTGTATTAGGTCGGACCATCGTCCATACTTGGTTACAATCAGTGTCTTTTTAATGTGATTATGACTTTACCCTATCTGATTTTGATTGGATGTCACCTCCTGTCAAAAAAAAGTGATCACTTTTTTGATGAGACCCTGCAAACATAACTTGACAGGACATGTCAAATATATTGACACCTCTAGATATATAAATAGCGAGACATGTGTTTACTCAAATATCATTCATACAATCAATCAAACAATCAATTAAATAATAATAACCAATAATGAAATCATTCCAAATAATTGCCGCCTTGTTGCTGGTCACCGTGACCATGGCCTACGCTAGAAACGCCTACTTTGTCTTCTCCGATTACACCAACGAGTTCACCATTAAGTTGTCCAACCCTACTTTGATCCAACATGCTCGTGACCTTATTGCCAACAGAACCCAGGAAGCACGTGGAGTCATGGGAATTATCAAGCGTGGTGATGTCTGGTACAACTGGGAGTGGTCCTACTACCTCGACCCAGCCACCATCACCTTCTTTGACATGGCTATGGAAGTCTGTGACGCATCAATCGACTACGTTGAGAACCACCTCAGCGAGGTTGGTGGACATCTCCTCCCAGGAAACAGATGGTGTCCATGGTCATCCCACTTGGTTCGCGAGCTCTAAATATGGATATAATTATTCATTCATTCAATCATAGACCAAGTCTATTGACAATCAATAAATATTTATCAAGTAATTGACATTATCTTGGGTTAGGGCGAGGGTTAGGGTGAGGGTTAGGGTAAGGGCGAGGGCATGATAGCTTGTACTTATTTATTTGGTAACCTTCTTGTAGTTGGTTGGAACGAATGGCATCTTGGAGACGGTGGCTGGAACTTGACGACCACGGATGGAGGCAAACACTGGGGTGTCAACCTTGCTGAACTCTGTGTTGATGTAGCACATGGAGATTGGTTGTTTGGTCACTGGCGACAGGGTGCCACTGGTCACTCTGCCAATGACATTGTTGGACGAGTCCACCAATTGGACGCCCTCACGAGCGGGTGCGCCGCTGAGGATCAGGCCAACACGCTTCTGCTTGACTCCATCCTTGAGCTGCTGTTGGATGACGCTGGCGCCTGGGAATCCACCCTGCTCCTTTCTGCGCTTGCTGATCAACCAGCCCAATGTAGCCTCGATTGGTGTGATGTCGTCGTTCAGGTCGTGTCCGTACAGACAGAGACCGGCCTCCAGACGAAGGGAGTCACGGGCACCGAGACCCGAGCACAGCACATCGGTGCCATTGTCCAACAGGATCTTGGCCAGACGTGTGGCGTCGCGGTTGTCCACCGAGATCTCGAATCCGTCCTCGCCAGTGTATCCACAACGTGTCATGATGACGTTGATGCCATCGATGGTGGCTGTGCGCTGAGTCATGAACTCCATCGAGGAGAGATCCTGCTTGGTGAGTCTGGAGACGACGGCCTCAGTGGCAGGGCCCTGCACGGCGATGAGTGCCTTGTCCTCGAGCAGCTCCATGCTGACGTCCTTGCCCTTGGCCTTGAACAGCGACATCTGCTGCTTGATGTGGGCAATGTCCTTGTCGGCGCAACCAGCGTTGACAACGACGTAGAGGTTGTCGCCGGCGTTGGTGATCATTGTATCATCGATGATGCCACCCTTCTCGTTGGTGAACACCGAGAGCTTGGAGTGGCCCGCGGGCAAAGCCTGCAGGTCAGCGACCACTATCGACTCGAAGAACTCTACACGATCGCGTCCGTGGATTCTAAGCTGACCCATATGTGACACATCAAACAAAGCAGACTTTTGTCTGCACTGGAAGTGCTCTGTCAACACACCAGTTGGGTACATCACTGGCATGTCCCATCCACAGAACTCGACCATCTTTGCTCCAAGATCCTTGTGCAATTGATATAGTGCTGTTTGTTTCTGTTATGTTTGTGTGAGAGTATCAACTTGTAAAGTAAGTTCTTCATCCTATACATCAACAGTTGATTGTGATGTTGACTGTTTGATGAACATACATTGACCTGTGAGGCAGTGGACAACCAACGTGTTGTTGAGCATGTGATGTTCCTGGAAGTGTTGATCAACAACAACTTTGATGACAGGTTCAATGATGACTTGATGCTGTTCATTGTAAATTATATATTATATGTTATAGTAGTAGTAGAGAGAACAAAGTCATCTGTTTGATCAGGTGGTATCGAAAATGTAACTCATTGAACACAATCGGTACATCAAAACGTCCCTATTTGTTCGCAAAAACATCAAAAATATCTCACTTCCTCTTTCAACGTTACAATTTTGTAAAAGAAGAAGGTCATTTAAATGGGATTATCCCATAATTTATATATATATATTAATCAACTTAACTATGTCTTCAAAGGACATGACTTTCAGCGAGAAGAAAAGCACATAAAATTTTTGATAGTCAACCACTGTTGAAACAAAACTAGATGGATCGGGAAACACAACCTAACATTTTCCAAATTAGGAAACAAATTGGTCAGTGGGAAGACCAAGGGGTCTAAAGACCTAGCATATCCTAGGATATTTTAAGTCCCAACACAACTGAACTTATCTTGTTAACGTCTAATACTTAGCTTCTTACCAAAAGTTATCTATTATATATATTCCTAATTATCTCTATAAAGTTAGATTACAATAATAATAATAATAATGAAGATTATTTTAATATTTTTCTCTCTACTATTTTTTTTGGTTGATTCCCAATCACTTAAAACTACAACAATATATGTTGATTCATCTTCAACATTTAAAGATGTAGTTTGTGGTCTCAACACTTATACATCTTGTCCAAATATTAGTTCAGCAGTCACATCCTTCAATTTCCAATTCCCAAACCCAACCAACTCAATCGTAAACATTGCAATGGCATCAGGTGTTTACCAATCTATTGATGGTAACATACTCCAATATCCAGATAGATCACTTAATATCACTATTGGACCAATTGACACTGTAACTGATCCTGTAATAATTGATATGGGATATGGTATTAAATCATTTATTTTTTTATCATCAGTAGTATCACCAACAAATATTACTATTAATAATTTACAAATAATTAATGGAAATAGACCATCAATATTATCAATATCATATAATCTCACATTTATCACTCTAAACAATGTACAATTCAATAATTTTAATTCAACAGAATTATTTACAATCGTATCACCAAATAATAATGGATTAACATATTTCACAATGAATGGAGGATCAATTAGTAATGTCAACTCTCCTAATGATTCATTATTCTCTTCAACCAACACAAATTTATTACTTCACAAAGTTGATATAAACAATAATAATTTTTATTATGGTAAAATATCCTCTGGAGGTAGTTTATTAATATCTGGATCGTCATTCACTTCAAATATATTCATTAATCACCTATTCTTTATTGATCAATTCAAATCAACATCAATAATTGATTGTATATTCAATAATAACACTTCACCTTCAACATATGGATCAGGAATATTCTTTACAACCAACACTCTATTATCAATTATCGGATCAAAGTTCAATGGCAACACTATGACGACTATGCTCTCCCTATCATTTGGAAATATTACAATATATGATTCAACATTCAGTAACAACAATGCGAAAATGTTATTAGTTGCTTATCAAGTTAATTTGGAGGCTTCCAACTGTAGATTCTCAGACAATGTATTGGTGGAGCATCATCTTATCATTGAAGAATCAAATACAACAGTATCCAACTCATACTTTGGTAAAACAACTGGAGGTGCTGAAGCGTTGATACATTGTGAAGTTGGTAGACTCACCCTGGAGTCATCACAATATGGAGACAACAATATATTGGATTGTCCAACCACTTGTTCAATCAGTGGTAACAGCAACGTTTGCCAGAAGTCTGGTCTATCTCGTGGAGGTGTCGCAGGTGTAGTTATTGGAACTTTGGCCGGAGTAGCACTTCTAGTTGTTGGTGCATTCATGTTTGTAAAGAGAAGGAACAGATCACAATACAGAGAGCTCTAAGTTTCAACATCCAATAATACAACTACAAATCAAATTAAAACTAATGATGAGTTGCCGCTCCCTGTTGTCTTATGTGGACGAAGTTTGGCAGGCTGACATAGTTGATTTGTCCACTTTGATCTACTTCCGGTATGGCAGTCAAGATAATGATGATCGTCTAAAGTTCGTGGCCTACCGAGATGGACCAAGTCATGGTCCTTCTGATATGATGACTGACAAGACCGACTCTTGGTCTAAAGGGTTGAATTGATGAAGTTATTTTTGATTATAATTTTCTTTTTATTAGAAATCAAGTGATAAATTGTTTTTAGACTTGGATAAAATCTCTGGCAAGAGTGCCAGATTGTTTCCAAAAGCGATGATCCTACCTAAATATATACAGTCACGGATAGTGGGGTGCACTTTTGTACCCTATAGCTTCGGGAGTGACTTTGATAGTACTACAATTGTTGATCCAAACGACCCAAATTGGACCCATGCCATGCGACTAAGTCTAGTGTGCTGGAACTTTCACTCGTTTGTCAAGTCACTCAACAACAAAGTGTCAGACCTGGCCCTGTTTGCACACGCCCGAAAGTCTGCTGACCAACAACGATACTCGATCATCTCTGACCGTATCAAGACTCTCAGCTTTGACTACCTGAACAGCAGCGGTTGGCTTGCTAAGAATGAGAGTCCGTCGACAATGGAGTCATTGCGCCAGCTCCTGTCGACGCTGACCACAGTGGCTGGATCATTGGAGGAGATTCACCAACTGAAAAAACACTTTGGAGTTGGGAAGACAGTGACCAGCATCACCTCTGAGAGATCCACCCGCATAACATGGAGGGGCCATGGTGTGGCGAGCATTGGCACCGAGCACTTTCCAGCACTCCAATCTCTGACATTCCTTCCTCCCAGAAACGAAGACCTGGACCAGCTTGACCTCTACCAACAGGTGATGTCAAGTCAGTTCTCAACAATCACATCACTTCAACTACGCTTCATTCCACCAACGGCAGTTGGCGCATTCGACACGCTCAATCAGTTGGTCAACCTTAAGAAGTTGAGGATCGAGCGATGGTGGGATTGTTTCTCGCCGAATCTCACGTACCTTGGCCGTCCGTCAACACAGCTCCGATCACTCTTCATTGAGTTCTTCAACGAGAATAATCACGAGCCATCGGTCAGCCCAGCAGCCTTGTCACTGTTGGAGTTCCTCTTCACCAACAAATCATGCACAGTGACCAAACTTGGTGAGATTGACCAGTGCACACTGCTCGCCCTGCGCAGACTGCTCAAGTCACTGCGTCTCAGAGACGCGTTGCCGTCATGGAAGCAAGAACAGCCACAACTCACAGCTCGCTTGACATCGTTCCAAGACAATCTTATGATACTCAAGGGCAACGTGGAGTGTGTCTCCATTCAGGTTTATGGTGGTCAAATCTCAAAGGCAATAGTGGACATGCTCTCACTTCAATCCGTTCCAATCAAAAGGCTGACTCTTTGGCTTCATTGTGGAGACAAGCTCGGTGATGATCATTTCGATGAGTTCCTTCAAGCTATGAAGCAGAGTTACATCAAATACTTCGTCTTCCAGGCATGGCTAGGCCATTGGCAGACGACTCTCAAATCTCAGCGTTGGCCAGTGTCATCAACAGCCATCATTCCATCCTCAACAAGACCGTGTTTCCACTTTATTGACCAAAGCACACCAATTCCACACAGTCAGGCGGACTGGACACTGGATAACGAGGATAATAAAGAAGCATGTACGATATCATTTGGCGATTACTTTGGCACTCGCCTAAGAATACTTAAACACTTACCAACGTAGTGGGGCATACCCTTACCCTACCCTTACCCTTACCCTTTCCCTTGCCCTTGCCCTCACATTTTGATCATCAAGGTTGTTAAAATAATTCATTGTACCATTGCATTGTCGTCATTGTGACCAAATAGAATTGATGTATCCTCGATCGATTGATTGGATAGTGTCGCTCCACTTGCCACTGATCGATCACTACTACTCGTGGCAGTGGCAGGTATCAGTGTCGTTTTTGTTACCTCTGCCACTCTCTTCATCGTACACGGTATCGTCCTTTTTATAAAGTCCTTGGTGTCCTCCAAACCTTGGTCCAGTGTCAAGAAGCCGACAAACGATTCAAACAGATCACCCATACGCTTCTGGGTGAATGCCACGTTCTGGTCGTGCAGGCAGTCTTTGATCTTGATTGCCTCTGATATGCGCGCCAGACTCTCATTCTTGACCAATGATGATCGCACCATCGAGAGGAAGCCTTCCTGCTCCTCTGGGTAGTGGTGGAACAAGAACTCTGACACCACGACGTCCAAGTACGAGTCGCCCAAGTACTCCAATCGTTGGTAAGAGTTCTGCTCTGTCGTACAATTGATTGACTCAAAGAATAGGCAATTCCTCTTTGCCCTTACGCCTTGAGTGAACAACATCTCATTCTGTCTTGGGTCTATTCAGTGGGGTCGAGTGTCGTTCGTTAGTATCTAGTTTGAGTGAGTGATTGATTGATCGTGGTAAAGTGCATACCTAGTGGACTCTCCTCATGAGGAGAATGTGCACAGGTGTAGGTTGGGAACTGTGCGTTGTTAACACCAAAGATCATCTTGATGATAAAGGTGTAGGCCTCTTTGATGCCTCGCTCCAAGAATATTGCACCAAAGAGTGCTTCGACAACATCTGCCTTTGGTTTCTTCAAGTCATCAGTCGTACTGAATCGCAATATCTCCTCGATCTGGAAGTTATCGCATATCTGCAACAGGTAGTTATTGTTTGTCATCTCACTCCTCTTGGCCGTTAGGAATCCTTCCTGTCCATGTGGGTACTTGAAGAATAGGTATATACTATTGGTGATGTGATTGATGGGTTAGTATGATGTGATTGATTACACGATCAATCAAACAACGATACATACCTTGTACAGAACTTTAGGACAGAGTCACCAAGAAACTCAATTCTTTGGTTGTCTCCCATGTAGCAGTTGTATCCGCGGAACATCTTTAGGTCGGCTGGAATGGACGTGTTGATTCTCTTTGTTGAGGGATGAGTGAAGATCTCTCGCAGTAGTCTTGGGTTCTTGATCTCGTAGATGTTGTGCTTAAAGTGCTGCATCTTGATGTGCCAGCGCACCTCGGGCAAGAGGACAAGCACAGCCACCTTGGCAATGGAGTGCATGTCAGAGTTGATGCCAAAGACCTTGAGCAGCATCGGGTCCTTGGCAAAGAGCTTTGATCGGCGTATAAAGCTCTCCCAGACGACAGTGTCCAGGTCGTCGTCCTTGCCCCACTTGGAGGGGTCCTCATAGTTGTCGTGTGAGTCAAAGTATAGCAAAGGCTTCATTGTCCAATGATCCTTGCCCTGTGCAGCATAGGTGTGCGTGACCATGAGCTGCGGACACAGGTTGCTTTTGAGCTCCACCACCTGACCGTCCTTGTCCTGGACGATGAAGTTTGGCTTGTCGTAGACAAACTTGTTGGTGTAGTCGATCTCGCGACAGATGTTAAAGTCGCCACGCGGCGACAGCGTGATCTTCTTTAAGTACTTCCTGTCAAAGTACTCGCGGTATGCCTTCTCCGAGTCGAGGACGGATGATGGCAGGTCGACCGAGATGTTCTCCACAGTGATCAAATCAATGAGTGATTCGTAGTATGACTTGGTGGGCTTTGAAAGACACAGGACATTGGGCAGGAAGTAGAGTTCGTTGTGATCTTTGAACTCCATTGTCTCGTGCTGCAGCAAGATCTTGGTGTAGAAGAAGTTGTGGAAGGTCAGCATGCGACCAAAGTCCTGTCGTGACACCTTCTCCATGACGGTCTCGCGAAGAGACAGTCCAAAGTGATCGCCCTGTGAGTTGCAGATGTGGATGATGGGCTTGGGCAGCATCTGTGTCGAGTAGACCACGTAGCCAGTGAACATGTACTCGTCGCCCAAATGCCAGAATGTGCTGCTGTCGAACCTGTGACTGTAGATCATCTCGTACTTGTAGTATGAGATCTGTTCTGGCACGTTGCTCACGTCGACCTTCTCCTGTGTGATGGTCGACATCTTGACCTCATCGCGCTCGACCGCTGAAATCTCCGCCATTGGGTTCATCTTGACGGCGATGATTGGAAGCTGTTCATTCTTCTTGACCTTCTTCTTGGTCTTGCGATCGACGTACTCTTTCATGTCTGAGTGTCTCTTCTCGATGAGGTCGTGCATTTCGGTCATCTTCTTTTCTAGTGACGCGATACGCTCGTTGTAAGAGCGCAATTGTTGATCCAGGATCATTCTCATTCTTGGATCTTCGACTCCTGGCATGCTGGGCAACTGTGAAAAGTTGAGCGATGCTCCATTCACTACAAGCAGGGGGTCGGGTACCCGAGAGTCGCCTGGCATTGGATGTCGACTGGACGGTGTGAACATCATCTGAGGGGTGAGATTGCCAGGCGGTGACATCATGCCGCCACCGCCACTGCCACTGATCGGTAAGCTGTGTCCAATGTCGCCCAGGCCGCCGCCACAAACACCACCAGAGCTGGCCATTGAGTTGGTCTCTTGAACGATGCGCTCGTTTGGAAACTCTGCATAGATTCGCTGCAGTGCCGCGTAGGCGGCAAGTTTCTCGGCATCCTTCTTTGCCTTGGCCGTGCCCTGTCCAGAGAACTCCTTTCCTCTGAACTTCACCAACACATCCGTTTGAAAGTACAGATTACCCGACTCTGTCAACTGCTTTGGTGTAGAATAAGTCGGTGTCAACTCCTTTCTCTTTTGACACAATTCTTGTAGCAGTCCTTTATAGTTCTCATTTGATGACATTATTATTATTATTATATCTATCTATCTATATTGTGTATATGTATGTGTTTATGTTATCTTATATATATTTGTTTGTATGATTGATTGATAGATTGATTGATTGATTGAATGAATGAGACACAACACAAATGATTGATTGATTGAATGAATGAATGAATGAATGATTGAATGATACTAGTAGATGTTGTTGATGATGATGATGTTGCTGCTTGTTATGCTGCCCTGATGCTGCACATGAAGGAGCATGTGCATGTGAATCTCTACTTGTATTTGATTGACTGATCTCTATGAATTGAAGTATTGACTGAATGAACAATGAACTTGACCCCTCCCTTTTTGATGAAGAACTCATGAACAAGCCCAACCACAAACAACTTCATTTCAAAAACGCACGAAACACCAAGTTTATGTGTGTGAGATTGACCGCCAGATTAGTCGAGGAAAACTCACTTTAGTACCTTGGACTTGATGTTTTTGTTCATCCATTGCTGTTTGTACTTGAGTTTGATGATTGATATCTTTTGTTCATCAGTCATGGAAGAGTATTTCTGACCATGTTGTGCAATTTGATCGTTGTAGAACTTGTTGAACTCTGATTCAGTGTCATTGCTATCGATTGCTTGTGTAGCCTGTGCCATACTGAGCTGTGCAGGTGCATCCAAAGCATTGCCATCCACCGTGTTGCCAGAGAATGACGATGTCTTGTCGAGGTTCATCGCCACGATTGGCGAATTGCAACGGCCACAATAAATATCCTCGTCGAGTTGCATTATCGTCGGTCGGCCAAATGTCATTGAGCACTCTCTACTCTTGCACTTGTAGTGATACTTGTGCTGCAGGGGATAGTTGTCGCAGAGATCAATCGATAGATCTGGATACAGACCCAGTGCCACACGAACCCAGTACTTAAACTGGGCTCCATGTGTACCATTGTCATTGTCGAATATCCATGTGGCTGCGTGGCACATCTGATGGCAGAGTACATTCACAAGCTTCTCTTTTGTTTGATGAGGGCATGTTAGTTGATTGGAATAGTTCCAGTGATTGAATGATTGTATACTCACGGATGGTGTTGATGTTGTTGATGTGAATTGTGATGATGGCAGTGCGATCACCATTGTCTTTGGATTTGAGTGAGATTGTCGCAGGTGACTTGATTCCAGTTGAGTTGGAAATGTCCAACATGTCATCAATGTTGAATCTTGATTTGAATATTGAATGATTCAATCGCTGGAAGTATGTTCGAATGTAATGTGTCTTGAATGTCGAGAAGTTGTCCTGACAGTGTTGATTCAGATTGAATATATTGTTCAGTGGAGGGCATTCTGGTACTTGCTCTCCCTCTGCCAGTTGCTCATCATGCTTGTCCATGTAGCTATGGATAGTTGGTTAGTCCTGATGTCTGTCGTGGACCATATTCAAGAACATACTTATTCTTTGGCTTGGCTGGAAGGTCTGTGTATGGGTTGTGTTCTTGTTGTTGTCCAACTGGCTGGGGCTGTATGCTGACGCGCTTCATCTTGGATATAAGGCCATCAAGTGGGTCACTGGCCGTTTGAAGGCTAGCTGGTGGTGGCTGCTTTGGTACCTCTGACACTTTGACTGGCTGAGGAGCAGGGGGCGCCATTACAGCTGTTGGGGGCTTTGTCTTCTCTGATGGCTTGACAGTAGATTGCTTCTCGTTGGTAGATGATCCTTGAGTTGGTGGGGAAGTAGGAGCAGGTGCGACCGTGGTTGGTTTCGTATCTTTTTTGATGCCCGCATGTGTCATATTCCTTAGATCAAAGGAGATAGGTATATTTGACCTTGATGATAGCTGGGCTTGTGGCTGGACCTGTGGCCCTGGCTGTTTCTGTGACTTTGGTGGCTGTGGCTGTGGCTGTGGCTGTGGTTGGGTCTTTGGTGGTTGGGTCAGTGTCTGTGGCTTTGGCTGTTGCTGTGGCATGGGTTGTGGTTGTGGCTGTGGCTGTGGTTGGGTCAGTGTCTGTGCCTTTGGCTTTGGTTGTGTCTGCTGTGGCTGTGGCTGTGGCTGTGGCTGTGGCTGTGGCTGTGGCTGTGGATGTGACTCTGTGTTCTGCAATTGTGATTGGTGGATCTGCCTTAACCTGGCATGCTCTTTCTTTGACTCATCGATCAATTCACGAATTGGATAAGACATCTCTAACAGTGACTTTAGATTGAAATTTGTTGGCATCTTTGGTATCTTCTCGGATTTCAAACAATCAATCTTCTGAACATATCTAACTGCATTCTCCTTATCATACAGCAATGATAAATGTTCCATCAACAACTCTCTTGACAGTACAGAGTTCCTATAAGCCATTGACAATGAATTGAAATGACCCTGAAGCTGTGTCTGAATCATTGCCTTGTCCTTTGCAAACTGTTCCTCATCCTTTCGCAACGCCAACAATGGATCTAACTGTTGTGTCTGAGTCTGAGTCTGAGTTGTCTGAGTCTGAACCTGAGCCTGTGCCTGTGTCTGAGGCTGAGTCTGAGTCTGAGCCTGAGTCTCTGTTTGAGTGTTGCCATCCTGAGAAGAATAGAGTGATTCTTTGTCCAACATGTCCTTGATTGTGTTGCCATGACCCTTGGTCAGTCTTCTCAATTGTTTAAGTTGTCCTGAAAGACTAAGTCGTTCAGAAGTGGTTGTTGTTGTCGTTGACGACTCTGAGACTGATGAACCATGTGAAGGTGATCCAGAATCAGGTATGTCATCAATCTCAATGACATTGGAGACATCAACAACTACCACCTCGGGTCTAAACAATGTAGTAATATTGATTGTTGGTCTTGTTGATATTGAAGTATCATTCAGATTCCAATTCCTTCTCTTTGCAACTCTTTGTATTCTAATCTTTAGTTCATCCAAACTACTATAATCAACTACTTTGATATCCTCTTCATCATCAACATCCAACACCTCTGTTACATCATTATCCACATCATGTATACTACTATTACTACTATTACTACTATTTATTGATGTCTTCATATCATATCTCTATCTCTATCTCTTTGAATAATGTCGCGATGTTCAAACAATGTGAAGTGTGAAATTGAAAGATTGTTTACTTTTGCAATTCATTCATTGTTTGTTGATCATCACCTGGAGATAGAGATAGAGAAGGATAGATGAAGTTGTTGATATATACACAAGCACAAGCACAATCACTTCTAAGAGCACGAGCTCAATTAGTATCATCACGGCGATACTATTACACATGTTGTAATATCACTCTTAGATCTGCAACATCATCATCAACAACATCTAAACAGGACAAGATAATACAAGTTGGCAGTGGCAAGAGTAGACTACAACTATTCAAACCAAAGATATCTGTGGTATGTTCATTGATTGATGTCATGTCGTCGACATTATCACTCACTCAATCAACTGATGATGTAGGTTGGAGTTGGAGGCGGAGGAGGCAATGCAGTCAATCATATGATTAGGAGACATTTGGAAGGTGTAGAGTTTGTAGTGTGCAATACGGATCAACAGGATTTGGTAAAGTCATTGAGTAGCAATAGAATACAATTGGGTCCACAGTTGACACGTGGTCATGGTGCTGGTTCAAAGCCAGAGATTGGTAGAATGGCTGCAGAAGAGTCGATACAAGATGTTATGGAACAACTGAAACACTCTGACCTTGTATTCCTTGCCGCTGGCATGGGTGGTGGCACTGGCACTGGATCATCACCAATCATTGCAAGAGAGATTAAGAAGATGAACAATGATGTCCTAGTTGCGGCGGTGGTCACAAGGTGTGTATCAATCAATCGATCGATCACTCTGGAATCATTCCACTCACTCAATCAATCAACTTAATCAAATTGATGTATATAGACCATTCCGATTCGAAGGAAAGATCAAACAGAACTATGCTAGCGAGGGACTGGAAGAGTTGGGAAAGTATGTGGACACGTTGGTCGTTGTGTCCAATGATAGGTTGTTATCGATGGCCCAGCCAAACACTACGATAGTGGACTCATTCTCAATGGCCGATGAGATATTGCACAGCGGTGTAAAGACCATCACCAGTATAATCAATCATCCAGGTCTGATCAATTTGGACTTTAGCGACATCAAGGCCATTCTGACCAAACGTCCTGGCTACTCACGGATTGGCGTGGGTGAGGCTTCGGGCGAGGACCGAGCACTCAAGGCTGCGTTCGACGCCCTGAACAACCCGCTGGTGGAGAGCGATGGACAGAGCAGCAAGGCGATCCTCATCAACATTGCCAGTGGCGACGACATCAGTCTCAAAGAGATTGGTCGTGCCATCACCTATCTCCAAGAGAACGCCCATCCTGAGGCCGAAATCAAGGTTGGCCACTACATCGACAATAGTCTGGCCGGTCGAATCAGGATATCTGTGTTATATGTACATTAAATGGTGATCAAGCATCCGATTGATTTATTCACTATTCACATGTCTTGGATGCGGTGGCCTTGTCCTTCCTCTTCTGCTGCCTCAGTAGCTTGTTGGCCTCGAACTCTTGACGATGTCCAAGGTAGTTGGCGTAGAGGTTGTCGATGTCTTGGTTCTCAAAGGTGTAAAGGTGAGACCGCAGCTCATCGATGAATCGGTCAAAGTATGGATCTGCACGATTCAAGTCGGCCAAATGTGGATAGAGTTGATCGACGCAGAACTGCTCCTTCAATGTGGATGTTGACGATTTGTCGAATAGTTGCATGGGTGTTGTCGATGTCCTCTCCTTCAGCGTCATATCAAACAGGTATAATGGCGTGGCCGGTGCAATAGGTGATCTAACTGAATATGGCGAACATAATGCCATCTCCATGATCCTTGTATCCTTACAATATCCATTGGACAATGCCAAGACGAATCCAATCATCTTCCTGATTTGGTATTGAATGAATGATTCGCCATGTATCTCAAACCTGACCAGTGGCTCAACGTCACCATCTTTAGTTGGCAACTCGACCAACTTGAATGAGTATATCTTCCTCATATTCCTTGGATTGAGGGAGAACCATGCCAACTCGATATCGCGCTCCATTGGGCTGGACATCCACTCGGACGTGCCCTTAGTTAATTCGCCAGCCTCCTCCCCCTCCTCATCATCTGATGACTTGGCGGCATCGTGTCCACTATCTTTATGTTGTTGTTTGATGACTGTATCTCCCAAGGTACCTTTATAGGTCTTTCGATGCATTGTGAAGTTGTGATATGAATGATTGCCAATGAATTGTGCTAATATGTTGTCATTGATTTGGTCCATTGTCTGGCTGGTTCCAATGTACTTGCGAGGTAAAACATAATGGTATGTTCTACTGGTGCACTGACTCCTTGGATTGAATGATCGACTGGTTCGCGCAAGTCCAACAGCACGCAATGGACCTGGTAAATACTGATTGATACGTTGCATATACTCCTCAAGTGTGATGATCGTTGTTGCCTCCGCCGCCGCCAACTCAACTACTACTTGCTCACCAACCTCCTCAACACCAACACCAACATCAACGACAACATCCTCAACCTCCCCCTGCACCTTGTATGTGGAGATCTCCAAGTTGGCAGTGATAAGGGTGCATAGTGAATGAACACCTTTGTCCGTGCGACTGGAACGATTCCATTTGATGCGACTGGGGTCACCCAGGTTCGAGGGCAGGATCATTCCAGCCTTGAACAATGCTTGCTCCAAAACATTCTCCAGACCCACTGCATCATTTGACATTCTATACTCTAGACCATTGTATCCTGTGCCAATATAGGCAAACAACAATGCCAATGGTGTCTTTTTCAACTTCTTGATTGCATCCTCATCAACGAGATGTTTGTTGTCATTGTAGAATTGATTGATTCGTGAGAAATGATTGATCTTACTCGGATCGACCTGTCTCTCTTGATGCTGTTGTCGTTTATCCTTCTTTCTTTTATCTATTGTTGATATTGATGTTGATGTTGATATTGTTGATGGAGGTGGTATCAAAGCATCAACATTAACATCTTGTTTGTAATTTGAAGATACATCATCATCTTCATTATTATTATTAGGAGTTACAACAATGTTGATTGATTGTGATGATGAGATAGTATCACTTGAACTCCGGAGTAGTGTATCATTCATAATAATTATGTTGGTTGGCTGGTTGAAGGTGATAAGTAATAAATATATATCTCAAGGATAAGATAAGATACCTTTGTGTGTGTGTGAATGACATTCGTTTAGTGGTTCGACCGACTGACTGATTCACACACCATTCAACACACCACCTCCCTTGGCTACACAGAGACAAACACCCTTCATTTTTAGATTGGTGTTACACTACTTACTTACATCATTCTGGCTAGATTGATGACAACACTGTGTGTGTTGGTCAGTGACCTACCCTTCCACTCTCCCTGTCAATGGCTATTGAGATGACAACACGTTTGTCACTCTATTATACTCAATTTATACAATAGTATATATGCTGGAACCCTGATCCCCATTATATCGTTAATATTGATATAATCTTAATCTCTGTTGTGTGACGGTCTCAGACTCAGTCTCAGTCTCTCCACCGAGATGACATCTGTGTGATGGTGTATGTTGGCACTCTGACACCTTGTCTGTCTATACCCTTTGTGTTTGTATCGTTACTGTTCATTCATTCATTTATTCATTCATCGTGTACAGGACTGCATTGTTGTCATTGTTCATTATCCATTTCTCTCACAACATCATCAAATAACTTACTTGCATACTTACTTGTGCATATTATCTATATAATCAATCAATTAATTAAAGAATGATATCCAACAATTATGAAAGAGTCGCCATTGTATCATATAGTCGCACTGCTATGGGTGGATTCAATGGTTCATTGTCCACATTGAGTGCTATTGATCTGGCAAGTGCTGCCATCAAGTCTGCCGTTGGAAAGTTGAACAATCCATCCATTTTGGAATCCATCGACGAGGTGATCCTAGGCAATGTCCTCAGTGCCAACATTGGCCAGGCACCAGCCTCCCAAGCTGCTATCGCAGCAGGTATTCCAAACACTGTACCCTGTACCATTGTGAACAAAGGTAAGTAGTATCATTCAATCAAACAATCAATCAATCATACTTATTATAATAATGATTACATCAGTTTGTGCATCTGGAATGAAGGCTGTTATGATTGGTTCCAACTTGATCCAGAGTGGACAGGCCCATGTTATTGTGGCTGGTGGATTCGAGTCAATGTCAAATGTACCATACTATTTGGATAAGGCAAGGAATGGATATAGAATGGGCAATGCTACTATGATTGATGGTATGATCAAAGATGGTTTGACCGATCCTTTTGGCAATTTCCATATGGGTCTGGCCGCTGAGAGATGTAGCAAGGACTACCAGATTACCAAGGCCGAGCAGGATGAGTATGCCATTCGCAGCTACCGTCTGGCCAATGAGGCAACAAAGAACCAGTACTTCAAGGATGAGATTGCACCCATCACCATACCAGGTACAAAGGCCAAGCCAGCAGTGACTGTTATCGATGACGAAGAGGTCAGCAACGCCAACTATGAGAAACTTGGTAACCTTCAGCCATGTTTCCAGAAGGAGAACGGAACTGTTACCGCAGGAAATGCCTCTACACTAAGTGATGGTGCGTCCATCCTTGTGTTGATGAGTGAGTCAAAGGCACGCGAGTTGAAGCAGCCCATCATAGCCTTTATCAGATCATCTGCGGATGCCTCCCAAGAGCCTATCCAGTTCACAACGACCCCAGCACTTGCCATCCCCAAGGCATTGGCCAAGGCAGGACTGTCCCAGGACCAAGTGGACTATTTCGAGATCAACGAAGCGTTCAGTGTAGTGGCGCTGGCTAACATGAAGGTATGTATACTTGGATGGGGATGAGGATCTCTTGTTGTGCATCTTACTGACATAGCTTGCACGCCTACCTATCAGAAACTTGGCATCCCCATGGAGAAGACTAATGTCTATGGAGGTGCAGTGGCGATGGGCCATCCACTTGGCAGCTCTGGCTCAAGAATCATCTGTACACTACTGACCATCCTTAATCAGAAGAAGGCATCCATTGGTGTGGCCAGTATCTGTAACGGAGGTGGAGGTGCCAGTGCCATCGTGGTCGAGATTCCAAAAGCGTGCCCTGTACAGTCTGTCCAACAATAATCAAGTCGTCAATGAAGATGGATCAACTAACTAATGAACTAATAACAAGCCTTGTGTAGAGTACTGCGTGATTGGTGTTGATGTTGTTATTTGATCAACTAACTGTCTGTGTCTCTTGAGGAGGCAAAGATTGTCGCATTGAAGAAGTTCATCAACACCTCTTTGGAGGAGATTGAGAGTTGGCCTTCATCACTCTTGACCCTGTTCTCAAAGTAGACCAATGCGCCACACTCCTTGATCATCTCTATATATCGCTTGCTGTCCACTGGACATCGTGTGATGATATTGTTGAACGTCGCCAACACCACCAACTCCAAGTCCTGGCACATCATCTGTCCAATAGACTGTATACATCCAAGTTCCACAAGATACCTAATCTGATCCTCATTGCCATACTCTATCAGATTGGATATGATCCAAAGACACTCTGAATGTATGTTTGAGTGAGGGATTGAGTGAGTTGATTGTCGCGACATCTGGATGTTGTAGGACCTACCCTTCTTGATGGCATAGTCATCGTATTGTAGTGAGTTAACTATTATTGGCATGATGTTGGCATCGACCACGCGTTGGATTAGTTCGGGTCCACCAACTACTATGTTGCTGACAATCCATGACATCTCTTTGCGTATTGATGCGTCGTTGTTTTGAAGCAGACGATAGATTGTAGGCAGTGGATTATAGGACATTGCCAACATTGTGACGTTGTGATCGCCCGCTACGATGTTGCCAAACGTCCTGATGGCTGGAGTTAATATACACTTGTCGGTCGAGACATTCATACAATCTAATATCCTCGGAACAAAGTCGAATGAAGTGGCCACGATCGATATCTCTTGATTGTTGCCTCGTGTCATGTAGGACAGACACATCAGGGCCTCGCCCAGTATCTGTTGGTCCTTGGCACTGGCCAATATATTATACAGAAGAGGTAGCAGTGGCCGCAGTCTCTCGAACGATGGATAGGGCTTGCCGCCGCATAGTGTTGACAGGGTCCACATGACACACCGCAGTACTCCCAGACGCTTGGTTGGCTGTTGTGTCAGCAGACCGACGAGGAGCGAGAGCACCTCTGTCTGATGCAGTAGTGCATCACGAAACATTGGTGAACTCTCAGCAATCGTGCCCAATGCAAATAATGATTGTTCCATCACATCATCCTCCGAGTTGACCATTATCCTTATCAGCGGTGGTATTGCGCCAGAATTAACAACGATCGTCGCATAATCCACACTGGCCCTAGTTATACTTGTTAATGTCCATATGACCTCGACTGTTTGTTTGTTTGATTGATTGATTGATTGATTGAGTGAGTGGTTGGAATGGTTCCATATCTTGAGTGTCCAGTGCACCTCTTCTACATACACAACAGAGCTGGTGAGTCCAAGGAGAGTAGTGCCACCAGCCTTGATATCAGGCCTGTCTGTACAATAGTGTCTATAATCTCCAATGATATTTTCTTGCTGTGACTCAATCCATTATTGCCACCTCCATTGCCAACGCCATTGCCGTTGCTGTTGCCGTTGGTATTGCTATTGCTATTGCTACTGCTCATGCCATTGGAACTGTTATTCAAACCACCCAACATAGTCATTGATCTAACATTTGTAATTGCGTCTAGTATGACCAACATGTTATTCGACTCCAGTCCAGCCTTTAGTTGATCCAATTTCTTCTTTAACTCCTCTGTCATCTCTACAATATTCAAACAATCCATATTAATATCCAGTTGCTGTTGTTGTTGCTGTTGTATTGATTGTTGTGAATCATCTAGACCACCACCTCCACCTGTTCCTCCACTTGATGTTGGAAGTATATCTGTCGAATCTGACATTGGAATATGTCTACTACTCATTGTTGTAGACTGATACCAACTTGATGTTGTCATCATCTATCTTATTATATATTATAATTTATGTGTTTGTTATGTTGATGATCAATATTTTGATTGATTGATTGATCGATATTGATTGTTATTGATTGATTGATTGAATGAATATATATGTACAGATATATGATACAAGTTATAATCTTTAATTAATTAACTGTTATTGCAAAGAATCAAACAAGAAGCTGTTGAAGCAACACAACAACAGGGCATTTATTTTCAAAATCATTGCCATTCTCTAATTTTTCAACACTTTTGTGCTTGAAGCTCAAACTAACTTTATTCCAAGTCTCGCATTAACAGAATTACTCAACTCAAACAGATAGATACATATATACATTACATACTATACTAGATATGGCATCAATAACAACCTTTGATACAGTATTATTCAGTACACTTGAGGCTGACAAGGTCATCGAGAACTCACGTACTTGGTGTGCGACTAATGGTTGGACAGATCATCAGGAGATCGTCGGTTTGTTGATGAGCTGGCAGTCAATGGAGACCATTGCTCTCGAGTTCAAGGAATCGTCGTCAGTGGTGCTCACAGAGCAGGGCATTGACGCAGTCGCCAACGGCTCGCTCGAGTACAGAATGTTCCAATCGATTCCCGTCGAGGGCATCCAAGTGAAGGAGGCCAACGAGAGACACGGTGCCACTGCATTCGGTGCCGCCAAGTCCAAGGGATGGATCGTCGTCGACAAAGGACTTGTCAAGAAGAAGGACGGTGTTGTCGAGGACACCACAAAGAACCAACTACTCGCCCTTGCCACTCTCGATGCCAAGGACATCTTGGCTCTGCGAAAGGCCAAGTTGGTCGAGGACAGGTGAGTTATTAGTTGACAGACACTCAATCAATCGATCAAACGACTGACACATACATCAATCAATCAAACAACAACAGGAAGGTATCATATTGTAGAATAGCTCAAGGCGCAAAGTTTAACATTAGAAAGAAGGAATGCTCAGATCTCACGGCTGAGATGCTCAAGTCGGGATCGTGGTCCAGCGAGACATTCAAGTTCAACATCAATGCACTGGGCGAGCAGCCATGGTCTGGCTACCGTCACCCATTGAGCAAGGTCAAGGCAGAGTTCAAGCAGATCTTCTTGGACATGGGCTTCGAGGAGATGCCCACTGGCAACTTTGTCGAGAACTCCTTCTGGAACTTCGACGCTCTCTTCCAGCCACAACAGCATCCAGCTCGTGATGCTCATGATACATTCTTCCTCAAGGGTATGTTATTACAAGTATAGTGCTACTCTAGTCTTGACTCCTCACTCACACATGCTTCCCCTGCTTCTTTAGACCCCGCCACATCACACGACTTCACAGACGACTACTTGGCCAAAGTCAAGAAGGTACATGCTGAGGGTGACTATGGTTCATTAGGGTAAGGCATCAATCTATTCATCGATCACTCGTAATCACTCACTCACTCTATCAATCATAGATGGAGATATGACTGGAAGCTCGAGGAGGCCGAGAAGAACATCCTTAGAACACATACTACTGCCGTGTCCTCACGTATGCTTTATAAATTGGCTCAGGTAAGGATCTCAATCATTCATTCAATCGATCAATCAATCAATCAAACATACTAATACGATCAATCAATAGACTGGATTCAAACCAAAGAAGTACTTCTCAATTGATAGAGTGTTCAGAAATGAGTCTTTGGACGCTACTCATTTGGCAGAGTTCCACCAGGTCGAGGGTGTGATTGCCGACGTCAACATCTCACTCAGCCATCTGATTGGTATGTTCACAGAGTTCTTCAAGCGTCTGGGCATCACCAACATCAGCTTCAAGCCTGCCTACAACCCATACACCGAGCCATCGATGGAGATCTTTGGTGTGCATCCCAAGCTCGGCCGTGTGGAGCTGGGCAACTCTGGTTTGTTCCGTCCAGAGATGCTGCGTCCAATGGGTCTGCCCGAGAATGTCACCGTCGCCGCCTGGGGTCTGTCCCTCGAGCGTCCAACCATGATCAAGTACGGTCTGGACTCCATTCGCCAGATCTTTGGTAATGACCTCAACATCAGCTCCATCGAGTCCAATCCAATCTGCATGTTCCCTCCAGTCAGAGAATAAGTCATTGAAGGATGGTGCGCGATACAATACAATGCGATGATAGCGAATCAATCAAACATGGACATGTCCACACTTCAAACATAATAACAATCAATGAATTGAACAGGATTCAACCTGGCCATGAAGTACAACATATATATACTAGCAATAGTCGGATTGGTCAAAAGGAGTTGAGGAGATTGTTTATTTCAAACGATTTGATGCGCCACGGAATGCATTGGACCTGGTCAATATTGGATTGATGGGCAAAGAATGATTGTCCATTTGCCGGGTCTGACTTGATTGATTGATGGAATCGATCCACTTGACTGACTTGTTGTGTGAGTCCAAGTTGAATGATTGATTGAATGATGTTGGAAAGTGGATAGGGAGTGCTGTCGTGGGAGTGTAATGACGCGCCACATTTTAGTGGACACAACTGACTACTATTATTACATTGATTTGATTGATTGATTTGTTGTTGCGTTATATATATATATATTATTAAACAAGGGGGGTGCACTGGCGATCAATCGGATCAATGCACCTTGGGATATGCTGGAGATTCGAATGCAGGATTGATCAGCTCTGAGTTGTTGTCTACCACTGATCCATTGAGTACCCAGTCAGCAGAGTCAAAGAACTTCTTTGGATGAACCTTCAAATGAACAGGCAATCTCTGTGGTAGTCCATACTTTGGATTGACTCTTGGCTCCATAAGTGTATCATTCTGTTGTTGTTGTTGTTGTTGCTGTGATTGTGGTTGTTCCACAATCTCTGTAATTGTAATATCTGTTGATGACATTAAATTATATTATATTATATTATATTATTATTATTATTATTATTATTATATCTAATTATTTGTAATAATAAGTATTAGTATATGTTTGATTATTTGTTTAATTATATGTTTGAATGAATAGGGAATAATAACACGTGTCGTAGTTTGATAGATAGATATAAGATGATTGTAGTTTGGAATGGTAGACAATAGGCAGGACCCAAGAAAGCCGGAAGGATGATGGATCATTTAAAATTGATCGACCAGGTTGGGCAACACCACCATTCGGCCTTTCTCTGGGGTCGAAGTGGGTAACCCAAATATGGTTGGTTTGGTTGAGTCACCACAACAACGTTGTTATGTTGTGTGTTGTGTGTGAATTTGGGGAGACACGTGTTTGATTGTTTGAATGAGGCAAGCCTTGCCCCCTCAAAGGCAACAACATTGATCGATCAACATGTGTCTTCAAATGAATGATGAATGAGTGTGTGAAATAGAGTGAAAGGACTTACATCGTAGTTAGTTAGGCTTGTCTGTTGGTTTGAATATATCTTTATCTTGTGTGTATGTAAGTGAATGTGTGTCAGTTAACGTTTATGTATTTGTTTGTTTGAATATAACTGTTGTTATTGTTGATTATCTATTAAATAAAGATTCAATCAATCACCTGACAACCTAATTAATAAATATAAGAAAGGAGGAGTTTAAGATAAATAATGGTCAACATTAATGATTGCGTAAGTGTGTGGCTATACATCTTAAAGTGGTTACAACAAGGATAAACAGTCACTGCCTTTTCCTGCAGGCTTGAATGATCACCATCTGTCAGTCAACAACACAACAACACACAAACCCTTCCCTCCGCGCCCCACAAATATGTTGTTTTGTTTGGTTTGGTGACTGTCTTTGTGGTGTTCATGAGTGTTGTTGCACAAACTTGGGATGGTGGTTGATTTGTGTCTCAATCGATGGTTGTGGCTGCCACTCGGAATCTAACTCGGATCCAAAAGGGCTATGGATAGCTCTTGGATAAGTATTTTGATTGGTTGTCGTACCCAAGATCATTTCTCTTCTTCTTCCTTGAAGATATTTTATAAGTTAAGTTAAGTTTGAACCTTTGTAGAAGGGTCAAAACATATTATATATCTTTTGATGTGCTGTATTTGGAACCAATGCTTCGACCGTCCTTGGTCATGATTGGATGTTCCTAATCTAGATTGAATGTAGTATGTCCAAACTACATTACTCATTGATGAATGTTCTAACATCAGTATTTGTTCAAGTTGATATTGTAACCATTCACATATACACATAATATTATATTGTAAATGAATGATTGATTGAATGAATGAATGATTATGAATGATAAACTAATGAATGTGTTGGCAACTCTAGCAAAGTGATAAACWMCTCGTTTTCAAGATGAAGAGCGCAACCATTTAATCACGCTCATTATTGATAAACTATAATACAACATATAAACAATGAGTCAGAAACAATCTCAACAACAACAAGGTACTAAGAATGAGAAGGAACAGGAACAAGAACAAACATTGGTGATTGAGGRACCGTGCTATGTTGTCTGATAGGAAGAAGAGATTGGAAAAAGAGATTGATGAGATCAATAGATTGATATCGGGAAAGGAGAAGTTGCCTATGACTCTGCCTCCGAAGGAACCTTCGTGGTACTCTGGCACTTGGGTCGAGCGCACTGTTGATCACCCCGACTTTCATCAATGGCGTGCCTACACAATATCAATGGCCTTTGCAGGTCTTACAATGGGTGGTATCATCGGTTACTCTGATGGCAAAGAGCTGCTTCAAGAGGAATGGAAGCGAGCATCACACAACCCATTGACTGCATCACAAGTATGTTAGCTACATGATTGATTGAGTGCACTGGCTGACCCTTCATTCAATCATTCAATCATACTACTATAGTTCAATACGAATGCTAGGAAGATATTGGGACAGAGTGTATTTAGATCAAGTTTAGTGTACTCTTATCGATTGGCATTGTACACTGGACTGTTCTGTGGTGTAGAGTTGGGACTGAAGCACAATGTCTTTGGTGATCGTCCTGTGGTCAACAGAACTATCGCTGGTTTCACAATCGGTTCAATAGCAGGTTATCAAATCAGTATGTAGCTAACGACAACATGATGATCATCATCAGTCTCTAACATCATGAACAACAGGACATAGAACAGGACCAACAAGTGTATTGTTGGGAAGTATTCTTGGATCAGGTATTGGTATGCTGTCTGGCGTGTTGGATAATGGTATCACCTGGATATTCGATTCATCCAGAGAGAATAAACAACAGTAATAACGACGATAAGAATGATGAATGAATGTATGATTGGATGCTTTAATGGATGGACGGACCATACTTGTTGGGATCGCATGGAACAAGGTCAATCATATTGTACCATCTTAATTAGGCAGTTGGAGCAGAAGCATCAGCGGCATCAGCGTTGTTGTTGACGACGGGCTTGGTGGTGAAGGTGGCAAGTTGTCCCTCAGTGTCAGAGATCTCTCCACATCCCCATCTCTTGAACTCGCCCATGTCCAATCCCTTGTAGAAGAGATACTGGCAGTAACGACGCTCGGCGGTAGTGTCCTGGAGTCCACTGGCCATCAAAGTCTTGTAGTTGTTGCCTCCGGTCTTCTCGGTGATGTACGAGAGGAACACGGTTGGCATGTCGTTCTTCTTGACGATCTCGGCGGCACCGGCAGCCTGCAGCTTGCGGTCCAACTCGTCCTCTGTGTTGCCGAAATGTGTGACGATGACGTTGACAGGTGTCTCGTTCACGGTGATGATGGCGTCGATAAGACAGGCGAGCTCACCCTCTGGCGAGGGCAGAATCACGTGGTTGCTGCTCACGATGGGGAACACAGAGAGCAAGGCGCAGCCCCATGTGTTCTCAGAGGGAGCAGGTCCAAAGTCGCTGTACATGTGCAGCTCGCTGGAGAGCCACTCGACGAGATCGCGATTCGATGTCATAATACGTGACAGGTCAGATTCGAGCAGACCGATGACGTTGGCGCCGTGGCCACGGATGGCGTCGGTGATGTTGGAGAAACTGTTGCGGCCATAGTTGTCGTAGCCAAAGTGGATGGTCCAGATCATGGACTTGATCTCCTTGGGTGGGATGTTTTGGATGTGGGTGCTGTTGATGATGCGCTCGTAATGGTTGCCGGCGACTGAGGCGTCGGTGGCGTGTGTCAGACTCCTGTTGACAGAGAACAGCAGCAAGAGGACCAACATTGAGAAGATCAAATAGACAACCTCGCGTGGGAGACTGTTTGATGACTTGGCCTCCTTCTTTGGCAATGTAGTTCTTGTCTTCATCACAGCTGCAAGTCCAGTTGTAATGATCGCAGCAATCACCATCGTTTGGTGACGCTCTCTAAACAAGTTGGCGCCCAAGAACCATGGAAGGAATTTCTGTGATCATGACGTATACATGTTAGGGTTGATGAACTGGTCAATCAATCAATGAATTAATGAACTTACATAAGAAACAACAATGATGGCCCAGAAGAGAAGGACAACATAGGTGAGGAAACCATAAACAAAGAGAAGGAATGTTCTGTTGCTGTTGGACATCTTCTCAATGATGGTTGGCCAGAGTGAGATGGTGTAGGCAACGAGGAATGAACCGGCTGCAAGTCCAACCAAGCTCACAGAGAATGGGACGGAGCCTGAGCAGAAGCCAAAGAGCACGCCCATGGCCAGCGCAGTGAAGAAGTAGGTCTGAGACGAGACGATTGAGCTCTTGCGAGACAGGACGATGCCAACCAGCAAGGCGATGATGATGACGATGCCCGATGGGTATGGCAGCAGGTTGACCCAACGTGGCACAATGCCGTGCGAAGAGAGGAAGAGCTGCGAGGTGAAGAGAACACCGCCAAAGCTGATGCCAGTGACCAGGGTGGCCGAGTGTGGCTGGGTTGGACGGCGCACCTCGGTGGAGTTCTCGCCCGACGAGCTAGAGTCAAACATCAGGACGACAAAGGAGAGGGCGACGAGGGCAGCGCCAGCGACGATCCAGTCCCTCCAGGTCATGAAGGGGTTGACTGAGAGGTAGGGCAGTCTGATGAGAGTCTGGACGGCGATGGCCACGATGTAGGCGTAGCTGACACGGTCGCGACGGGTCGCGCTGGCGTTGTTGACAAACAGACGGCTCTGGCACAGCCAGTCCAAGGCGAGACCGGCACCGACAAACACGGTCTTGGTCACGTGTGGGTTTCTCCACAGATCGATCTCGTGCTTCTCGACGGTCTCGGTGTCAATGTGGTATGGGTAGAGTGCGGCCAACGCCATCAGCTGGGCGACGAGACGAACAAAGGTGTTGACGCGTCCGCTGAGCAAACGTCTCACGACGCCAATGCCGAGCAGCAGTGGGCTGAAGTAGACGACCAAGAATGCCTCCATTCCAGTGAAGCCCATGAAGCCCATTGGATAGAACCAGATGATCGAGATGTATTCGACTAACAATGAGAAGTTGATAAAAGCCATCGTTGCCTCTGCAAGAAAGTTGATCATTCCCTTCATCGTCACACCGCCACCAGCAGTATAATAAGTTCCGCTACCACTTAGCTTCTTTGTATTATTATTTGTTGTGTTGCTCATTACTTCAACTCTATCTCTATATTATATGTATAAATATTTAATAAGTTGTAGGATGTGTAGTGCAAGCAAGTAGTTGTCAACTTTGTTCGATTATTTGTTTGAAGTTGTGTTGTTCACAACAACTTGAATGAGTCAGATGCACCACTTTTTGCAAAATTAAAAAAACTATCATGACGAGTCACCTTTCCTCAAAGAGTGAGGACTTGTCTTTGGCGTTAGCATGATCACATGACAGATAGTATCTTTGTTGTTGTAGTAGTAGTCCATGATGAATACTACTCTATCACTCACTCACTCAATTGGACACAATAAATACAATCAAATAATAATGGAATCGATCAGTTAATCAATTATTAGATTCAACAAGAGTAGAGTATTCCAACAGTGATGACAAACCACCAACACTCAGACAGTTCTCCATCAACATCAACAATCAACATCACCATAGAAGCAAGTGAGTATTGTAAATAGAGGTGATTGATTGGATCAATCTCAATAATCATCAACTTAATAATGGGCAATGCACTCACCACCACACGAGTCTAACTTCCATCCATCCACCAACACATCCACACACCCAACAATGCAATCATTGGCCGACAATGCCAATACCTGGTATTGTGTTGAATGTGGCAAGTGGGCCTATTGATTGCAATGTGTGTGTTTGAGTTAGTGATGGTTGGTGTTTGGAACGACACTGACCACACTATTTTTGAGATCCAGTTACTGCTTAGTGTTTGCTCATCACAAAGAGAGGTATATCAATATGATCAGTAGTGGTCATTGGCATCAACAACCGGTTAAATACTATGAACTTATGGGGTGTGGAGCTTGGGTCCGGCTGGATACAAACACACCATGAAACACACACTTTGTACATTCAACTTATGGATAGTCGTCAGCCAGCCAACCAACTAGCGCGCATAACTCAGTAGTATGATCATTGTTGTGTTGTCAACACAGCAACAATACTAACTTACTTGCTCACTAGCACGTGATTGAATGTCCACTCTCCACACACAAACAATCACACACACATCCAATGATCATACTGATTACTGTGCCCCACACTTTAACCCATTATTTATGAGATGTGATGGAAGTAAGTGTTGTGTGTGTGTTAGTATATCTTGGAAAAGGTCATTCATTTCCAAAGGGCGTCTCTGATCAGCTTAGTTTCCAGAGTGGACTGACTGACTAGTGGACCACACTCCATCAATCAATCAATCAATCAACCATCCATCCATCCATCAATCCATCGATCCCCTCATCTCAAAATTCCAATCCCAATCACATCAATCAACTTATTACAAACACAATTAATTATTAGATCACTCACTCACTAACTCAATCAATCAATCAATCAAACTCAACCATTATATATATTAATAATAATTATGGGTAGAAAGAAAATAGATATAAATATACCAATTGAAGATGATAAGAATCGTCAAATAACTTTCAATAAGAGGAAGAGTGGCCTAGTTAAGAAGGCAATTGAGTTGAGTAAACTATGTGATGTCGGTGTTTATGTCCTTGTTTGTACCAAGCCCAAGACAGATGACTCTGGCAACAAAGTACCAGTTACAAAGTACCAATACCAAAGTGGAAATATGTCTGACTTCATTCTCAATCAATCATTGCCACTCAAAGATCAAATGACCCAGACTTACACCGAGGACCATGTAAGTAATAATTTAATATTAATATATATATATATATAATTAATTTTTATTTTCAAACATATAAAGTATGATTCCTATTTTATCCATCATTCCAGGTATAATAAGAAGATAAAGACAAACCATATCCAACAACCATCAAGAAGTGTAAATACCAGTCCAATTCCATCGCCTCCAATGTCTCCAAATGGTTTGGAATTCTCCCATCCATTCAATCAACCATCCACAACTTCGCCCACCCCATCAATGCAATCGATAGCTATCCAACAACAATGTCAACAACAAATATCCAACCTTGAGAACTACTCACAACTACTACAACAACTACAACCACCTCAACAACAACAAACATGGATAAAGTGTAAAGTAGAAGAGGTACCATCCATCTCAAACTCCATCTCAAACTCAATATCAAACTTGAACGCAAACACAAACTACCACCCCCAACTTTCATGTGATGTCACTCCCACACACTCACCCATCCAATCATATGAATTTGGACTACAATTTACTCCTGACCTAATGTCACATCATCATCTGAATACTACTTCCACTTCATTATCAACATCTTCTCTATCATTCATTCCAACATCAACAACCATTATGGTACCAAGCTATACCATCAACAATCCATGTTGGACGCTAGTACCAACTTATCAAGATTATCCAACATACAACCCATACTTCACCTCCACCAACTCAGTCACACCCTCATTGGATGTTCCATATTATGTTCCTACATGTTCACCTCTTCCCGAGGACAACAAAAAGAACATTATCAAGAGGAAGCTGAGTGTGTGATTGTTTACAATACTACGCATTCATTAAATAACATATATTTGATAAAGGTACAATGATTGAATGTGAAGCTTGACATTAATGGGCACCCATCATCAAGGACGACGAAAGGTCACATACTGTAGAACGCTCCATTTATTGTCGATCCAAACGTAGTTGTTAAACCTTATCAATGACACCATGTTTCGTATACCTATCTGGAATGGTGACTGCAGATTCTGAACGGTGTTGCTGATGGCCAGCGCGTTGTAGATTTGATCACGTTCTCCATTGGACGCCACGCCAAAGGGCGAGAAACTGCAATCAGAGAGATCAAGATGGACGATGCATGTGTTGGTGGTGATGGCCGATGCGATCGGTGCATGTTCTCTAAGTTCATTTCCCTTGGCACTGATGGGACTGCCTGGAGGACTTGACAATGGCGAGCTTGAGCTTGGTTGTGGGGTGGAGGGTGGACTTAACTCCTGAGATCGTACCAGACTTGCTAATTGAGTGCTGGTCAGTGATCCCTTCTTGTTCTCATCGATTGATGCTGATGAGGCGAATCAATCAATCAATTAATATATTAGGTCGCTGCCAAGGAGTACAAGATTCGTGGATATGCATTCTATGATGCCAACAAGGACGGTACTAATAGCAATACCCCAGCCGAGTTAGGATCAATGGAATCAAAGTTGATCTTTTGAAAGATGGTGCTGTCATTAACTCTGCAACCACAGACACCTCAAAGGTCAACGAGGCATTCAGCTTTGATGGCCTTGCCGAAGGTGACTATTGCATCAAGGTGAGCGATCCATCAGGTGTTTACACTCCAGGCCCCACCGGTACAACAGGAGCAAACAATCAGGTGAATGCCGAAGGAGAGTACTGTTTCACTTTGGACAGTACCACTGCCACTGATTCAGCTGGCACCTTGATGACCGTGCACACTGGATGGGTGGCCAGGTCACCAATGCAAGTGCGTGGCTATGCATTCTTTGATGACAACAATGATGGAACCAATCAGAACACACCAGCAGAGTACAGAATCAAGGACATTGATGTTGAACTCACCAATGTTGATAACAATGCCGTGGTAGCCACCGGCAAGACTGATACTAGCAAGCTCAATGATGCATTCAAATTCACAGATCTCCCAACGGGCCAGTACTGCATCAAGATGACTGATCCCACTGGAAGATACAAGCCTGCTCCAATTGGCACCTCGACCACCAGTCCCAACAACCAACTTGATGCCGATGGAAAGTACTGCTTCACATTGGACTCCACCACTGCAACTGAGTTTGCCAACACCTTGATGACCATTCATTCCGGATTCGTAAGTACTCTACATACAAATATATGGTATATAGGCCATCGTCTAACCCTCGGCCTGTCAATCAATGAAACCAGGTCCCTGCCCAACTACTAGCCATTCGCGGTTATCCATTCTTTGATGTCAACAAGGTATGTGATTGATTTAGATATGAATGGTCCACATCATATTCTAACATACTCCCTCTCATCATCATTACCATCGCCATCAACAAACAGAATGGAAACAATGAGAATACAGCAGAGCAGTACAGGATCAATGGAATCAACGTTGATCTTTTGAAGGATGGAGAGATCATTCGCAGTGGAACAACGGACACTGCCAAGGTCAACGATGCATTCCGCTTTGATAACCTTGCTGGAGGTGACTACTGCATCAAGATGAGCGATCCATCAGGTGTTTACATTCCAGGTCCCAAGGGTTCGTCCAACAGCCAGGATGCCGATGGACAGTACTGCTTCACTCTAGATAGTTCTACCGCCACTGAGGCTGGCAACACCTTGATGACCATCCACAGTGGATGGGTTGCCAAGACACCTTTGACTTTGCGTGGCTATGCATTCTATGATGCCAACAATAATGGCACCAATGAGAACACACCAGATGAGTTCAGAATCAAGGACATTGATGTCCAGCTAACTTCTGAGGATAATGGTGGTGTTGTGATTCGATCTGGCAAGACCGTGATCACCCAGTCCAATGATGCATTCATATACCGAAATCTCCCATCTGGAAAGTACTGCATCAAGATGACCGATCCCTCCGGTACCTACAAGCCCACCATCATTGGCACATCAACGACCAATCCGAACAACCCTCTTGATGCCGATGGAATGTACTGCTTCACATTAGACTCCACCACAGCAACTGAGTTTGCCAACACCTTGATGATCATCCACAGTGGATGGGTTGCCCTGAAACCAATTGATCTTCGTGGCTATGCATTCTTTGATGCCAACAATGATGGCTCCAATCAGAACGATGCAGCAGAGTTCAGAATCAATGGCATTGATGTTTCGGTCATCAATTCGGACGCTGGTGATGTCGTGATTAGAACTGCCAAGACAGATACCGCATTGGTCAATGATGCATTCAAATTCACCAATCTAGCAGGAAATGTCAAGTACTGCGTCCAGATGAATGATCCCTCCGGCGTATATAAGCCCACCATCATTGGTACCTCAGCAACTCTTGCCAACAACCCCCTGGATGCCACTGGAAAGTACTGCTTCACATTGGACTCCACAACTGCAACCGAATCAGGCACCTTGATGACCATTCACACTGGATGGGTAAGTTAGTGAATATATCTTTTAAATGCTGAGCTCAGAGTTTATACTAACTACATTATCTACTTTAAATATATAAAGGTCAGGAAATAAGAAATGAGACGTATTCAATAAATAACTTTGTTTATATTTGATAAAGGTACAATGATTAGTGTGAGGTGGAGGGAGGAGGAGGAGACGGAGGGTCTTCAAAACAAAGGGGTCTTCCTGATTGATCTTACAATGAGGTGTCTGGTGACGTTACTGCAGTGGTGGTAGCAGCCGCTAGCTGGGTGGGGGTAGGAGGCTTGCGTCTTGGTGGACCGTTGACTGGCGGGGCTGGCAGGGGAGGCAGTGGCTTCCTCGTGGGTGGCTTGGGTGGTGGCGTTGGAAGTGTCTTGTTTGATGCGCTCGGAGAGCCTGGAGTGTTGGTGTTTGAGTTTGAGATTGCGTTTGAGTTTGAGTTTGTGTCTACGGCAACATCGATGGATGCGGCAGTTTTAAGTGGTTCGGTTGATGGAACGATTGAAGAAGTGGATGTTGATGGCTGTTCGTGGTGGGGCGCTGGAGTCTCAGCAGGTGGGGCTTCGATGGTCACAGAGATGTCTGGGGTGACAGCAACCTCTTTGATCACTGGTGCCTGCTGCTGTGGCTGGTACTGTTCTTCAACAATCACAGTCGTTTCCAAAGTGATCACAGTGGAAATGGCTGTCGATGATGACAATGAGATGAAGTTGGATGAGGAAGATAGCGACATATTTTGGATTGAAGATGAAGATGACGAGGTTGAAGGGCAAGTCGTGGAAGCAGAACAAACGTCCCAATCATGCGTATTGCTGATTGATAGCTTTGCAATATCATCATCATCATCATCATCGTCCTGTTGTGGTGGTGTCATTGGTGCTGATGCTTGTACTGGTTCATCAACCTTGATCACAGGTGTCTCTGTCACTGTCTCAGAGTCTGGCGATGTTGTTGATGATAGTGTGGATGGGGTTGGCTGTGCTGGTGCCTCCACCACTGTGGCTGGCTCGTTGGAAGCTGTGGCGACTGTGCTTGGGGAGTCGCTTCTTGGTGGGGTGCCCAGCAAAGATGTCGACGAGAGCTCCTTCCTTGGTGAGAACGTTCCCTTCTTGCCAGATGCTGGCTCGACATTTGGTGATGCCTGGAGCACCTTGGTACAGAATGCCAACAATGAGTTAGTTGGTGGACCCTTCGAGACTGGCTTGGTTGGTGTGGTCATCTCACCATCACCTGAGGCCTCATCACTCTTTGTTGGTGTGTCCGAAGATGAAGATGATGTTGAAGATGTTGAAGACAACTTGTTGTTGGCACTAACTGGGCTGCCTGGAGGGCTTGACAATGGCGAGCTTGAGCTTGGTTGTGGGGTGGAAGGTGGACTTAACTCCTGAGATCGTACCAGACTTGCTGATTGAGTGTTGGTCAGTGATCCCTTCTTGTTCTCATCGATTGATGCTGATGAGGCGTTGGAGGTCAGGTCCTTGGCCTCTGTTGTCTCTGCTGATTTGGCCACTGCCTTGGTCGACTCACCCGCTGCTGCCAAGTCCTTCATCAGATTCTCGGACGAAGCTCCTGGGGATCTGGACAATGTGAGATAACCACTATTAGTGCGGGAGGCCATCACCACGGACACATAAGTATAGCAAGACTTGCACACTCTTGCCTCCTTATTGAGGTTGTCCAACTTGTACGTCTGATCAGAGCACTTGCCACATACAACGTTTCCACATCGTCTGCAGTGATGCTGTTTTGTTTGATTGGAGTTTGAGTGAGTGAGTGGAGTGGGGGCTAGAACTATCCCATTGATCAATGGGACGCATGTACATACTCTTCTCCTGATTGCTGTGAACTTGACAGCACACTCCATGCATTGGTTCGCCTCGCTATCTGGTATCCATACTGGTGCTGTTGTGATATCTGATTCATCATCACTCTTGACGATGGACATGTCTGATACATTGATGACCACGTGCGTGTGAGGTTAGTTCAGTGTCCAAGCATGTGACCATCAAATGAGGTGAATGAATACATACTGCTGTACTGTCTGCCCATCCTTGCCAATGAGCCCTCGTTCCTGGATAAGAACTTGAGTTGGCTCTCAATGGCCTTCACCCAGACCTGCTTCTCAGCCTCACTCTCTGCAAACACAGTGAATGACTTTGTAGTATGAATGAAATGGAATGAGAACTTGTACTCTATATATGTTTGGTTTGATTGATTGATTGTTAGTGTATGTGATAGAATGAGTGGAATAGTTCCAGAGATAGATCATACTTGAGTCCTTGTCATCGACACCAACAACTCTTGAATTGAGCAATGGTAGTAGTCTGTGGAACTTGTAGATTGGGTTACCAACAGCCTCTGTCTTGGTGCCATAGAGCAGTGCATCACTGAACAAGATGAACCAACGCTTCTTTGATTCCTTCCTGCACACCTTGGTCAAAGTTCCCTCCCTAATGAATGTCCTAAGTGGCGACAACAATGGCTGTAGGTGGGGTGAAGCAAGTCAGTACATAGTCCACTGATGTGATCACCTCAGGTTGTTGTAAGTACTTACTGGAACATGTCCAGTGAACCTCTTCTGGATACTCAATATCTTGTCTGTGTTTTGTCGCTCACGGATGGTCTCATTGATGTGGTCGGCCACCTCTGACACTGATTGTAGAGCACTCTCCAACACCTTGTAGTCATTGGACTCGACTGGAGTGCACTGTACCAAGTTCTGCAACAACATCTTATATCTTGGTATGCGCTGTACTGGCATGATCAACAATGATGATAACTCCTGTCCACATCCAAGGCTTATTTTCTGTATTGACACTTGATTGTTAGTGACACGTGATCTACCATGTGATCGGCGCAACAACAAGACTTACCTTTTGGAAAGTAGCAAAGTCCTTGGAATCAACAGTCTTTTGCTTTAACTTGTTGATGGCCTTGTCATAGCTGCTGCAGTATTGGGTGTAGAGTTTGAGGTATGGGGCCAACTTTAGGAAGCTGTCACCTAGGGTCTTGTTGGTCTTCCAAGTGTCCATGTGTTGTTGGATCGATGTCAACAACTCCCTGTTCACCTTTAATATATCCTCAACGACACCAAATATCGTATTGATATGTTTGAATGACAACAAAGGTGGTTGAGTACATCTAAGTGGCAACAGATAAGAATGTACCATAATCTCCAGATTCCTAACATATATCACCTCAGTATCCAACACCTCATTGGCAACCTTATCCCTATTCTCATTCATTGATACTAAAGTAGGGGGGTATTGAGTTAGCCATTGATTGGAATAATACCAGTGAGTGTGTGATGGATACATACCCAACTTGGTATAACGTCTTTGTTCAATCCAAGTTGTCGCACAGCTGGCAATTATATGCAACTGTTCACTGGTCAACTGTTTAGAATCCATGATTCAATGTCTATGAGTGAGTGATGAAGTCTATCTTTGAACGAATGATTGAATGAATGAATAAATGATGAGTAAGTTAGGTATAAATATATATATATAAGTTGTTGTAGTTATTGGACTGGTATTGAGAGAGTATCTAGCAAATGGCAAAGAAGAAGAAGAAGAGGAAAGGATGATGACGATGATGATAAAGAGACACGCCTATTGTTGACTTCCAGCCAACATATTTAACATAATTTTAGGTTATTATTAAGAAACAGGTGCAAAACAACAACTATCGGTTGGACCCTTTTGGCCCTCATCTTAAGGACCCAGAAGTGGCTCAAACCCCCACTATTGGCACCCATGCACTGCATTGGAAAACCCATCACTGATTTTTTTTACATTGTGGTGAGGTCCAGCGGGACCTCCACATAACCTTGAAGGGATGTTCGTGTTGTTGCAATAGAAGGGCTTGTTGTATTAGGGTAGGGCCTCAATCAAGACTCACTCATAAGTATATTGGTTTATTAGTTTATGTAATATTAGGTTATTGATGTGATTGTAGTGTTTGATTGAATGATTGAATGATTGAATGAGTGAATGTGATTGAGTGATTGCCAGTGTATCGGTAGTTGAATGGTCAATACAATATCAAGCAACGGTGATGATAAACATGTTTGTACAGATGATGCCTATTGATGGATGATGACCATGGTAGACTGGCTAAGAGAGATGATGGTGAAAAAAAAGGGAAGGAAGGACTGGTGTCCATTGATGATGATGATGGTCTATCACTACAACAACTTGCCAATGCTTGCAGATTCCAAACGGTTGGATGATGATGTGTGACACTTGAGTACCATCTCCATGATCATCTTGTTGTAGGCGACGTTGACGTCGAGACGCTCACCTTCCTTGACGATCACTCCATTGATCGAGTTGACCTCGGTCGGCTGGCCCCTGATGACGTCCACCAACATGCTAGAGTAGTTGGCACTGGTGCGCTCGGCAATGTTGGCCACATACTTGAAGCCCTCCTCGGTGTCCTCGCCGTAGGGCAGTTTGATGCCCTTGGCCTTGCACACCTCCATTCCCTCGACGATGATCTTCTTCATCAGGTTCTTGGAGTAGTCGTCCTTGACCAGGTAGCCGTTGGGCACACCGAGCACGGCCGACAGGGGGTTGATGGCCGCGTTGACCACCACCTTGCTCCACACCAGACTCTCGACGTCGTAGGACAGCTCACTCGAGATGCCAGCGTCGTTGAAGATGGCGCCCAGTGCTTGGAGAGCGCGGTACTCCTCCAGTGTCTGTGGCTCGAGGTTGGCCTCGGGTGCATCGGGCAACGATGGTGATGCGAGGTATGTCAGACCGCTGCCAGTGTGGCGGACTGTGCCGGCGCCATCCATGACGGCACCATTGCTCGTGACACCCTGCCACACCTTGTTCTTGTATCCCTTCTCGCTGATTGTCTGTTCGATCTCCTCTCTGTTTCCAACGCCATTCTGCAGGGTCAACACGATTGCATTGGGGTTGCCACCAACCATCTTGGCAGCAGTGATCGATGCCTGTTTGGTTGAATGACTCTTGACCAAGACCAAACACAAATCTGGATAGCCATCCTTGATCACGTCCAAGGCATCAAGTGTAGCTCTCACAGTTCTAATCGACTCTGGTCTTCCCTCCAAGTTGATCAAGTTCAATCCATTCTTGTTGATCCTCTCAACATGCTCCCTATAGTTAGGTTGATGATGTTAGCAATCAATCAATCATTCAATCAATCAATCAATCGTAATGAGTGAATGTACATACTTCCAAGCAGAGACCATCCAGACATCGGCAAAGTCTTTGGCGGCGAGCTTGGCACTGAAGTAGCTACCCATGGCACCAGCTCCAATGACCACGATCTTTGGCCTCCTGGTACCATGCATTGATAGTTGGTATCGCTCTGGTTCAACCTTGAGTGATGCCTGTGACACTGCAATGCGACTGGCAGCAGAGGTGGCCGATACAGCAGCGGTGGCCTTTGACGCGGCCAAGATAGCCTCCTCGATCTCCTTCTCCTTTTGTCGCAGCTCCTTCAACATTGCACTGATATTCTCACTATTGTTTACAATTCCACGTCCCATATCACTGGTACTGCTATTGCTGTTGTTGTTGGTGTTGTTGACTGCTGGTTGATTTTGTTGATCCTGTACACTGAGTGATTGAATGAACTTGTTGGCCTCCTCCTCCTTCATTGCAAAGCTGTGCTGTTGCAGAGGGAACTTGCGCTCCTCAATCTCCTTCTTAAAGTTCTTCAGACCCTCATTGATGGTGGGCGAGAGAGTGGCGTACTGCTTGCAGAACTTGGTCACAAAGTCTGAATAAAGTCCAAGCATGTCGTGATAGACCAGCACCTGTCCACTCGTGCCGGCGCCGGCGCCAATGCCAATCGTTGGAACAGAGAGACGCTGGGTGATGTTGGCAGCCACCAGCTCGGGCACCATCTCGATGACGATGGCAAAGCAGCCAGCCTCCTGTAGCGCCAGTGCGTCCTCCATGATGTTCATTGCCTCGATCGATGTCTTGCCCTGCAGCTTGAAGCCACCAAATGCGCTGACCGACTGTGGCGTCAATCCAATATGACCCATGACGGGGATGCCAGCCTTGACAATCTCTTTAACCTTGTCCATGTGCTTCTTGCCGCCCTCGAGCTTGACGGCGTCGACACCGCCCTCCTTCATCAGTCGTATGGCGTTCTGGACGGCGTCACGGGGCGACGTCTCGAAGCTGCCAAAGGGCATGTCACCAACGACGAATGCACGGGTGGTGCCACGCATCACGGCCTTGCAGTGGTGCACCATCTGGTCCATCGTGACGTTCGTTGTGCCCTTTTCGCCGAGCACCACCATGCCAAGTGAGTCGCCCACCAATGTAATGTCAATCGCAGCACGATCCACCTCCTTTGCACTGCAATAGTCATAAGCTGTCACCATTGAAATAGGTATCGATTTAGCAAACTTCTTCTTTATATCCAATATCGTTGTCTTCTTCACTGTTGCTGCTTCATCATTCGTGTGTGCCGAGTAATATCTTTGTTGTCCGTGTTGTCCATGTATATTATTGATGTTTGATGATCCAATATAACTCCTTGATGATGATGTTCCAACATATGATGATCTATTATATATACTACTATTATTATTATTATTATTACTATGATTATATATTTTTGATGATGATGTTGAATAATGATGTTGACTATGATATGATGATGATAACAATGATGATGTTGATGATTGTAATATACTTCTATGACATGATGTGAGATGATTATTACAACTCAATCTTAATGATGATTGGATAATCGATTGCATCCTTTATGATTTTATAATAAATAAATAATAATGTTACTGTACTGACTTGTTGTTGTTGTGATCGAATGATTGACCAACGACTACTACTACTACTACGACTTTGACAATTAACAAAGTACTACAATGTAGTTAGATATGAAGATCTCGGGATCGGTTGTGTGCCGAGTGTGTGTCGTCAACACTGATGATGTTGATCGGAGTGAGTGTGAGTGTGTTTGAATGAGTAGTAAATATTATGTTTGATCAAGTATTTATTGTATTGCTTTGCTTTGTTTGTTATAATAATATCTTTTAAGTTATATATATTATATGTATTTATTATACTTGATTATTATTTTTTATTTACAATATAGTTATAGTTACTTTGTAGATATATAACTCCGACGACTAAGGAAAGGTTTGAGTGTTTGGAGAATGGAACACGCAGCGACAGTTGCAACTTTTAAATTGAATTCGAACGAAATAAATCAAATGGGCACACTGGGACAACGCATTCCTACACAAAAGGGGCGTTGTTACAGGCCCCATGTTGTCGCGAAAACTTGTCAAAAAAGGAATCATTGTGGATAAGAGCTGGTATCCAAACTTTCCCAGTTCCCAATTGTAATGTGTAAGATAAATGCGTCATCTCGAATGACACCATTCTTGATCAAACATGGATTGATGTGTGAACAAACACACTCACAATGAATGTCTGTTCGTATTCAATTTCAAGATGGGAACCAAGTGACATTACATTATCATCTAACTTGAAAGCCAAACAAGATAGAGATGATGATGATGGTAATCACACACCATTTCATCATTAACCCCTTTTGCATTCATTCATTCATACACCCATGACGCATTATATTACTTAATTTGAATCAACATGAACTGATAGTAATAATATAATATAATATATAATAGTAATAGTAATAAGATAGAATATATACGTAGATAGAAGATAGACATGATAAGATTAAATCGATCAAGTGCTCATCTTGTATTGAGTCTATTGATATTTCTACATTTACTATTCTTTGTAGCATTGCTCACAGGTGGCGGTGGAGGAGGAGGAGGAGACAGAATCATACCAGACAATGACAATAATGGCAATGACAATATGAATACAGGTGATAGACATGGTGCATCAGCAGCAGGCGGCGGCCTGCAAGCAACAGCAACAGCAAAAACAACAACAACAACAACAACAAACACAATAATCACAAAAGGTCTCGATCATTCACAAGGCGGAGAAGTACATATCAATAGAAATGGAGAGTATGCCTATGCAACATTCGTAAACAACGATCAGTATGCCAAGGGCGTGTTGGCGTTGAAGCAATCATTGGACAGCGCTCAGACACTATATCCAATGATTGTGTTGGTCACTGAACAAGTGTCACAGGAGACCGTCAGTCGACTGCAGAACCTTGGTTGCATCACAGAGGTAGCGCCCGCCATCCAACTAGACAGCGATGTCAGCGTACAAGTAGCTCGATGGCTGCCTGCCTTTAGCAAGTTCAAAGCATGGATGATGACCAAATACACAAGGATCATTTGGTTGGGTATGTTCATTCATCAACCTGATTGATTGATTGATTGATTGATTGATTGAATGAGTGATGCTCACACACTAATCATTCATCACTTCAGACTCTGATATGTTGATTATAAAGAACATTGATCACTTGTTCTCATTCATTGATATGAATGAACCAGAGACTATATATGCAACGGTGGACGCAGATGCCACTTCATGCCAGTGGCAACCGCATAGAATGAAGCTGATCAATAGTGGATTGGTAGTATTATCACCGCGCAAAGAGATCTATGACAAACTGATCGCCAACATCAAACCAGTGTCCAAGTTGCAGAACGGCGTGGTGAATGACCAGGACGTGCTCAACTACACACTCCAGTGGAAGGCGCTCAACTATCCAGAGTATGGCGTACAGATCACTCATTGCGATTGTGTCGATCCTCGCCTGTGGGACATGGACAACACACACTTCCTTCACTTCACCGCTGGCCTTCAAGCACTTCCCAAGCCATGGCAATACCAGCCCGATGTTGGACTGGGTGACTCAGTTCCAGATTGTGTGGAAACTCATTACAAGACATGGTTGTATCACTACAATAAAGCATTGGAACGAGTTGAATGAATGATTGATTGATTGATTGGTGAGGCCCAAGACAAGGTAAGGCGGGACCAATTGCAAGAGGTTGTTATTTGGAAATCCTGGCGGCGCCAATCATGATTATTCTGGATTTAGATGAATACAAAACCACAATAGATGTAGACGTCAGAAGTTCCTAGAGTGAAGCAGTAGTCTCCTTTGGCATCCAACTTGCTCTGCTGGCCAGTTATGGTGGATTTGATATTGTCAGATCCTGCATGAATACAGTATTCTCCTGCTTCCATCTTTCCGAACCTCCAATCTCCATTGGGGCTTTTGGAATTCACTTTCCTCATTGCACTTAGTGTTCCATCGGCATTCTTCAAATAGAGTGTAACGTCGACGCCGACAGTGAGTGGCTCATTGCTGGTGTACTTGCCGTCACGATTGGCGTCAGTCCAAGCGAAGCCCCAAACTGCAGGTCCAGTGGTTTGATAGTATCCGGCGATTGTGTTGAGATTTCCAGATGGGACCCTGTTTTAATCAAGGGAGAAACAGTAGAATCCAGTCTTTTTGAACTTGTTGGTGTCGCCAATGACAGTGATTGTGTAGTTTTCAACAAACTCCAATTGGACACAGTAAGATCCTTGGTCCAGATTGTCAATCTTGATGTCTTCTGGGGAGTGAGCAGATGACGGTATGGTGAACTTCTGGATCTCCTTGTAGTTATAAAATTTCAAGGATTGGTGTCCTTGTCCAGCTTGAGAAGGTGGCCTGGGACATTCTTGTACAAGTATACCTCATGATTGGCATCAATTCCATCCTTGTTGGCGTCGATCCAGGTGTATCCGCGAAGGCTAAACTTGGGAGCTGTCTTTCCAGAACCCAGGACGAAGCCTCCTGGGGCATGGAAAGTGTTTGCAGGTGAAGTTGTTGTTGTGGGATCAACGGAGAAGCAGTAGAATCCTGTAGAGTTGAACTTGTTTGTGACTCCGATAATACTTGGGACATAGTTTCCACTCTCATCAGTGAGATGGACACAGTATCCGCCTTGATCAAGGTTTGTAAACTCAAAGGCCTTTGCAGCCTTGGCAGCATCGGTGATCTGGGTTCCGACTTCAGAGTAGGTTGGCTGGGTACTTGGGCCCTTGACCAATTTGAGCAAGGTGGCCTTGATGCCTCCGAGATATGGTTCAGCAGTGTTGTCCTCGCCATTGCTGTTCGAGTCGATCCAAGCTTATCCATCTACCTTGTACTTGGGTTGAGTCTTGGCTGGGTCTGGAATAAATCCACCCTTGACGACCTTGGAGGGTGAGGAGCCAGTGGTGGGATCGAAATCGAAGCATTCGTATCCGGTGGAGTTGAAATTGTTTGAGCCTCCCTTTGGTCCATTCTTGTAGTTTCCACTCGGATTAGTGACCTTGACACAGTAAGATCCTTTATCGAGGTTGGGGAATGTGATAGAATCATCGGCCTTGGACGCGTCCGAGACCTGAGAGGAAATTTGCTTGTAGGTATTGGAGGCCTTGTCAAGTTTGAGCAAGGTGAACGTGATGCCACCAAGCCATGGTTCACCACCGTTGTCTTGACCATTGCTGTTAGAGTCGATCCAAGCGTATCCTACGACATTGTACTTGGGTATGTTGAATCCAGCTGCAACCTTCATCTCCTTCTTGACGTTGGTGGTGGTGTCATCAAGAGAGAAGCAGTACTGTCCAGTCAAGTCGAATTTGTTAGTGACCCCAGTAGGGCCGTTGGAGTAGACATCACTGGGGTCGCTCATCTTGATACAGTAGGCACCATTGTCAAGGTCAGGGATCCTGAAGCCATTGTCAGCGCCACCGGCAGCACTCGTGGTAAACTTCTTCACCTCTGTGAGGGAGTCGTCCTTATTCTTGCTGTAGAGGATGCCTTGCATGCCTCCAAGGTATGGCTCACCAGAGTTGTCCTCTCCATTGCTGTTGAGATCATTCCAGGCGTAACCGTACAAAGTGTACTTGGGCAGGGGGTTGGCGGCGGTGAATCCGGCTGGGGCGACGAGTTCCTTATTGGCGTTGACAGTGGAGGGTCCAAGATTGAAACAATATTTGCCATCAGTGTCAAACTTGTTTGAGGTACCAGCTGGGCCGTTGGAATAGATGGAGTTAGGATCAGTGATCATGAGGCAGTAGTCGCCCTCATCCAGGTTTTCAAATTTGTAGCCACTGGTCTTGAGTGAAGCGTCGGTCGTGGAGGTGGCCAGCTGTTTTCCATCCTTGTCGGTCAAAGTTACAGCCATTCCACCAAGGTATGGCTCTCCAGAGTTATCCGCACCATTGCTGTTTAGATCATTCCAAGCATATCCAAGTACTACGAACTTGTTGGCGCTAGCAACCTAGAGGTAGTGTCGAGTCAGTGAATGTAACTTCAACTTGGCGTCTTTCCTAACGCGCTGGCATGATCAAGTCTACTTACAAAACCAGAGGGCAGAGCTAGGTTCTTAGAGGCGTCCACAGTATTCTCATTGAGGTCGAAACAATATTTGCAAGTCGTTGGGTCGAAATTGTTGTCTGTTCCAGTTGGACCATTCAGATATCCTCCGGCATAGGGCGGTGTCATCTTGAGACAGTACTTTCCAGCAACGAGACCAGTGAATGAGTAGCCATTTCTTGCTTTGGAGGCATCAGTGGGGCCGGATCCAAGAACTGAACCTGCTTCATTGGTCAACTCAACTGTGATTCCATCCAAGTACGCCTCACCAGCCTCGAAGATGCCATTCTAAAACACAAGTTTGATAGTTAGTATCATCCCTCCTTTCAGTTTCCAGATGAATAGATATATTCTTACCTTGTTTGAATCTAAGAAAGCAAATCCATTGACCGAATAGGTTGGAGGTGGTGTTGGAGTTGGAGTTGGAGGTGGAGTTGGAGGTGGCGTTGGTGTTGAAGTTGTTGAGGCAGTTGTCGTAACAGTTGTTGTGGCAGTGATCGTACCTTCAGCTCCAGTTGTAGTGGCTGTTGTCGACGCTGAGGTGGTACCCTCAGCAGTGGCAGTTGTGGTAGCAGTGGTGATCTGAGTGGTGGAGGCGATGGTCTGAGTGGTAGATGCCGTCGTTGAAGTGGCGGGAGCAATCGTGGACATTGTGGTGCTGACAGTGGTTGTTTGAGTGATGGTAGAGGCAGGACCAGTGGTACTGGCAGTGGTTGTCACTGTGGTGGTACCAGGGGATGTAGCAGTAGTTGATTGAGTGGTGGTTGCCGATGTTGACGCAGTCGTCTGAGTGGTCGATGCGGTGGTTGTTGTCGGTTGGCTTGAGGCAGCAGTGCTCACAGTGGTAGTGGCCGTTGTCGTCTGGGTGATAGTACCCTCTGCACCGGTGGTACTGGCAGAGGTTGAAGCCGATGTTGACACAATCGTGGAGGCCTCGGTTGAGGCGGTGGTGGAAGCTGATGTTGTGTCCTTGGTTGAGGCAGTCGACATGGTTGTGGTTGCCGTAGTGGACGATGTGCTCTGCGTGGTACTGGCGGTAGTAGATGCTGTGGTCTGAGTGGTGGAAGCAGTGGTGGTTACTTGGCTGGTTGGACCTGTGCTAGCGGTGGTCGTGGCGGTGGTCGTTTGGGTGATGGTCGAACCTTGGCCAGTGGTTGAAGCAGTCGTGGTGTCGGTGGTTGAAGCCGTTGTGGTAGCAGGTGCTGTAGTGCTAGCCGTGGTAGTTGCAGTAGTAGTCTCAGTGATTGTTCCATCAGATCCAGTCGTAGTGGCTGTTGTAGACGCAGTCGTGGTGCCAGCAGCAGTGGCGGTGGTTGCCGTGGTTGTTTGGGTGGTTGACACTGTGGTCTGGGTAGTCGATGCAGTAGTAGATGTCGGGGTGGGAGAGGTCGTGGAAGCAGTCGTTGTGGCAGTAGTAGTTTGGGTAATGGTCGAAACCTGCGCCAGTGGTTGATGCAGTTGTAGTGACAGTAGTAGAAGCTGTTGTCGTAGTTGGAGGGGGAAGTGGCAACAGTGCTGACGGTGGTGGTCTGAGTGATCGTAGAGGCCGGACCAGTGGTACTGGCGGTAGTTGTCACTGTCGTGGATGCAGGGGATGTGGCAGTGTGTGTGGCTGACTCATAACGCTACGCTAAAAGGTCCGCTTTCGCTTGCTTCGCAAGCTTCGCTCTGATTTATTATATTCTTAAGAAACTCTAAGAATATATTTATATATATTTATTGGTTAGAAGTTAGGTTAGATAATAATAAAGTAATAATAAAAAATAAATAAATAGTAAATAGGTTTGACAAAGAATAACCATAAATCTAAAGCTAATAGAGAGTAAGGTATAAGGTAGGAATACTGCAGAAAGGGGAAAGTTTGTTTGTATGATGGTAATAAACCCTATTCTTGTTGTACAAGTATCAAATAAGGTACGAAGGTTTAGATGGGGATGATACCTGATGATAGTATATTGGTGGACTAGACCTATAAGTTGTTGGACGAGGTTCAACTATTCGATCTTGATAATGACACAGTCGGTGTATCTGTCATTTGGAACCAAGTTAAGATATCTGCAAACCTTGATGTAGACAACAAAAGCCATTCCATAGGCTTTTTGGAGCTTCTTCTTGTTGAGATGAACAACTTCGATCTCTCCTTGTCCAGCGGGTACCAATACCAACTGGTTAATCAAGATCTCGTGGGTACGGAAGAGAGCTTCATTGTCATTGAAGAAAGTGTTGAACTTTGCTATGTCGGTGTTGCGACATATGATTGTTGAGTTGGCACCAAATGTGAATACCAACTCGAAATCTCTCTTATAGGACTCATTGTATTGCCTAATGAGTTGGTTGAAGTTAACAACTGGAATGTTGTCCATCGTGAATCTCTTAAGTATTATGAAGAATATAATAGGCAGGTAAAAAAATATGAATATTAACTAAACTTGGTAACTTGCAGATGATTTGTCATTGAAGGTCGACCCAGTGGATTATGTATAATAAAACAATAATATTGATTTAATTCTCATCTTTTTTTCCACTTTGAACTTCAAGTCAAATTTTATTTATGAAATAGATATAATCTCAATGACATCGTACTTCAAGACCTACTACGACAAGAACGAAGACTTCCGAAACAAACACAGAGAATACATGAAGCAAAAGGTAACGTGTGAGTGTGGCTTCGAGGTTGGCCGCACAAACCTCAATCGCCACCGAGAAGGCTACATTCACAAACAACTAATGAAAGAATAAATATTGCATATAGATATAAATATATATATATATATACAACAACAACGAACTGATCTTTGTGATGTCTCCGGTGTGGATGTATTCCGAACCTTCATTCATATAGGTGACATGGGTCGTGGTCAGATCTGTTTTCCTCTCAAACAAGACTGTCTCTGGATACTCTGATATCACAGCTGTTGGGAGGTCCATCACGCCATTACCTCCACGGAAGATTGATTGTAGTGTCAAAGAGGACACCATGGCAACTGAGCTGATGAGGCTGGTCAAGAAGTAAGTCGTTCAAAATGTCTACAATCCCAAGGACGAGTGGTGGTGAGGAAAAAGAGGACATCTTCTGGGAACATCTTCTTGAGTAATGTAGAGTGATACCAATGGAACAAGATGAATGACAGCCCCGATCAGGGACAGCGTACTTTTGGTCGTGGTAACCAACAAGAGAATCCACGATCCATCCAAGTTGCTCGCCGTATTCAAAATTTATTGTAAGAGAATGAGACTCGACAATCGCTACCTTGTCCTCCTCAGCCAAGCCAATCTCTCCACCTTCCTCTCACCAATATTCGCTCATCGTGGCTTGATACAATAAAGTATGATATGATTGATACCTGGAGTTTGAATGAATGAATGAATGATTAATTGATTGATTGATTGATCGAGTGAGGGAGGTCCCTAGGCCTCCTTCTTCCTCTTGGATGATCCACTGTTGGATAGAACAATGTCGATGGATAGGCCTGCAAAGACCAGAATGATGCATCCCCATTGTAATGGAGAGATGTAGTGTCCAAACCAGAAGATTGACGCAAGGATCGAGAAGAACTTCCTGGTGGTGGTGATGGTCGTGCAGGACAGTGCACCAAAGCGATTGGTCGTCAAGAATATGAAATGCTGTCCCAATGCACTGGTGATACAATAAAAGAACACCAACACCAATGACTCTGGATAGCGCATCATGAATGATAATGCTGGCAATATATCTCCATTGACAACAGACACTAGTATACAGTATGATTGTGATTGGGTTAGCATGGTCACACGGACAAGACCATCACAGTCGTCGTCAAAGTACATACCTAAGAACATGAAGATAGTGTTCCAGAAGTTAGTGTTGAGCATCATGCTGTTTGATGATGGCTTGTACTGATGAACATAGCTCTCTTGTTGTGGTCCGATTAGTCCATCGACGAGCAGTGATGCAATGAGTAGTAGTTGTCCGTAGAAGTATAGATCAGAGTCCAAGTCAATGGCTGTGTGCTTCTTTGATGACGAGGAGGAGGAGGGCAGCATGAACAGTGCGACACCAACAGAGATGGTGACGACAATAAGTATCTTGGAGAGTGGATAACGCTTCTTGTAGAAGAGCATGCCCATCACGAGGACGGGGATCGGCTTGCACGACTTGGCCAACACCTGCGTGGGGTAGCTGATGTACGAGATCGACTTGTTCGACAGGAAGGTCGATGCCACTATAAGCACCGATGTGTAAATGTATTGGATGGCTGGAGTCATGTCAACGCGTTCCTTGCTCACCAACTGTATAGTCTTTGCCGACAAGTAGTTCACCAAACTCTGCAGCGCCAACAAGAATGCTGTATAATTTCCCAACTTCTCCTTATCATCTGGATTATATCTAACAATACTCCTGAATATGATTGATTGATTATGATGAGTTAGCGAGTGATTGATTGATTGAATGATTGAATGAGTGATGGGATGATGACGTACAGTTTCTCTTGGCAGAAGCCATAAAGTAAATAGAATACATATATGCCTGCAACGCAGATTATAAACACCAGCTCTTTACTTAGCACTGAATTATGATGTGTATCTGTTGTTGTCGTTGTCGTCGTCGTCGACGAATTTGTTGTTGTTGTGTCTATGTTGTTGTTGTCATCTTGGTTTGAATGTACTTTTGATGCTGATGATGTTGCCGTGACCCTATCTCTTATACTACTACTATTATGTCTTATTGGTGGAGTTGATGGAGATGATGAAGGTGGTGTAGTTGAGGCAGATATTGATGATGCCAATGATGATGAAGTTGAATCAGCAGATCTAGCAGTTGATGACATATTATTATCTATATCACTAAATACCATATCTTGTACCAAACTATCTATCTGAATGATTGAATGTATGAATGGTTGAATGAATGAATGAATTGGAATCCAACAAGTCAAAAAGATCGCGTTTTGAATGAAAAAAAACCAAGTCAAAGGGTGTGCATCGTCATCTGGTTGGCAACCCACACGCGCACTCTCTAGACAACACACGATCACACTTTGGTAATGTCACGTGATCGATTTGATGGATGGTAGTTTTGTCAGACTACATGTAAACTTGACACACTTCAGTCCCATTGCCATAAGCCTTAAAGATAAACAGAGTACCAAGTGCTACCAATACATGGAATATCTGATGACTTGAGACCTGTGTGATTGGTTGGTCAGTATATGATTGATTGAACGATCATATGAGATGGATGATAGGACACGTACGAATATGTCAAACTTGCCAGGTGCTAGTATCTCTGGGAATCTAAGACGTCTGATTGATAATCCAATACCAAAGAATCCATATGATAATAGTAGCCATTGGAAATTGCTGTCGTTGCCGAATGTGTATGGCTCACTACTCATGCCTCCACTCTCCAAATACAACCTGAGCATATGTGACACCAATCCCTGCAATGCCAAGAATGAGAATACAAATGTCCTCAATGAGAACTTCTTCTCTCTCATCTGTGATTGATTGATTGATTGAGTGTGATGGGTTAGTTATTGAATGATTGATTGAATGATTGAATGAGTGCCAATCATATTCATACCATCTTTGGTAATAGTGATAGTGCTGTGACTATTAGGAAGAGGAATGAGAATAGGAAGAGTGAGCGGATGTTGGGGAAGCAGTAGAGCTCACTGTAGATGATGAGGTTGACAGAGGTGAGGATGAGTAGACCAATGAATGAGACATCCAACATCAATGTTCTTTTGTACACTGTTATAGAATGTGATCGATATGTATGATAGATTGATGATGCCAGGAAACAGAGGAAACATGTCGCCAAGAAGAACAACAAGTTCATCAAATACATTGGAGTATGTTGTCTATCCTGGTGACGATCAGGTATCAAATGCATCGCCGCCAACAAGTCCTTTACAAACACAACAAGGTATAGTATCGCTGGTATCAAGTGTGTCCATATGTTGCCTTTTTGAGATTGATTGATTGGTTGGTCAGACAATCATCCATAACCATGATTGAACAAGTGAGTACGTACCTGTATCATTGTGTAACATGAATACACTCTTGGTACATTGTTTGAATGAGCGAGTAGTGAACTCGCGAAAGCCAGACAGGATGTAAGGGTTCTCCGTGGTCATCAACTCAATGAAGCTGTCAATGTCGACGCAATGACAATGTTGTTGAGTGCCAATTTGAAGATGATTGTGTGCATGTCTATGACCATCATTGTTACTATTATTGTTGTTATTATTGTTGTTTGCTGTGATTATATCATTGAGTAAAGGTGTCTCGTTAAAGTCTAGTATCTCCTCTTCCAACATTTGTTGATTGTCTTGTCCGATCAACATTGACATGTCGACCATTGCCATTGCATCTGATGATTGACCAACATCGCAGAACATATCTTCATCGCCTTGAGGTGGAGTTTCATAATCAATCTCCTCTCCCTCTGGTGTCAACATCGTAGACATTGATATCTCTACAATGTCATTGTCATTATTATCATTGTTGTGATTCATTGATGTTGTTAATGTTGTTGTTGTTGTAGTAGTTGAAGACATTGTGTCTGTGTGTCATTGATGCTGCTTAGTTGTAACTGTACAAAGGGTATTGTTTGTTTGTTGTTTGATTGTTTGAGTGAATGAATGAATGAGTCACCAAACTTGTGAAGTCACAGATCTCAAACTTCTGCGAAGACCGGTCCCACACAACATCATTGTTGCATTATTTTGATGTCTAAAGAGTTACTTTCATTCATTCATTCATTAACAATGACAGATACAGGCATGGTTCATGAGTTCAAGGTTGTGAGTATGTTCATGAAGTCCACTGAATATAGTTTGGTCCAAGAACTCACATGAAGATTGAATCCAATCAGGTACACAACAACGACAACAATACCGACAATCAATGATGTATTGTATTTACAATATTCACAATCAATACTCAACATAGATGGAGAATTATGGTTAAAGGATTGATTTTTTGTTTAGCATTGTTGGTGGTAATGTCCACGATACATTTAGTCTGATGTGATTGATTGAAGCTTAGACCAGGGACTGTCACCCACAAGACATTTACACGTCAACAAAGAAGTTACAGTTATTCATTGAATGCCTCTTCATTCTGAAAAAAATAGCAGTGAGACAGGTGATGTCAGCTGATCAATCAAACAAGAATTGGTGACGTCCTTGTTTTTTTGGATATTTGTTTAAGTTTTATTTGAATCACTCCATGAGTCGTCTGTTTGACTGTTAAATTGATCAGTCGTCTCGTAGTGATAGATAGTCTACACAACAACAACATCATGACACGCTTTGGTGTTCAATCTGAAAAACACAGAATTGGACCTGATGTGAGCCGCAAGTCTAGACCGTTTTGGGAATGGATGTGAATGAACAAAGAACCGAATGGATGTATGTATGTATGCGTGATTGAATGAATGAACGGATGAATGAGCGACACGACAAAAGGCATGATGATGTAAACATCGTCTTATTGATATCAATATTACATTCATACATATAAATAATAAATAATATATATAATAATGAGATTAATAATTGCATTGACCATTGCCTTGTGCATGTTCCAGTACGTCTCGGCTCAATCTTGCACTGAACTCACTTGCCAGAAGTTCGCCCTCAGCTCATGTACCGGTGATATTTACAAGTATGTTAATTAGTGTTGAATGGGATCATCCCACCCCCACCCCCACTCACTCACTCACTTCCTCACCCAATGTAGCCGTCTTGTTGCCAAAGTAGAGGCTAAGGGAGTACAGATCAACTTGATCTGCCCATCACAATACTATTGTGGTGATAACCCATTCTGGAATGCTTCCAACACTGAATCATCAGAGAGAATCTGTCTGCCATTGGGCAATGTCGGTCATCACTGTGATCCAACCATTCCAGTCACCTGTGTCCCAGGTCTCCAATGCTATCCACCATTCACCCCAGCACCACCAGTAAGAGACATCGAGGCCAAGGTCGAGGTCGACGCCACCACCGTCTACACTTGCCAGATCCTCAACTTCCTCACGTAAGTAGTTCTACTCATTCGATCAATCCTGGAACTATTCCACTCACTCAATCAATTATACAATTTAGTGTTGGAGAGAAGTGCTCTGTCACATCAGATTGCTACAGCCCAGACAGCAGAACTCAGATTGAGTGTGATGGATTCACTCGCACTTGCACTCCAATGATCCCATCCTCCAAGGACTCGACTTGCATCAGCGACGACCACTGCCCACCAAACCAGTTCTGTAACCAGACCACCAACTGTCTGCCACGTGTTGCCCTCGGCGGCAACTGCTCAGAGAACGCCGATTCGTGTGTGGTCAATGCCATCTGCGCCAGCGTCAGCATCGACAACAACAACATGACCTGTATCCCAATATTCTCGCGCCAGGAGAACGAGACCTGCTCGTTTGGCAGCTCGTACCACGGCTTCCTCGACGCCTGTGACATCAGCAAAAACGTCTACTGCCAGGCTGGCATCTGCCGCGCCGCCCCCGCCCCCGTCTCCACCACCAACTGCTCCAAGGACGCCTGCTCGTCCAACCAGCGCTGCATGTGCACACCCGCCAACCCAAGCGGAGAGTGCATCACCTCGTACATACCCGCCGACACTAGCGCCTGCAAGACCACCGCCCTCGCCTACTTTGACTGTCTGGCTGCCAGCAACTGTGCCGACGGCAACGCCAACGTGCCCAAGTCGTGCGGCTACCAAAAGTGCAAGAAGCCCCTGTGCGACTACATGGGCGCATGCAACACTCCCAACCCATTCACCAGCTGCTTCAGCGGCAACGACAACTTTGCCACCATTGGCTTCTGTGGCAACCTCACTCCAGGCGCCTCCTCCATCACCTCGCCAGCCATCATCATCACCGTTCTCTCTGTGATCCTCGCTCTCATGTTCTAAAGTCTTGTCTTGGTCCATAACTAAACTAAAACTAAATATAAATATATATTATTATTGTCCAAAATAAGAAAGATGTGTCTTTTCAAAGTATGTGTGGGTGTGGGGTGTTTGATCATCAACCGATGCGACGTTTTTTTTTCACACACAACTGATTGATCAAAAGGAGCTGAGCCCTTCAATTTTTTTTGGACGATGTACACTTGAATCAACCTACAACTTTATGTGTTTATGAACAACTATTCATAGATAATTACTGGTTTGTTTGAATCAAACCAAACGTCATCGTCACTGATGATAGACCATCCACATCACGTCACATTCAATTCAATTCATTTGTTATTTAATAATCAATTATAGTAATAGATAACTATAAATAAATAACTACAAATATATATAAATATTAATAAAATGAAGTACATATTATTAATTATTGCCATTGTTGCATGTGTCAACTTTTCTGATGCCCAGAATTGTCAGAAGCTCTTCTGTCAACAAGGTGCTCTCAGTCCATGTAACTCTGATATCTACAAGTAAGTTAATATTCTTCCAATCACTCAATCACTCAACTTACTCATCATTACACTTTTAGTGGAGGAGGCGGTGCTCCTAAGAAAGTAGAAACTGCTTCAACTTTGATTTGCCCATCACAATACTATTGTGGAAACAATCCTTTCCAGAATGCATCCAACCCAGACTCACCATTAAAGGTGTGTCTTCCATTGGCCAACGTTGGACAAAGATGTATCCAAAGCTCAATCTCATGTATTCCAGGTCTGACCTGCTATCCCGCCGCCGCTCCAGAGTCCAGAGAAGAGGTCAGAGTGATTGAGGAAGAAGTTACACTCCCATCCGCCTCAATCTACACCTGCCAGATCACTCATTCTGCTACGTAAGTTGATTGATTGATTGAAGTTACTTCATGTTGACTAACATATAACTATTGGGGATAATAGCGTTGGTGAGAAGTGCTCTGTCAACACTGATTGTGTGAGCTACCCAACAGGCTTGCTCTGTGATCCAGAGAAGAAGGTTTGTGTTCCATTGATCAACAGCAAGAAGCCAACTGATTGCACTTCACAAGTCCACTGCAAGCCAAACGAGTACTGCAACCAGACCACCAACTGTCTGCCACGTCTCGCCATTGGTGCCGACTGCACTGAGCTGCCATCATCCTGCGCTATCAACTCGGTGTGTGCTGCCAACTTGAACAACGCCAACTCATCCTGCGTGGCCCTGTTCTCCAGATCGAACGGCCAGCCATGCACCACCATCGACGCAACCTTTGGCGCCATCGTGGACTCGTGTGACATCAGCCAGAACACCTATTGCAGCTACTCGGCCATCAACACCTCGTACATCTGCCAGCAGCCACCCGCCCCCGTCACAACATCCAACTGCTCGCAGGATGCCTGCTCGTCGTCGGAGGTCTGCACGTGCACTGCCGACAACTCGGGTGGCGTGTGCATCAGCCAGCTGCCAACGGACGCATCGTCCTGCAAGACCAAGGCATCGGCATACTTTGATTGTCTGGCTCAGTACAACTGTTTCTCTGAGAACGCCTACATTCCAAGATCATGTGGTTTCGTCAACTGCAAGGCCAAGCTCTGTGACTACATGGGAGCATGTCACTCCAAGGATCCAAGCAGCTCCTGTTTCACTGGCACTGATAACTTTGCCACAATAGGCTTCTGTGGCAGCATGGTGCCAGGTTCATCCTCCATCACCATGCCATCAATGATCCTCATGATCGTCACACTAATCATTGGTACCATTCTATTCTAAGTAAAGTAATCATTCAATAAATACAAGTACAACTACAAATACTTGTATACATGTACTCTTATACCTATTACATCATTGTATCTCAACTTGTTCATTCATTCATTCATTCAATGCGATGAGATCGAACATCAACAACTTGCGTGAATTGCGAATAAAATTAATTTAAGTTATGTGTGAGTGAAGAGACCCAACTAACCAAGGGTTCATCAAGCACACCTTGTATCCATTCTTCTTTATCTCACACTATATCAACAACATCATCATTATCTAACAAGATATCAATCATCAAGCAATCAATATCAATCCAAACACAAACATACAATCAATCAATATAATCAATCAATCCATCATCTTAGACGCGACACACTTATCACAACCTAGCAAAGAAACATATACATGTCTTCCACAACATCCACTGTGTATGTGTCCTGACTGATCTTCCAGAGATGACAATCGATCGAACTAACATCAACATCACATGATATAATGTATACAGCCCTATTGTTGACGACAACAATTGGAAGGACAATTTGATCTTACCAAAGAAGGACGAGAGGAAGCAGACTGAAGATGTGACAGCAACAGAGGGAAATGAGTTTGACGATCTGCATTTGAAGAGAGACCTGCTGAGAGGCATCTACGAGAAGGGTTATGTAAGACCCTCACCCATACAGGAGAAGGCGATCCCAATCGCACTCGCAGGCAAGGACATCATGGCAAGAGCCAAGAACGGTACCGGTAAGACTGCCTCCTTCCTCATCCCAGCACTCGAGAAAACAGATCCAACAAAGAACTATATCCAAGGTAAGAATGAATGAAGCAGGCAACAGCAATAGCAGCTACAGCAACAGAGATAGATGTTAACATTGTATGATCATTCATTCATTCAGTCTTGATCTTGGTCCCAACAAGAGAGCTCGCATTGCAGACATCACAGGTGTGCAAAGAACTAGGTAAATATATGAATGTCAAGGTGATGGCCACGACTGGAGGCACTAGCTTGAAGGATGACATTATGAGACTCTACGAAACTGTACATATATTGGTGGCCACTCCTGGAAGAGTTCTTGATTTGGCCCAAAAGAACGTTGCCAACCTTTCAAACTGCCAGACAATCATCATGGATGAGGTATGTCTTTGATCACATGACTGATCAGCTGATCGAAATAGATCACGTGACTTATCAGCTGACACATATTAACATGTATTCCTCAGGCCGACAAACTGTTATCACCAGAGTTCCAACCTTTGATCGAACAATTGATTCAATTCCTACCATCTAGCCGACAGATATTGTTGTTCTCCGCGACATTCCCCGTCACGGTCAAGGCCTTCAAGGACGCCTACCTCTCAAAGTCGTACGAGATCAACCTGATGGACGAGCTCACACTCAAGGGAGTCACGCAATACTACGCATTCGTCGAGGAGCGCCAGAAGATTCACTGCCTCAACACGCTCTTCTCCAAACTGCAGATCAACCAGTCGATCATCTTTTGTAATTCCGTCAACCGCGTGGAGCTGCTGGCCAAGAAGATCACCGACCTCGGCTACTCGTGCTTCTACATCCACGCCAAGATGCTGCAGGCGCACCGCAACCGCGTGTTCCACGACTTTAGGAACGGCCACTGCCGCAACCTCGTCTCGTCCGACCTCTTCACCAGAGGCATTGATATCCAGGACGTCAACGTCGTCATCAACTTTGATTTCCCCAAGCACTCTGAGACCTACCTCCATCGCATTGGTCGTTCGGGTCGTTTCGGCCATCTCGGTCTCGCCATCAACCTCATCACCTACGAAGACCGTTTCTCGTTGCACAAGATCGAGCAGGAGTTGGGCACTGAGATCAAGCCAATCCCACCCGTCATTGACAAGTCACTCTATGCTGTGTAAATAGCGAACCCGAATATTCCATCTCCATCACCATCATCCTCCACCTGCCTTTGTCGAACAAACGATGGCTACACACATACACATACCAATCATAACAACTCCATCAACTCTATTCATTCAACCATCATTCAATCAATTAATATTCAATCAATCTCCAACACTCATCCAATCAATATTATTCAGTATCAACAACATTAATCATAATCAATATCAATATCAATATCAATCAAACATATATATCCTTCAATATTCAATCCATCAATCATATATCACCATCCATCCACCTCCCCGTCCATCCCACCAGCTCGCTCTCATAGGCTCATCACTTCCATTACGCAATCTGTGAAGAGACTAGCATAACCAAACAAACAACTACAAACAAACAAACTACAAACATTCAAACCAACAACAAACAAACAACAATCAGCTTTCACCTCCCCATCGCCTGTATGTAAGAACCCAACCACCGATCCACCAAGCAACCAATCCAACCAATCCAACAAACTCAACCAATCCAACCAACCCAATTCAAACTCAACACAACTTAACTCAGCACATACTTTGAGATGCGAGGCTCCAGACGATGCCCTCCCTCAGGTTACCAAGCACATACTCTCTTCCCCTACTCTCCTCAACCCTTCACTTCACTCAACCAATTGCCCTGACTTTTGTTTATTCATTATCGCTACTTGATTCACCAATCAAATTAACACCCTCACCCAATCACCATCGCCCACTCCGAACTACTTACCCTGACTATATAATGAATAAACCCGACAAACAACACGACCATCAACCTCACCAAACAATCCCAAACTAGTCGTCTCTTTCTCTGTCTCCATCTCTTTATGATCACTTGTTGCTCCCTAGTGAGTTGGCAACAGGTCAGCATGGTCCACGAAGTTGACACTTTTGAAAAGCTCGTCTGAAAAAAGGAGGGAACATGTAACTTTTGAAGTTAAATCGAAAGACGTGAGTGCACTTCATTGTTGTTCAACACCCTCATCATCATTCACACAAACACATACACACACACGACAACACTGTTCACCTTGCCTTATACTTAGTGCTCATTCATTATCGTATCATTCATTCATACATTCGTTCGTTCATACATTCAATCAATCAATCAAATATTATGTCAGAACTTGATCAATTGGTTAACTTGTTAGCTAGCGCTAATAGCCCAAACACACAACAAAGAGATGAAGGTAGGTATCACTCATCACTCAATCACTCAATCATACTAATCATGTTGTTACCAACTAACTAATCAGCCACTAAAAAGGTATTGGCGTTTCTAAAGACTGACGAATCATTGGTAAAGATGATGAAGATCATAGAGGCATCGTCGGTGGATTTGAACGTTAGATTGCTCGCCGCCATCCAGTTCAAGAACCATGTAAAGGAGAATTGGAGGGACACAGACACCACCGAGAACCCAATCTCGCGCAAGGACAAGGACACCATCAAGCAGGTCATCATTTCATTGTTGATCACGCTGCCACCACTCTTACAGTCAATGATGATGGAGGCGCTCACCGTTATCGGTGACGCAGAGTTCCCCAACGACTGGCCCACGCTGCTGCCCGAGCTCATCACCAAGCTGCACAGCAACGACTACACAGTGGTGAATCCCGTACTCCAAACACTCAGCTCACTCTTCAAGCGCTACAAAGACACAACACCAACCAACGCCGTAATGCTCGAGCTCAAGTATATCCTCCTAATCTTCCCAACTCCATACCTTGAGTTGCTCCTGGTATGTTGTGTAACATTGAGTCCGAGTGATCAATCATACTAATCAATCAATCGTTCGGTCGACAACAGAAAACAGGCAATGTGATTAGAGAGACAAAGGATTTGACTGGAGATCAGTTGAAGCTATTGTTCACAGCAATCTTGTCGATGCTTGAGATATTCCATTCAATCAGCAACGTTGACATTGCAGAGTTCTTTGAGGACAACCTTGGCAACTTCACCAAAGAGTTCCAATTCTATCTCCAATACCAATCAAACTGTCCACAGTTGGTCGATTCAAAGGTATGTTCCCGTCTGGAGTAGTCTCGAGGAGACATGATCACTAACCATTCATTCAATCAATGGCAGAGTGATGAAGACCCATCATTGTTGAACTTGATTCATACAGAGATATGCGAGATTCTTAACTTGTACACTCAGCGATACGATGAGGTGTTCCTCAACTACCTCCAACCATTTGTTACAAGCGTCTGGAGTCTGTTGTCTCAGACGTCGAACGCTATCAAGAATGATCCGTTGATCTTTGCTTCATTGAAGTTCCTCAGCACAGTGAGCATGAGCATTCAGCACAACCTGTTCCAGCAAGAGGACACACTGAAACAGATATGTTCGTGCATCGTCACGCCAAACATCAAGCTGCGCGAGTCTGATCTGGAGCTCTACGAGGACAACGCTGCGGAATACATGCGACGTGATATCGAGGGCAGTGACAGCGACACTCGTCGTCGTGCCGCCATCGAGTTGGTCAAGGGCCTGCGCAAGTACTTTGAGACGCAGGTGACCCAGCTCATCTCTGTGGACATCAACCAGCTGCTGCAGCACTATCGTGCCAACCCACAGGAGAACTGGCTGTCCAAGGACAGCGCCATCTTCCTGGTGACTGCACTGGCCATCAAGACGGACAGTACCGCTGGCGTGCCCGTCGTCGAGTTCTTCAAGGCCGAGGTGGTGCCCGTGCTCCAGAACACCAAGGGCGTGCAACCAATCCTGGTCGCCGACTGTCTCAAGTTCATCACAATCTTCCGCCAGCAGTTGCCCGCCGAGATCTACCCCCAGTTGCTCCAGCTCTGTGTGCTGTGTCTGTCCAACCCAGACCACGTCATCCACACCTACGCCTCCACCTGCATCGACCGTCTGCTCACTGTCAAGGACAATGGTGTGCCCAGACTGTCGGCCGAGTTTATCCGCTCGGTGCTGGGCGATATCCTTCTGCCATTGGTCAACGTGTTCAGCTTCCCAAGCTCCAAGCAGAACGAGCGTACGATGCGCGCGATCGTTCGTATCGTCCTCATGATGATTGGCAAGGTGGACGTAGGCACGACCACTGAGCTGCTCGGCAAGTTCACTTCGATCCTCATGGCCGAGATTGACAACCCATCGAACCACTCATTCAACCATTACTGCTTCGAGGTCATTGGCTCACTGCTCAAGTCCTTTGCCGGCCAGCCCAACGTATTCCAGACGGTCATCCCACTGGTCAACGCCGTTCTGCAGAAGGACGTTCAGGAGTTTGCGCCATACACCTACCAGCTGCTGGCCATCCTTGTGGAGAATGCCGACGCTCAGTACCTCGCTCCATACAGATCCATGATACCAATACTCTACACACCAGCGCAGTGGATGCGTCAGGCAAACGTGCCAGCACTCGTCCGTCTCTTCCAGGCGTTCTTCAAGCGTGACGGAACATACATCGTACAGAACAACCACTTGGAGCCAATTCTCGGAGTATACAAGGTGCTTGTGGACTCTGCCACCAACGACCACGAGGGCTTCTACTTGCTCGAGTCAATAGTCGAGAATCTCGAATTGTAAGATAGTCGAACAACAACATCCAAGTCGTCAATGCCTGTCCCATACTAACAATCACTCCCTCACTCAATCAATCAATCATTTATTCAAAGTGCTCAATACCAAAAGTTTGTTCCATTGATATTCCAGGTCACTTTCCAGCGCATTGCAAGACACAAGACTGACAAGTTGTTGAGATGCTTCATTGTGTTCTTGGGAGTGTTCATCAACAAGATTGGCATTGCAGAGACAATCAATATCATCAACTCGGTGCGTGCCGGTCTGTGGGCAGACGTCATCACCAAGGTGTGGATGGTCATCTGTGGCAAGGTCTCCGGACCAATCGAGAAGAAGATCATCTCGGTGGGCATGACACACATGCTCTGCAGCAACGAGATGTTCTCGACGATGCCCGACTCCTGGGTCAACATTGCCCAGTGTCAGTACCAGGTGCTGACCAACGCCAACACCAGCAACGGAATCCAGTCGAGTGAGCCCAGCTACATTGATGCCGAGACACCCGATGGATACGTGCCCACATTCACACAGCTCCAATTCACCAAGAAGGAGGACACCGATCCAATCCCTCAAATCCCCGACGCTGCCATCTTCTTCCGTGAGAAGTTCCTGCCACTCTATGTTGCTAATCGTCAAGTGTTTGCTCCTCTCATGGAGAAGTGTCAAGACCTTCAGAGGCTCCTTCAGTAATATGTCCAGGTCTGCCCTGGATACTCACTCACATCATCACATCATCACCATCAATCATATTTCAGTGGACGTCCGAACGTCCTCAAATGTCGTCTATTGGTTTGGACCACCCTCCTCGCCATCATCACACACATCCTCCTTCCCTACCTTCCTTCTTTATTTCTTCCAGTAACATGCTAGTAATAAATGTCATCAATCAAACACTTTAGTTCAGTTAACTCGTTCGTTTGTTCTTTCGTTCGTTTCTCAAGTATGAGCGATCACTAACATAGACACACCCCACCCCAGGGTATGGTTCCACATGTGACCAATGTCATCTATCTGATTGAATGATTGAGTGTAGCCATCTTACCTCTCGTTCGTAAAACAAAATAGATATTATAAAACTGCAAAGACGATTCCAATTGATTTCTGAACTTGTAAAGTTGATGATTTATTAGTAGACTGTGATGAGGAAAAGGGGGTCTTGGACCTACTTCGTAGTGAGAAAAGGGGCCAATTAGGTGTGAGGTCACATGATCAAACGACGTCGACCGTGATCAAACGGATATTTGTAATTTCCCCCCCTTGGTCCATTAATCTCAGACGACCCTCCTTGGATATTGAGGTGTGGACCATGTGATGGGTTGTTGGTTAACACCGAATACGAAGATAGATCTTTACTTCACCGGTGACAGCTGAATGATTCATAAATAAGCACGGTCATCATTAGTTGATCATTCATTCAAACATCAAATATAAACATATACTTACACTTACACATACACATAAAATGGAACCAATCACTACTCCTACTACCGCCACCGTAAAGCCAAACATCATCCTGGTCCATGGATCATGGGGTGAGGGCTCAATCTGGAGCAAGGTCACTTTGGGACTGCTCGCCAAGGGATACAATGTCCGTGCCGTTCAGAACCTCGCCACATCACTCACTGATGATATTGAGCGTGTGAACCAATTGGTTGCCTCACTCGATGGTCCAAGCATCCTGGTCGGTCACTCATACGGTGGTATGATCATCACTGGCGCTGGCAACTCTGACAAGGTCATCGGTCTCGTCTATATCGCCGCATTCGTTCCAGATCAGGGAGAGTCTCTGATGACTCTCGGTGCCATGAAGGACCCAGCCCCCGGCCTCGGCTTCATCGTCCCAGATGCCAGCGGATTCACCACCTACGCCATCTCTGCATTCCGTGAGAACATGTGTCCAGACATTGACGAGTGTCTCGCCACTGCCATGGCCCACGCACAGAAGCCCACCAAACTTTAAGTGTTTCTCCGAGCCCTCTGGCGTGCCAGCCTGGAAGACCAAGCCATCCTGGTACCAGATCTCTGCCAACGATCGCATGATCAACCCAGACCTCCAGACCCTCATGGCTGGCCGTATCTCCACCAAGAAGACCATCACCCTCGCTTCCAGTCACTGCAGCAACATCTCGCATGCCTGTGATGTCACTAATTTCATCGCTGAGGCTGCCCATCATCACTGTTAATAAAACCGACCGACCGATACTATCAATCAATCAATCCATATGATGCGTTTGTGTAAAGTACTGTGAATATCATGATTTAGTTACTGTTGATCAGTTGTTGTTCCAACGACAGGTAGTAGTTGATGTGATCTGGATCAATGAGTTTAAGCTTGTCAATCAATGGACGAAGTTCAGTGGCATCACATCCAAGGTCCAACTTCAATGTCAGTAATGTATAGATTGGCCCTTTTATGTTGAATGGATGTGTAAGTAACCCTGGTGCTGGGATGACCATGTTGTCAATGATTGATGGTATACACATACATTTACAATCTGGCTCAATCTCAATCAGTTCGTTAATGGCCTCAACCTCTGCGTTGAACACTTCTTTGTAATCGCATCCTGGAATACTGTTGGGTGATTGTTGGTCGTGGTCAGTCCATGTGCCACCTGACAGTTTGATTGATCTAACTTACGCTTTCATGGTTCCAACCAGCCATTTGTGATAGATCCAAGAGCTCTGATCCTTTGGCTCAGTGAAGACTGCATTCCTAACCAGTTCAAACTCCTCCTTGAGCTTCTCGAATAGTTGTTGTGGCTCAGTGTTCATCAATGGTATCAAAGCAGATCGCTGATGCCATGCTGAGTAGTTTGAGAAGTTCTGCTCAATCTTTGTTGTAGTATATGCGTACTCCTTCTCCAATGGCAGGCCTGATTTCTCGCCCACGAATCGTCTATAACTCCAACAATGGACTAGATCATGGATGAATGAGTGAGTTTGTGTCAGATGAGCATGATCAATCAATCAACTTACAGTTTCTCAAGTCCAAGTCCAACAACTTGCTGCATAGCTTTAGCTCACGCTCCCAATCACACTTGTCCTGTCGCACAGAGATCCACTTCCTATGATACCATACCCAGTAACTCTTTGTGAATCTCTGAATGCATTCCTCAATGAACTTCATCTCTGCTGCGTACAATGTCTGCATGTCTTCATTGGGTCTGTGTACATGTGTCAGTCTTTATCACTATCTGCCCTTATCATTGACTCTACCAACATACTTGACAGTTGCAAAGTAAACAAGTGTATCTCTTCTATAGTTCCAAACGGTGTAGTACTCTGGATTGATCTCCAATACCTTCTTTGTCACCTGAAGACTTGTATCATTGTATTCATTCAGTTCTCTCTATGTATAGAGTTATAGTCAGTCATTCATTCAATCATTCAATCATTCAATCAATCAACCAAACATACATGCTTTGTATATGTATCAACAATAGCCCTGTACTCTGCAATCTTTATCAACTCCTTCTCTTTCAAAGCTCGTGCTTTCTCCTCTGTTGTCTTAACCTTTAATACACCATGCATATTGTTATCTTATATCTCTATCTCTATCTATCTCTATCTATATCTATCATGCAAATGAATGAATATGAATGAGTGAATGAAGGATGAATGAGTGAGGTCCAGATGTGTCTGTTCAAACTTTTTGATTCGATGAAGTTGAAGAGTGAGCATCACATTCTCTTATCATTCAATCTCATTATCTGTCTCAATCAATCAGATATTGTATATATGTACTTGTCGATAAGTACAACATAAAAAGTTAGATATTATAATGCAACAACAGCAACAACAAGGTGAGAATGTGATCATATCAGCATATCCACCTCCACCTCCATTCTACAAGTTGTACTTGAACTATCAACATCAACATCAACAATCACAACAACAACAACAGTCATCATCAGCAACATCAACACCAGGTCTAAACCCTATATCACTCAATAGCAATAGCAATAACAATGATAAACAACTATTCACTCCACCTGCATCAAAGTCCCCAACTTTGGCGGCCACAACAACAACAACAACTACAACATCAACTACAAGTCCTACGAATGTTACAAAGACCTTGCAACCTCTGCCACCACCACTGCCGCCTAAACAAGGCTCTACATACTCAATGTTTGGACAACCTTATGCCACGACTGATGTGTTGCCAAGTTTGAGCGAGCAGGGTGTTCAGCAGTTGTATCCAGACGACTCCATCTCCCCAATCAAAGAGCTAAAGAAACTGAACCGTTCAATACTATTCAACTATCTTCAGTTGCTCGAGACACTTGTCGAGAATCCCCAAGAGTACAAGAAGAAAGTGGATGACATATCATTGCTATTCATCAACTTCCACCATCTACTAAACAGCTATCGACCACATCAAGCTCGCGAGACCCTCATCTCAATAATGAGTGAACAACTCAAACAAAAGAGAGAGTCAATATCCAAGATCAACAGGTATGTATATGTACTCAGTACTCATTCATTCATGTTCATTCGTTCGTCCTGGCTAACGATCGATCAATCAATCAATCAATCATAGTACACTGGAATCATGTAAAGTTATATTCAATCAATCATTACAGTCGATCAATACGGAGGAGATTGAAAGGTTACGACAGAGACTTCAACAGGATGTTCAACAACTTCAACATAATACTACTTCACCATCATTACCATCTTCATCATCATCATCAACTACAACTACAACAACAACAACCACAACAACAAGTACATCAGCATTCAAACAATTACCATTGACACCTAAATCACCGATTATACTTAACTCAATGTCGTCATCGTCTGTACCAGCTGGACAATCCCAATCAAACAAGGTCAATTGGAAAGAGGAGTACCTAAGTTATCTCTCAAACATTCCAAAAGATCATCAAGACGACTTGAATGAATGAATTAATAAATGAGTTCACAAGCTGGGCCAAGAGCATTCATTCATATTTAAATAATAATTGATGGAGACAGATAATAATAATATTAATACAATTATAACAACAACTTCAACTACAACTACAACATGTAAAGTGCACAACAGGAGGTCAGAGTTGATATGCTTCAATTGTAGTATGTTGTTATGTCCTTTATGTTTGAGTAGAGTACATAATGGACATAGCATTGAACATATAGATAATATTAAACAGAGTATAGATGATAGAGAGAAAGAGAGTAATAGTAACCAGTCATCATCATCATTATGGTGTACACCGAGGTTGGACCATCTATGGAAGACACTTCAACTTTGTGCTGCATCATATCAAGCATTGCAACAGACACATTCATCAGTCACCAGTCACTTTGAACAATTGATCAAGGTGATCATCGCTCAAGAGCACAAGGTCAAGACACCTATCAATGCTCAGATGTTATACATTCAATCAACGATCAACAACATCATCAATGAGATCAATCACATCATATAGTCAACAACTAACATGTTCCTCGTCCTCAAACAGACAACAACATTATCAACAACAACAACCAAGTTGATGATGATAATGCAACAACAAAGTTGATTGATTCGATCACATCATGCAAGTCAATTGATGAGTTTATCAACAAGATCAACTACATTCAATCACAATCACAATCACAATCACATGATGATCATGATCACCTTGATCATGGTATTCAAACATCAGATGAACTGATGTCAATGATCGTTCGTCACAATCAACATGCTCAACAAGTACCGTATGATGATGCTTCATTGAGGCGACTTAAAGATCATGTCGTCGAGATCAATGTCAACAAGTTGAAGGACACCAAGAGACAGATTGAATCATGCTTCAATATCATCAAATCAATTAAGTCGAAGTTCTCCACCGCCGCCGACACCGAGTTTGATGGGCTCATTCTGTCGTTGAATGCGGACCGTTTCTCATTGTTCGAACTGGAGACGCGCATATGGACATCGGACGACAATTTCAAAGGTTCATTCAATCGTTTGTTCCGCTTTGTCACCTGCTCAGTGGTCTACGCACTTGGCAATATCTATGTGTTTGGCGGCGGGCGCAATGAGAACAATGCCAACCCTCAAGTAAATACGTGGTCTCGATGCTCGCTGACAGAGAGGCGAATCTTCAGCGCACCCATGAAGGACGTCGATTGTGTACAACATCTGTCCGCGTGTTACGATGGCAAAAAGTACATCTACATCGTCGGAGGCCAGAACATCAAAGAGAAGGATCTGAAAGGTGTGTACCGCTTCGACGTGGAAACGGAGCAGTTTGAGAGATATGGCGAGCTTTCGTCGCGACTGTCCAACGCCAGCACACACATTGACAGCTACTCCAACTCAATCATTATCGTTGGAGGGGACTACAAGCATTGCGTCAAAACATTCAATGTGCTCACGCGAATAACCGACGTCCTCCTGATGTTTGACAATATCGGATTAGACTCGACCACAGGTCAGTTGCTACGATGGCCAAGACAACCTCTACGTTCTGTTCATCGATGTCGGCACATTCATTCGATACACACTGTCATCTGGCGAGAACCACATACTCAAAGACTGTCCGTACCTCACTGATGAACTACACAATCTAATCTACTTTGATAATTCATTTGGCATTATGTTCATTGGTGGACAAGGCAGGAACTATCTATACTCCATACAACACGATCAATGGACATTGATCCAAGATAATGATCAGGTCAGAGACCGCGCTGATCTTGGCGCGTGCTTAATACGTGACTGATTGATTGGTCCCATAAATTTCAAACTTATAAGTTTGTGTGTGAGTGCGTCCTTTGATCTTCATTCATTCATTCATTCAATCACATTCAGTATTCGTACATATATATTAAAAAGATAAAGATAAAGATGGATAATTTAGGAGGAGGTACATTATCAAGTACAATAGTATTTGATGATAATGTTAAACAATTTGAAAGAGTTAATACAACTTTATTTGAACAGTTTAGTAGGATGCCGCTGCAGTTGTTGATTGAGTGCTTGGTGGCTGCAGGAACAGTAGACAATCAAATGGCCAATACAATGAATATACATGAAGCAGTATCAAATCTATTGGATCATATTAGAGAGATGGGTATTGAGTGCGTTGTTGGACGTCTGAGCGCAGACGTTGTCAACGAGACATGCTCACTACTATCATTGCCCGCTGCCAACTCTGACTCGAACGACGAAGGCATTGCACAACTCGAGCTGACAATGAAGTCCGATTCATTGCCAACATTCTTCAGAAGCCTCACTCCACACATGCTCAATCTCTTTTGTCAATGCCTAGGCATTCAGCCCTCGAAGCTCATACCGGCTCAGATCGAGGTACCTGCTGCACCAGCAACCACTGGTGACGCCAACAACAAGAAGAAGACAACCAACGAGTTTGACACGATGGTCACCTCAACGCCAAGCATCAGCGTTATTGACAATGCAACAGTCATCACAACATACATGTCGAAGTCAACGACGCACAGGTATACGGCAGGCAGTCGCAACACAACCACATTGGCCAACGACAGTCTTGTTGAGGACAAGCACTTTCGTTCAGTCATCCGTACACTAGTTGAAGAGGTCATACTATCTGGTCTCGAGAACATCCTATACATTCAATCACAAGACACTCTAGAGAGGTTGTACAAGGCATTGAATATCAATGGTATGGTATCATGCACAATCAATCAAAGACTACTTTACTCACTCCATCCACGAATCATTCCTCTCAGAGACAATGCCAACTAGACTTAAAGATATTCTCACAAAGATTGTCACCAGGATGTTCAGTCCATTGTCATCGCCTCCAGCACGTCGAGCAAAGAGGATGGCGTCTGGACCACCAAGACCAAATGTCTCTTCAAAGGCAGCAGCAGCTGCAACGACGGCGGACATTCCAACGACACCTTTGCCCAGTGTGTCACGACCGACCTATCCCCAGACACCCGGTGAGTTTTCTTCAAGTGAGATTGACTCGTCGTCATCGTCAGGAGTGAGCATTGGTGGCACTCGCAGTGCCTCCAAGAAGAAGAAGGATTCAACAACAAGGAGGATCAGGAGTAGTGTTGGACTGCGAAGTGATGTCACCAACACCGACGATGAGGACAAAGAGATTGACAGGCCAGCCGACAGAGAAACACAAGAGTTTATACATGAAGGTCTAACCAAAGATGAGTTGGTAAACAAATTTTTAGGTAAGACATCCAATCATTCAATCAACCAAATGGAACCATTCCAATCACTCACCAATCAATCAATCAATCACATTCATTTACTTTAGCCAAGGACATGCGAAGTTGGTTACAATCCAAGAACATCAAGTACAAGTCAGGTGATTTGAAACCAGAACTAGCTAGGAGGATAGTCAATTACTTCTCAGGTGAGAAGGCATCAGAGACAGAAGAGAGTGGTACTGAGTCCATACAAGGTATGTTGTTATTGATACCAATGCACTATCAACACAATCTAACACAATCTACGCGATCCATGATGTACAAGCAGACAAGAAAAGGAAGAAGACAGAGTCGAGCACACAAGTACAAAAGAAGACAAAGACCTCTTCCACTTCTACCCATGAGTAGAACATGGATGTGGAACGAATGGACTGTGCAACAAATAGAAAAGAGAGACTTTAAAATATATTATAGTGATCATGTCATAGGTACATGTGAAAGATCAATGCAGAGTCCATCGACAACACCAACACAATGAATGATGATGTTGAGGCCATTGGGACCTGTTAGTGGAATCTGACGCCAGGATACATTTGGGAACTGTTCATTGCGGTTGTTTGGCCTTGTGGAAGTGGACACTGAACACAGCGGACATTGGCACAGGTATGGATTGTTGACAGAGACGACTGGATTGAGACCGTTGAAGTACTCATGGTCCCAAGTTGACTCAAGTCTTTCTTTCCTCTTCAACAATCCAATCTTCAATCTAAGGTTCTCAGTACTGTTGTCTGGATCATCTATGATCTGATTACTTGGAGGTAATGTATTGATATGATGACCGATTTGTTCCAAAGTATTCTCAGACATTTGATTATTGACTTGTTGTTGGATGTTATCAGGTATAATACCATCTGGTGTGCGGTAATAGATGTTTGCGGTAAGACCATCTTCAACACCATCAAATAATATTCCAGATTCCAGACCTCCTTCGATCATTTGACACATCTTTAAATGTCTTTCTTGAAATGTCTCTATATAATTTCTAATATCAACTACAAAGACAGCCTTCAATTCTGATCGGGACATCAAGGCGGAATCGGGTTTGCTAATAATAATCAATCAATAATCAGCCTTAGGGTTCGGAAAGAATGAATACCATACCATATATATTGATGTCTATGATGATGGCAATACTGAGAGATATTGAATGAGTATTGAGGTCTAATATTAACTGAATATTCTTTTGAACTCCCTTTATGATCCTTCCGATATTGATCAATTTGGTAGATAAATTCTGTACTTTGTCCTCCACATCTTTGTGAAAGATCTTTAATAGATATATAAAATTCTAGAGTATCCATATTCATATCGACCTCAATATGATTATGATTATTGATTCTTAGGAATTCTTGTAGTGGATCATTATTAGAATATGTTAATAATGGAGTTATGTTAATTGTAGTTGATACTGGAATATTGATATATCCAAGTTCAAAATTTATTGAACTAATATTTAATTGATGGTTCAGAGAAAGGAAGTTGGAATATGTTTCAATTGGTATGTTATTGTTGTTAAGCCATTTTGGTAGAGTAAGTGTATAAATTGTTACATGTCGATCCATTATTATTAATAAATTGATTATCAAAATATTCTTAGCTCTCTTGGACCAATTAATAAATTTATAACTTAAAGTATATAAATAAAAATAATAATCCTGATTTATTCATTGGTGCCCTGATTGCAACCCAATAATCCGATCGGATTATTAATTCTTATAATGATTTATTATAAAGACATTCTTAGTTTGAATAACCATTGACTCAGTGATGCTCGTAGATTGCTTTCCAAGTTCTTCTTGTCTGTGTTGCTAACGTTGAGTGATGTAAGTGCCAATGTCATTGTGTTGCATAGTTCGGTGACGTTGAGTAGTGCGCCATCCAAGGTTTCCTTGGAAGATGGTACAGCTGTATCTCTTAATGCAATCAGATTGGTGCGATGCTCGTCATTGTACTGCACAGTGAATGCCCGATGGTCTGCCTTTGATGCGGCTAATGCACCACTTGAACACTCCAACAATCTCTGAGCGTGATACAGGTGTTTGTAGATGACTGACTGTTCGATGTTCTTGTTGTTCATCAATCCCTTGACCTTGGCCAGCTGTCCTTGAGCCACACCCCAACAATGATGAGTGTAGTTGCTGGTAAGATAGTTGATATTGAGTGACTTTAGACTCAACCAGGCATCGCTCTCCAATGTGTCTTTGTGATTGTCGCCAGAGTAGAAGCACTCGACAGCTCTATGATTGCCTTGACACAGCATTGATACAAAGCAGGCCACTTCAAAGAGTTGAACGCCATTGACATAGGTATCTCGTTGTCCAGCAGTGGCAGTGGCGGGTGTAGTGTCAGCTTGGGTATCCTGTACCAATTGAGTGGTCTTGTCCAATCTTGTTGGGTTGGTCGACAGTGAGAGGATGTTGTCTGTTGGTGCAACAAACACTACGATCCAGTCCTCCTTGGAATCATCCCTGGCCAAGTTATGCAGATGGCTACCTGATCGTCCAACATAAATGATTGTTGAGCCACCGAATCCATTGTTCTCCAGTATATCCTTTGCCTCCAGGATCACACTATTGAGCACTGATGATGGTAAAGAAGGGAGGGCCAGCTGCTCTTGACTGAATGATGGCCGATCCTCTGGCTTCATATCCATGATAGCCATTCTCCTGCTTTCAATCAGCCATTCACTAAGTCGTTCAGTGTCGCCCATCAATGGGATACCCTTGGGGTTGGACTCCTTGGCCAGCTTAACCTTCTCCTCGACCTCCTTGAACAATGCGTCGACGTCTGAGTGCACTTGCTTCTCCTCGAGCATACCACGTCTGATGTTCATGATGTACTCGCGATGCTCGCCGGTGAGATAGACCATGGGATCGCCGCCATCCAGCATGCGCAGGGTCTCATGCAGCAGTCGCACTGTATGATATAGCTTCTTGCTTGGCAGATGATTGTTGCTGAGTCCAATGTCCTTGTTGTGGCCGGCGTCGCGGTCGGCAGCAGCACGCTTAGCATCGCCCAGTTGTGCCTTGCTGTAGCTGACGTAGTGGTGGATCACTTGTTGGCTGACAAAGCTGTGGCGCATGGCACGCAGCTTCAGCCACTCTTCCGACATGTAGCAGTTGCGCTCGGTGAACAGTGGCTCGATCAGCTTGGGGTTGCCCTTAAGCAGAAGTTGGGCGAATCTCTCCATCTCGTACATTACAAAATCGACTGGTTCATGGCCGTCGATCAAAGGTGCCTGTGTCACTGCATTCGATAATATCTGTTCTGCATTCAATGCGTATACACCAAAGTAATCACAATCACTTGTTTCTACACTCAAATTGAAGCTATGACTTCCTACCATGCAAAAGAACACCAATCTAGCATTCAACTTTCTATCCTCCAATATCTTGTTACCAAACTATCATTGATTGATTGATTGATTGATTGAATGAATGAGTGAGTGATTGAATGAGTGATTGAGTGTTCACTTTGTCAATGTTCTTACATTCTTAAATTCTAATGAATTGTCCATTATTGTTATGTATCTGTTATCTGTTATTAACTGTATCTATTTGAGATACTTGATCTAAATTTAGTGAATGATATTTATTTGTTTGAAGTTTTTTGTGGTTTCTGGATTCTTTCAACTTCAAATTCTTGCAAAATTGTCACTTTTGAACAACTTTGATTCATTTCACTCAACATAACACAACTCAATCAAAGAGATAATTAATAGTAATAATAATAATGAATTATATTCATTTTAATTATGCAAGAAGATACTTGTTCGATACATAAAGGGAAGAAGAGATGGTTCTTATGTTTAGATTGTAGAGTTGTTATTTGTACATTATGTTGTGAATCGTCATCATCGGATCATTACACTCATGATGTTGAAACAGTTGCCAATATAGAGTTGATGTTGAATGATAAAAGTTACAACTCAGTAACAATGTCTAGATTGACATTGTTATGGGATATACTTGGTGATGTACATCACACTCTACCTGCCATATCACTGTTCAATACAGTGATGTCTGAACCAATCAAACGACAACGCCAGAAGTACATCGATCAATTGAAGAATGGAATTGTCAAAGATCAAGTATTTAGGAGTATTTGCAACAAAGAGATACCAGCATACCATCCACATGTCAATGCACTTGTTAGTGCATCACTGACCAAAGATCAGAGGGAATCACTGGCCACATTGCACGCCAATAACATCCTCTTCACCTTTACTCACTATCTACAGTACAAGTGTCTTTACATCAATGCTGTACATGTATCCAACTCTATTCATCAAGACATCTCAATGATTATAGGCGATGACCTGCTGGACTTGGAGATCATCAGACTTTTCCTCACATCAATCAACAACAATAATAACAACAACATCAACAACAACATTACCCTCCCACTGCTGCACCTTATTCTATCGATCAAGGACTTCTCAAAGCATTCATTGATCCTTGAGAACAGACGTCTGATCTTTGAGTATGTACTTTGGACTGGTTTGGACTGTTGCCTCAATACTAACATTCAACAAACAACTCAAGTTTCATTGTCTTGAAAGCAATCAGGGATGCGTTCAAAGTGGACTTTGATCTTTATCGAGAAATCAGCAAGATCAACAGGTTGTTGGACACCATCATCACAACAAATGATGATGATACTTTATATTTCTATCAAGAGATTGAGGCAATCTTCAAGGACAGGAGAGACACATGGTTTTGGTTCTGCCCAGAACATCATAAAGTCTACAGTTGTCAACAATATTTCAAGGCCACATCCCAACAAACAATGACTTTTGCCAACTCTACTACAACATGTTGTCTGAGCAAGCCAAAGGATATCTTATCAAACAGATGGGACACTCATTCCTCAATGTATGCTTGATCGATGGCTCATTCCCTCATTCACTCACTCACTCATCAATCAATCAATCATTAATAGTATTATTATGAACAAGAAGAGGATATCATCTCTAATCTAAATAAGACCAGGGAGTACGATCGCAACGCTCTCATCCCTCTTTTTGCGTTGATCAGCCTGTTGCCAACAATCTCGCCAACACTTCAGGCCATACTCAACACCTTGTCCGAGAGATTGCATCGTAGTGTTGACTATCTGGAGGATATCGAGTTCATTAGTCAGCCGTCATTGTCCAAGGGTTTGATTGAGGTGTACAAAGTGACACAGAACAAGGATCACTTGGAGACTGCATTGCTTTTATTGTTGTGCCTTGGCAATCCAACTACATCATTGACTACGACGATCAATCAAGAGGTGATAGATCACAACCCATCAGAACTCAAACAACTCATTGCCAACAATATGGACACAATATTCATGAGTCATGGAGGGATGAATATCCCATTGTTCATTCTCAACAAAATTTGTGATAGCCAGAGACGTGTAAATATCCCATTGATCATTGCATGTTGCCAACAAAACATACTTGGTGATCGACTTACAAGACGGATCCGAATCAAACTGTGCCAGTACATGCATAATCCAACAGTGGCACATATTCATTCACCACCGATGACGATGCTGATTTTTGGATGGAGTACCTCGATGTACCACACATTGCAATATCAATGTCCAAGCAAATCCCACTGGTTAAGATGGTCGGACACAGTCGTCCATTATTCAAGAAACTCAAACATCTCTATACAACACAACTCAGAAGCCGCGATCACCACTACAAACAGAAACATATAATCAAACATGCCGCGCGCCAAGATCAAGAGTATGAGGACCAGCTCAAACAGTTCAGATTGTTCAAGAAACAATCAATCATTCACTCAACACTACATGCCAGGAAGCATATTGAAGTCAACTGTCCCAGACTACCACAGCTGATCATCAACAAGATTGTAGCTTTGGCATTGAGGTATATCCCAAATTGGTCTCCTAAGTGGGTCTCTATCTTGGCAAGAGTGAGCACTCACTTCCACAAGGCATGCTCACTGGCACTCACACATCTCCCAATGCCGAGCATACATATCCGATCACCAGTGAAGCATATTGGTTCACAGTTCTGTCTTTTCAAGGACACACCTCTCCATCTCAAGGCAACGGAGATTGTGCACATTCCCGACAAGGACATAGCACGTTGCATTGATCGATTGGAGCAGCTTACAGTGCCATTCTATGTGAAATCACAGAGATTCATTCATATCAAAGCACCTCATCTCAAACATATCCGACTTGTTGAGAAACTTGGCTACAACGAAGATGAAGATACCCTAACATTGATATACAAGATCGAGGAAGAAGAACCATATCATGACAGTGCTAATGATGGGTATGGTGCATACAGGGATCATCTGGATATTTGTTGGATGAATCAGCCTCCTCACGATGCTGATATAGAATATGACGTTATCTAAAAGTTATACTTTGAGAAGTATCTCAAACACCATCCTGAAGTGGAGTCGTTAGAGGTAGTATCATCATCAACATCCACTCCTCTCAAGTACAGCACAACAACAGAGACACATCAAGGCGAAGCACCACCTTGTACTTTACAATCCGGTGGATTTAACATCATTGGAATCACCATCGACTGAACTGGCCATCATCAACAGTGTCAATCTCGATATGTCCAATTCATTCGAGGGCATTCATCTCATTCCCAATGCTTCAGAGGTCACTATCGCAGTCTATGATGAATCCATAGTCAATCAAAGACAATGTGAACAACTTCAACAATATTATCTCACACATCAGTCCAGAGCATACACACTGGTCATTGAAGCATCATATATCGAAGCAGTCGTCCCATTACTTCCACAATGTACAACGTCCATCACATCAATATCGATCATAATCACTGATTATAATCAGGTATTGAATTATGAAGTGGAAGGAGTACTTCAAGAGAGGATGTCAGTGTTGATTGATCAATTGCAGCAACCATCATTGTTTGACAAAGTATCATCGATCAATATATATATTGGGGACTGCCAATGGGATTTCGAGAAAGTTCCTCCCATCTGTATATATTCCATTTATCGTCCACAATAATAAAAGATTGGTTGATTGATTGATGGAATAAATTTGGATGGTTGGTTACAAATGAGAAATTGCCACTCGATCAATCAATCAATCAACTACCATCTCGTGGACGTTWATTGGAGAACRATGAATCGATTGCTACTCTCTATAAAGATATATATTGTGTTGGAGGAGTGCTGCTGCCCAAAGATATTGCATGCGATTTGGAATCTCTCAGCTGGCATGTTCGCCAGCTCCAAAGTGWATCGCTTGCCRAGGGAGACTAGGTGCTTCAGGCAGAGATTTCTCTCGARCRGCTCTAAGAACACATTGCGATACTGCTCGGCAGTGTCGGYCTCAYCGAACCGTTTGACATAGACCMCATGATCCAACACGACTGTGATGAGTTGGACTGACGCGGGCAGCACAAGTCTGTCCTGTGTGTGGATAACTCATCGCCGCTGGCTTCGCAACATTCCGCAGCTGGCGCTGCTTCATTTCATACTTCAAGATTCTTCTCTTTATAGTTTTATATACTTCAAAGTAATTAAAAAAGGTATCTGTATCAACAATGTAGAATTGTAGTAGAAATAGAGTTTTAAAGTTCAAAATAATAATAATAATTAATCCTAAATCCAGGAGGCAGGGCTCCTATTCATCGGGTTGGGACGATGACCAACCGACCCGATTATTGGTGAATAACTGTCGACGAGTTATGAATACAAATAATCATTTGACAAGTTAACAGTTGTTCATATTCATTCTATTTATATTCGATTCATTCGATTGACTTGAAGATTTATTTAACATGCTGAAGCTGGAGTACAAGAGCTATTGGACCAAGTACTCCAAATGAATGAGTCGATCATCTCCTTGAAGAATCTATTAGGTTGAGGTTGATGATAAGAAAAGTGTTAACGACTATCAAAGATGATTGATTGAGTATGGATGGCGGTGGATGATTGTATTACTTACTTTTGCTCGACGATGAGGTTGGGCTGATGGTTCATCACTAGCCACTTGACCATGGTTATCCTCGGAGTGTCTCGCAAGTTGCCACTGTTGTCTAGGTACTTGTCCATTGCAATGGAGAGGTTGGGCGCATGCTTGTCTGTGTAGTGTGTCCACAGATTGGTTGTGCTGCCGCTTGCCATGTTGTAGCACGCCTTCTTGCCTGTGCAACGTTTGCACCAGGCAAGGTCAACCTTGTATCCACCACTCTCTTCGTCTGGTCTGGCACTCTTCCTGATCTTGCTCTTGGGGCCAAAGCTCGCCACACTTGATTGGGATCATGAAGCCACCGCTCCTCAAGATGGAGGCATACATCCTAGCGACGTCATATTTGTAGAGAGCTCCTATATGTTGAATTGCCATCATCAATGGGCCATAGGCTGACTTCTTTATCCACTCGCCCTCCATCTGACCGATGGGCTCTGGTTTGACAGTCTTGTTGTACGATAGGAACAGCTTGATCGCTGCTTTGTTGATGTTCTGTCCTGTTGTGTACATGTCGATGACGCCGTTAGTGTGTTCCTTGAGAGCGTCGGCATCAGCTTTGAACGAGTCCAATGTCTCCTCGAGAGTCATGCCTGAGAGGATACGGATGTACTCGCACTTGTCTTGGTACTTGCGCTTCTTCTTGTTGATGAACTGCTCCAGGCTGATGGTTGTGTACTCACCGTCATCGTAGAGCTGGACCCGATCGCCCTTGAGATACTTGAATACGATTGGCTTGATGTAGACGTCCCTCTCGTTGTGTCGAGTGTATCTGATGCCCTTGCCTGCATAGGTGCCCTCCTTGTCTAGCTTGTAGTGTCCATTGGTTAGTATCAGGTTGACCTCTCTGGTTGCCCTTGATGCCGAGGCATAGCAATGATCACCTTTGACATTGATTCTGATGTTGAGTCTGTCCTCGAGTTCTGGGATTCGTTTGATCGAGACCTTCTGATCGACATCGGGGTTGAGGAACTTCTTGAGTCGTGATGGCTTGCCAAAGTGCTCCGTGACCTGGTCTGGGTATGCATCGTGGAGGCAGTGGTAGAGGCAGTTATTCCATTTACCGTCGCAGCCGCCTGCCTTGCCCTTTGCTTGATGTACGTAGATGTAGAACGCTTTGAAGGTATCGGGCTCTGGGATGGGCGCGCCATCGTACTCGTGAGGATCAAACATGATGATCGGCTCACCTACCTTGGTGAACTTGCCCGATCGATACTGATGGTTGCCGTAGTCGAGCACGACCTCTATCCTTGCGTTGGCGCCGTGGCGTTGGAGCGTGTTGCTGTCTCGCTGCGCGATCCGTTCGATGTCTGCTCTGCTGTAGTTGCCGGTGAGCTTGATCTCGGTCACGCCCGTCTTCTTCAGTCTGCCGCCGATGTCTCTTGTTGATCTACTCATTCTATATATTAACATTGAGATGTTAATTTATATCACTTTGAACCTATTTGTTGGCCATCAACTGCTTGTGGATGTAGCCTTTCTTGTGTCGATTGAGATTGGTGCGACCGACTTCGAAGCCGCATTCGCATCTTACCTTTTGTTTGATGTATGCTTTGTGACGCTCTCTGAACTCTGAGTTCTCGTCCCAATAGTACTCTTTGAATAATGACATATTATATGTTATATCTGTTAGAGATAAATTGTTTAATTTAATTTATTTATTTATGAGTTTCCTAAATGGGATCAACAGATCACCTTTCACTTCATAGCTCAACACTCACTCATTTATTATTCACACAACAACAACTACTACAACAACTACTACAACAAATACCACAACAAATACTCCAACAACAACTACAACAACAACAATTACCTCTCTATCTCTATACACGATTCCTCATCATCTCACATTATGCCTCTCTCCATCAATGTCCTTCCAAGTGAAGGAAAGAAGATATCTGTACCTCTTCATCCAAACACAACGATCAATCAATTGATTGCTGAGATCATCAAGCGTTGCAAGTTAGATGCTAACGAGTACACTCTCTACTTCAAGGGTGAGCTCTTTGGCACTGATACGTTGGAGTCCCTTGGCATTCAGGATGGTGCAGAGTTGACTCTTTGTTCCCCCACTCATCCATATATAGCTCGTAAGTACAAACAACATCGGCGCAATGTCTTCATTCATTACTAACATACACACTCAAGCCGGTGCTATCTTTCTACAACACCAAGATGTCTTAGAGAGTTTGCAGAATGCAATTGATCGAAACACCAAGATAATGGCATCAATTGATCGTAACACCGAGACAATGGCAGCAGCAATTGATCGAAACACAGACGCTCTGAAGAATCAAGGACAGGACTTGAAACGTATAGTTGTGTACATGGAAGGAGCCGCAACAATCAGCCTCTCAATATCAAGAGCGAATGACGATCATATTGCTTTGCTTGGCATTACACCAGTCGAATATGGCAGAGGAGAGCTAAAACAATTGAAGCTATCGAAAGGAATAACGAAACAATCCCCCAAGTTCAACTGGAACAATGGTTCTCATTTCCCCGATTGTGTGCAATGGTTCTCAGATAATCATGGATTATCATTCTCCATAGCCAAATCTGGATTGCTAGATTCACGCTTCAAAAAGATGTGCCAAGTCGACGGACAGGATATGGAGCAGACCTTCAATGCAAATGGATCAACCGACCTAGTCATGACACAGAACCAACCCAGTCTCCAATCTATTGTCGTCACCATTGAGTTGAAGAAGGCCCTATCTGGTGTACACAAAAGAGAGAAGGACCAACTCTACATTGAGCATATCTGTGCACAGATGGGTTCAAACTTTCAGGTTCTTTCGATCCTCACAGACATGAACAACTACTGGCGACTTGCTTGGACATCGAAAGTAGACGTCAAAGATGGAATTTTCATTGTTTGCACCAGTGATGTCCATTTTACTCAGGCGCTTGAGGCGATCTACCAGATCCAAAAGATCAGTACTGAACAACCAGGTGGTCATTGGAGCGTGGAATCAGTTCTTGAGGGTCACAATATCATCAAACCAAATATCCACAAGCCAATCACCCGGAAACGCAAGTCTACTCTCAAGGACGATGACGATGATCAGGATGAAGACCCACCCAAGGACGATGACGATGATCAGGATGACAAACCACCAACGAAAGAAAAAAAGTGGACCACCTCAACATCGCACACACAATTGAGTTCAACATCGAAGACAGCATCATCTAAGAAGTCCTCAGGATCAACATACAAAAAACAGGGCAAGACATCAGGGTCATCAACACAAAACAGTGACAATCCCCTACATTCCGATGTTGCAGACTTGACAGATCTCATTGATATTCTCCCCGATCCAGATGATGTCCAAGATTGCAAAGAAAAACTTGTTCAAATAGTTCGAGAGCGATTGTACAAGTGGTACCACTCTAAACATGGTGGATCTGTGCATACAGGTTCAGATATATCCTCTGACTAGGCCAAGTGGGCTTCAATCGGACCAAACCAAACTTCGTCCTCTTTCCAAAGATAAATATTATTGAAATACAATTGGTGAACGTTTGGTGAACAGTTGGTGAACTCTCGGAACTACGGGCTGACCAACGTGCTGAGTACTCTCCTGGTAACTCTCTTGGGCGTGCAAACTGTTACATCGCTGACAGGTACCGAAAGTAGAATTGTAGTAGAATTACAAAAATAACCTCCTCAATTTAGGATTAATTATTATTATTATTTTGAACTTCCAAACTCTATTTCTACTACAATTCTACATTGATTAGACAGATACTCTTTTTCCAACGTGCTCACTGCTATGGCGGTGACAGGTACTGAAAGTAGAATTGTAGTAGAATTAGGAAAATAACCTCCTCAATTTAGGATTAATTATTATTATTATTTTGAACTTTAAAACTCTATTTCTACTACAATTCTACATTGTTGATACAGATACCTTTTTTAATTACTTACTTTGAAGTATATAAAACTATAAAGAGAAGAATCTTGAAGTATGAAATGAAGCAGCGCCAGCTGCGGAATGTTGCGAAGCCAGCGGCGATGAGTTATCCACACACTGTCCTCCTGGTCCTCTGTGCTGCCTGTTATGTACATTGTCACACGCTCCAGTGTTGGAGGCAGTGTTGCACCCGAGCTGAATGTGTGCGTGTCGGCACCAAGGTGCTTGAGTGTGGGCGGAATAAAATCCAGCACATGGCGAATGAGGCCGAGAGAAGTGAACGACTCCAATGATGGTGGCGCCGTGAATATCCGCATCAGATAATGTGTCTTCTTGCACTCGAGGGTGAGGAGTGAGCTTGGAAGACCTTGGATCTGATGATCAAATTCACCCCCAAAGCTGAGCGTCAGCAATCCCTCTGGCAGGGAGTTCTCAAAGATGGGCTGATTGAAGCTGTTGCCCGTCGAGAGATGGAGCAGGCTGGCGGGCAGAACGCGCGTCCTGATCGGCTGATTAAAATAGTTGCCCAACGACAAGCGAGTCAGCGACGCAGGCAGCACCGACGCCACGAGGGGATGAAAGACTGGTCGGGTGGGATGTTCGATGTTGTGTAGTCTGCATGGGTGATGATGATGATGAGTGTCAAGAGTCAGCACGTTCGACTCAACGAAGTATGTCGTACATATACGGTCTTGGTTGAGGACCAAGTCCACATGCCTCTTCAGCTATTGGTACAACGACGTTGATGTGAGAGCCAAGAACAAGATGTCYGCWGGCGGCAGATGACCCATGATCATCGTGCAAAGATAAGTTGGAAGCGATTGCAGTGAGGCCATCATCATCAGAGGTGTGCCTCTATCTGTTAACATTGGATAACGATCACTTTGACTTTGAGGAAACACCTGGCTTGTGAGTGTTGGAAGCCATGAAGAGATCGCTCATCACAAAAATGAATTAGTTATTGAGATGATGTTGAATGAACGACCCTACAACTCTGTAACAATGTCTAGATTGACATTGTTATGGGATATACTTAGAGATCCACTTGTTGATGGTGATGACAATGACAAACCAGACTGTATAATGGTCGAAACACGTGATGTATAATCCAATCGAACAACTAGGTTGGAAGAAATCAATAATGCTCTGTGACCTGCTCTGGGTAGGCAGTGGTAGAGGCAGTGATTCCATTCACCGTCACCTGCCTTTGCTTGATGTACATAGATGTAGAAACGATTTAAAGGTGTCAGGTTCTGCAATTAGTGCATCACACTCATGAGGATGATTGGATCGACCGACCTCAAATTCGGACAAAGAGATCCGCATTCACCCACATCCACCTCGCCCAGAGGTCTCTTCTCCATTCATTCAACTCGCAACATCAACAACAAATACTTCAATCACTTTACTCTCCTCACCGAGAAACATCATTCTTCCCAACTTTCATTTATCACTTCGCCATGTCACTCACCAAAGAATCAACACCAGATCAAGTCAGTGCTTGGCTCAAGCACAAGAACCTTGATGATGCTACAATCAAAGCTCTCCGGGATCAGGATATCGCAGGAAAGAACTTCATCAAGTTGACCAGAGCAAGACTTTTGAGTCCTCCTTACTCATTCAAGGATGCTGTTGTTGATGATATCTTGGATGCGATAGAAGAGATCACTGGCACAAGTTCCCAAGCTCGTAAGTACAAACAACATCGGAGCAATGTCTTCATTCAATACTAACATACACACTCAAGCCGGTGCTGCAGGAGTAGGTGGTGGCCAAGTGCGTAAGTACAAAAGAGAGCGAGTGTACATTCAATTGACTAATGCACATCCTTCACCAACGCACAACAGCGAAGAGATACTTTGATGACATTTTTGTCGCTGAGTATGAGGGTCGGTTAAAGAAAGTCAAGTTCGATGGTCCTATTGTCACCCTGCCGGCATCACCCTCTTCCCTCTCCACAGACCGCACTCGCTTTGATTTCAAGGACAACCAGGTCAAAATAGTTAAAAGAGCGATAACAGACAGACTAATGAATTTCATCACCGACAAGTATGGCAAACATCGTGGAGTCTATGTGCAGGGTCCCCAAGGCGTGGGCAAGTCACACTCTCTCTTCCAGATCGCCTCTGCTCTCAAGCAGAACATTGGCAACCGAGTGTTGTACATTAGTGACTGCAGAGGCTGGCTCGGATCCTCCAATCCCTTTCAATTCTTTCTGGAGTGTCTTGACAATGCATTTCAATATGCTGGTGACAACTTTGTCCGTGATCACTCACGACGCAACAGCTTTGAGCAAGATAGTTTACTTCGCCTCCTGGACGATGTGGCACGGCACTGCACAGACAAGAATTTACGAGCATTCTTCTTCTTTGACCAACACAACGGTTTGTCAGACAATGATCGCAAGTTAGCGCCCTTCTCCATCGTCGAAGGATATCTCGTTGTCAGTATCATGTGGATCAAACAGTTGGTCATCGTTTCAGGCTCCGCCAACAACAGATACTTTCTAAAGGTGGCCAAGGATTCAAATTGGCCAGTGTTCCAGTTCACCGATGGCTACACTGATGACGAGTTCAAACAGTGGCAGGCCATCGAAAAGAAGTTCGCAACTCTGACCCCTGATGACATTGAGTTGGTCAAGGACTTGACAAATTTCATCCCGTAGGTTACCATGTCATCTAGATAGCTCCCTTGTCCCCTTACTAACAAAGTATGCAGAATGGAGCTCAGCTTACTCAACAAAGTTTGGTGTGACAACAATTCACTCACTCTGGATGGTGTGATCAAGTCGTACCGACTGACGCGCACCCGGTCAATTATCGAAAAGGATGACCACTTCCGCAAAGAGTTCATCATCAATGACACATTCGCAGCTGCCGAATACAACCGCGCAATATCTTTGATCTCTCTTCGTATTCCCTCCACTGGCCTCTCAACAAAGCTCAACCAACAGCTCAGTATACTCCCTCATTGCTCCCATCTTTCCTCTCATTCAACAAGTACTGTCTAGCCGTTATCTCAACAATCAGTCTTACATCGAAGAATCATTGGCAATGTACCGCTCAATCTTTACAAGGTCAATCAACCTGACAAGCGATGCACTTGGGCGATGTGTCGAGAAATACATTGTCGAGACGCTTCAGAGGGCGACTCAGACAACACTGGCATTGAATTGGACCATCTCCAAGATTCTTTGCACCAGCAAACCAGATCCAAAGAATAGCAAATATATCCTTGTCGATGCCAAACCCACTGCATATACATTCCAGGCACGACCAACCACGACACAATTCATCAACGATACACTTTTCACTGGTGTCAACTGGAATCTTGATTCCTTGTTGGTGCCAACATCTCCTAACTTCCCAATTGCTGATTGGTTCTTCTGGGACTCAAAGGGCAAACTGCTCACCGCATGCCAAGTTACCATCGGTAAATCTCACAAGAACAAATGGAACGGATCCACCCTTCAGAAGAGCGCCAAGTCTGCATCGAATTACCTTCAAGATCAGTTCATGTGGTTCGCAACCGATGATCTGAAATATGCGGACATGCAATTCAACGAACAGCTGATTGTCTTCATCAACAACACCAGTATCCATAATTCTTTTCCTCTTCTGGCGCAACTGATACTTGACTAATCATGGATCGATCAGCTCAATAAATAAACACCAGTCTGCCCTTGAGGGCATTCATCTCATTCTATGGATCGATCAATCCAAGTCAACAAATATCTCACACATCAGAACAGAAAATACACACTTGCCTTGTATCGACAGAGTCATTGCTCTCCTTCCATTGTACAACATCCATCCCTTAATATCGATCCAATCACTGATTATTGTGAACTACTGTGTTATGAAGTCGAAGGAATTCTTCAAAAGAAGATGTCCGTGTTGATTGATCGATCACTTGCAACAACCAATGTTTGACAAAGTATCATCAATCTCGCACATCAAATTGATTGAGAGAATTCCAAATGTCACTTTTGGTCATTCATTCAAATCCTTTCATTTAAACAACAAAGAGATACATAATAAATATAGGAGTATTATGCAAGTAGATAGTTGTTCGATACATAATGGCAAGAAGAGATGGTTCTTATGTTTAGATTGTAGAGTTATGATTTGCACATTATGTTGTGAATCATCATCATCGGATCATTACACTCATGATGTTGAAACAGTTGCCAACATAGAGGTGATGTTGAAAGAACAACCTTACAACTCAGTGACAATGTCTAGATTGACATTGCTATGGGATATACTTCGAACAGAACCACTTGTTGATGATAATATCGCATCATCTTTCAAAACAGTGATGTCTGAACCATTCAAACGACTACATCAATTGTTCATTGATCAATTGGACGTTACAATTGGCATTGATCGAGCAATGAACATACATTATAACAAAGCATCGACATACTATCCACATCTAAATGGATTGGTTGGGGCATCACTTACAAGTGAACAAAGACAAACACTTGCAACATTGCACGCCAATTATGTCTACACATCAATCATCAATTTTGCAAAGTACAACAACTACAACAACAACAACAACAATCACCAACTCTTATCAGCACCCTACTATCTCCACGATGAAATGTCAATGATAATAAGCGATAATGACCTACTTGATTTGGAGATCATCAGACTATTCCTTGCATCAATCAACAACAACTCAAACAACAATGACAACACCTCCTATAATCTACTATACCTTATTATATCAATTAAGGAACCCTCAAAGCATTCATTGGTCATTGAACACAGCCGTTTGATCTTTGAGTATGTACTTTACTTTGAAGGTCAACCCTCGCCCTAACCCTTGCCCTCGCCCTAACCCTCGCTCAACAAACAACAAGCTTCATTATGAATACAATCAGGAATGCGATGTATACAAAAGGTGTCTTTGAGAGTTTAGTACCATACGCCGCGAATAGGATCAACAAACTGTTGGAGACAGTCATCACCAAGAGTGGTGATGATAATAGATTGTATTACTATCAAGAGATTGAGACAATATTCAAGGAGTGCACATTGCCATTAACTATTCATATGTTCAACTATTTATCGACAATATTCCAAGGCCTTTGTCCAACTATTGGCTTTTGCCAACTCTACTACCTACGTTTGCATGAACAAGCCAAGGGACATCAGATCAAACAAATGGGCCACTCATTCCTCAAAGTATGACATTGTTGTGGCGACATCAATGGAACCGTTCCACCTCAATCAATCACTAACACTCAATCATTAATATATATAGTATTATTATGAACATGAAGAGGATGTCCTTAAAAGCTTCTCTTTGTATCAAGAWTGTTTCAACCATACCACTTTTGGCGTTGATCAGCCTGTTGCCAACTATCACACCTTCACTTAAGGCAACACTCAACACCTTGTCAGAAAGGTTACGAAGTAATATTCGCTCAATGTGCCTCAATATCATGTTCCTTGATCATCCTTCAATGTCAAAGGGTTTGATCGAGGTGTACAAAGTGACACAGAACAAGGATCACCTAGAGTCTGCATTACTTTTATTATTCTACTTTGACAATCCAACTACATCATTGACGATCAATCAAGAGGTGATCGATCACTACCCATCAGAACTCAAACAACTCATTGCCAACAATATGGACACAATATTCATGAGTCATAGAGGGATGAATATCCCATTGATCATTGCATGTTGCCAACAAAACATTCTTGAAGATCACCTAATCAAACAGATCCGCATCAAAATGTGCCTCTCATCAATGCATCGTCCAAGTTGGGTCGTCGCGTCATTCATCAACTCATTCACCAATGTCGCTGATGTTTGGATGGAGGTCGTCAATCTCGTCGACACAGCCCAACTAGTCCAACTTGCCAAGGTTATCGGACACAGTCGTCCATTGTTCAAGGCACTCAAACTCCTCTACGTCATACGATTAAGTAGCCACAGCCACTACAAACACAAACATACTCTCAAACATTCGGGGCGCCATGACCATGAGTATGAGGACCAACTCAAACAGTTCAGATTGTTCAAGATACAATCAATCATTCATCAAACCCTACAGGACAGGAAACAACATACTCTTAAGATCCATCACGAGGTCATCTGTCCGACACTGCCACAATTGATCATCAACAAGATTGTTGAGTTGTCGTTGATAAATATTCCAAAGTTGAGTCCTGAGTGGGTCTCTGATCTGGCAAGAGTGAGCACTCACTTCCACAAGGCATGCTCACTGCTACTCACACATATCCCCATGCCAAGCATTAGTATCCAATCAGCATTGGAATATATTGGATCTAAGTTCTGTCTCTTCAAGGATACACCACTACATCTCAATGCTCTCGAGATTGTACGCATTCCTGACAAGCACATTGCACGCTGCATCGATCGATTGGAGCACCTGACATTGCCATTCTCTTCTGAATCATTGAACCTTGAGTCTAGGATCAGCTCCATCATGTTCATTCACATCAAAGCTCCTCATCTCAAACATATTACAATTTTTGAGCACTATTGTTGTGAAGACTGGCCCGAGGCCAAAACAATACGGGAGAACTGCGAGTTTAAACCATCAGATGATGAGGATGATGATGAAAGGCCGCGTCATGCATATGTAGCCTACAAGAAACATTTGGATTACTTTTGGGTGAACGAACCATCTATTGATTACTATGAACAATTCTTCAAGTTCTTCTTCAAGAAATACGTCAAGCACAATCCAGAAGTGGAATCGTTAGAGTACAAGACATCATCAATGTCCATTCCTTTCAGAGACATCATAACCCAGCGACACATCAAGTTGAAGCACCACCTTTTACTATACAAACTGGATTTAACAACATTTGATCTACCCTCCACTGATATGGCCACCATCAACAAAGTACATCTCCTCATGTCCATTTCATTTGAGGGCATTCATCTCATTCCCAATGCCTCAGAGGTCACTCTCTATGACTATGATCCAACCAAAGACAAATTCAATCAAATGTATCGGGGTTCTCGTAATGACAATGGATCAACCGAAGACCAAGACAATCAAGAATTTCAGAGACAATGTGAGCATCTTCAACTATATTATCTCACACATCAGAACAGAGCATACACACTTGCCATCGATTCGCCCAGTATCGACAGAGTCATTGCTCTCCTTCCACATTGTACAACCACCATCACATCAATATCGATCACAATCACTGATTATGGCCAACTATTGAAATATGAAGTCGAAGGAACACTTCAAGAGAGGATGTCCGTGTTGATTGATCACCTGAAACAACCATTGTTTGACAAAGTATCGTCGATCACCCTAGACATGGGCGACAGCCAATGGAATTATCACCAATCTATACTTCCAATCAATTTATACAATCATATGCCATATCCACAATCAATTAATTAATTAAAGTTTAATAATATAATCAATCCATGTTGTGATCATCCATTATTTGATGCGTAACTTCTTGAGAACTCCATCAATGTCAATGAACTCACATTCGGTGAATTTGCCAAGCACTGAATATAGATACTTGAGGAAGAGGGTGTCATTGATTCTGAACAGAGAGAAGGAATGACCATTGGCCTCTAGTTTGATACGATCTAATGATGTCATTGCCAGTATTGTTTCCAAATGCTCCTTGACCCACTTGCTCTCCCGACAACATATTCTCAATGATCTAAGTGTGGCCGGAAGTTGACTTGGTAGTGGCCATTGCGCAATATCAATCAACTTGAGTGATGTGAGTGCTGGAGGGAAGTGATCCGACTCAAACTTGTGATGATACCTCCTAATGCTAAATGATCGTAGTGTTCGAGGCAATGTGGTGTTGGTGATGACAAAGCTTTGTTCACAACTGTCTATCAACCTCAACTTCTGGATGCCTTGAGGGAATGATGTGATCGGTCCATAGGCCATGATTTCAAGCAATCTCAATGATGATGTCATGGACATTGAGAGGTCAAGTGATTCGCTCCATGTCCTGAACATTGTACGTAGTGAGAGTGTCTTGAGACATGGGAAAGTAGATGATGGGAGCGACACCTGTTTATCATCCTCTCTCTCTGTCACCAACTTGGTGAGTTTGGGAAAGGCAACTCCAGGGGCGAATACTGCGACACCTTTATGGGACAGCTTCCTTAGAAGTTGATTGTCAATTGGATGTTGGAAGGCTTCATCCACACAGAGTTTGGTAACACTCTTTGGTATGTTGGTCAGTGGTTGATTGAATTTGACTCCAAAGTCTAGGGACTCCAATGAGGGAGGAAGGGTATCTTTACCAATCGGTTGATTGAATCCATATCCAAATGACAGCTTCTTCAATCCAATGGGGAGAGTGCCAGGCTTAATAGGGTGATTCCATTCCTTGGACATGATGTCGAGTTGCGTCAAAGTGTCTGGCAGACCCACTAGCTCACCAAACGTTCCATTGATTGCCAGTTGGGTCAGTGTCTTTGGGTAGTGGGTGTACTCGGGGAAGTTATCCATGATATCAATGCCCAAGCTGGTCAAGGGCACGTTATGCAATGAGTATGAGAGTGAGCTTCCTTCACACATAAAGAACTCCATCTCCACTGATCGTGTTGACATCACCTTCATAAACTCACTGATCCCTTCCCAGAACTGTTTGTCAAAGGCATACTCCTCTTCATCCTCAAAGTATATACCCATGAGGTTGTTCATCGCCATTATCTTCTCTGTCCATCCCTCCTTTGATGTATCTTTTGGAATGTAAGTTAGATTGATTGGTCACCTCTTGATTGATTGAATGAATGATGGATGTGATGCATACCAACTTCACTTGCTTTGTTACCTGGAGGTAAAACGTATATTGTCTGTGTTTTGGAGTTGTTGAGTTGATTGTGGATGATCTGCCGGTATGATCGTAGTTTGAAGTTATCATCGTTGAATTCACGGGGACCAAAACGTGGCTTGGTTGTGAATTGTAGATAGCTGTTACGATTATCAAACAGATGTCTAGACACCAATGTCAGCCTTAGCCTGTCTGCATCACATGGCAAGTATGATGCGATGTGTCCCAACAATCTTAATTGAAGTGTCTCCATGTTTATGTGTTTGTTAATCTTTCCAAGACCAAATTGAATAAATGAAGTTGATCAAAAACTTTTAGGTCCTTTGGGGCAAGGGTTGGGCTTAGCCTTAGGGTTGAGGTCGAAAGATTAGATCTAATCTTAGACTAAACTATGTTTATTGTGAACCATATCTGATCGTAGTAATGATAGTAGTCGTAATAGTACTTGTGTCGGACTGTGGATGGATGACATTATTCGGTGTTGGCGAAGGAGAAATTATCGATTCTGGAATAATTCTGTCTTGAACGCATCACGATTGTCAAAGCCTTGGCTGCGACATTGACATCCTTCTTCTTGGTCGTGCCACTACCACTGCCATTGCTTTGTTTGTCCTCTCTGCCATTGGACGTCATCAGATCGCTGCCACTCTTGCCAATGCTATCGCCTCCCGTGGACGGATTGACCTTGCGTTGACGTCGCTGCTTGAATGCATCACCATCGCGCACCGACTGGAGAATATCATCGACACCTGAGCTTGGTGCCGGAGCCGATGCCATGGCGCCACCCTTGCTCATACGGCTACCGCCAGTGACGCGCTTGGTCATCGCGGCCTTCTTGGCCTTGAGCGCCTCGCGCTTGGCGGCCCTCTCGGCCGACTCCTTCTCGCGGATGTAATCGCGGTGCGCTCGCTCAAAGGCGTTGATGAACTTGACCAGATAGGCAAAGAACTCTTCCGAGGGGATCTTGGTCTCCTCGCCAAAGAGCACGGCCAGCTGGTGGAACTGCTTCTCGGCCTCCTCGTACTCCTCAAACACGATCTTGATCTCGATCTGGGCGTCCTTGATAAACTCGTCCATCGTCTGGAAGTAGAAGGTTTCCTCGCGTGTTCTCTTCATCTTGCCGACGCCGGCCACCACCACCTCCAGGTCCTTCTTCAACTTGTTCAAGTCTGCCGATATAGTCTGCAACGACACCTTTCCAGCTGATTGTATATCACACAGCTCTTGAGGGAACTGTAGAGTATGTGGGAACTTGTTTGCCAACTCGCTGATAATATATACCAACAAATTGGACTTGTTGTTGAATGTCTTTGTATCTGTCAACTATTGTTCATACATTCATTCATTGATTGGATATGTTAGTGGCCGTCACTCGATCAATCATAATGACATATCATACCTTTAGTAGACCATCGAGCTTGAAACCAAAGCAATCACCTCTGGCTGTGCCTCCATTCAAGAAGTTACCAATGACCAGAATGACCTCAATCACCTTCAAGAAGTTCTTGTTACTCCTTATGTTCTTGATCGTTGAGACAAAGAGTTGCAAGTCCTATGTTTGATTGGGTGATTGAGTGAGTCAGCGAGTCCATTCAATCGATCAATCAATGTCCACTCCTACTTACTGGTTTGATCTCTCTTAGCTTATCAGGGAATGTAAGTTTCAAGTAAAAGGATCTAACTCTGTCGGCTACACTTGTGATTGTATCCATCTCCAGCAGGAATTGCTCTGACTTGGACAACATGATCAAATCGCCAGTCTTGAGATAGTCCCTAATGCTCTCCATCTGTAATGTTTGTTAGTAGTCTGATTGATTGGATTTGATTGGATGATTGACGGGTTGACTTACATCTTCCTCCTTTGGCAGGTATCCTTCCAGGGGCTTTAGGATGTCCATGTTGAAGACCTCTTCGTCCAAGGTGAAGAGCGCTGTCTTGATTTCTGGTATTGTACATTTGAATTTCGATAAATAAATAGCAAGGTTCTGTGCCTTCTTGGGATCGATGACCGTGACAGAGCCAGGCTTGGCAACGGCCGCCTCCTTTGACTTCTTGTCCTCGACCTTCTTCACTGCGTCGGGCGCCAGGAACAGGTTCTCCAGCTCCTCCGCATCGATCCAGTCTGTCTTTACATTGCCGAGCTTGGAGAAGATCGTCTCGCCCACCTTCCTGTGTGGGATCTTGGTCCATTGCAGCTGCTTGACCTTGTTGGATGGCTTGGCAATGTTGAACTTTGGCGCGGGCGCAGAGCCAACGCCACCCATCTTGGGGCCGGGGGGTGGGGGTGGTCCTCCGCCAAAGGGAGGTGGAGGGGGAGGCGGTCCTCCACCCATCATGGGAGGAGGTGGAGGTGGGGGTGGAGGTCCTCCGCCCATCATTGGAGGTGGAGGTGGAGGAGGAGGGCCGCCAGTTGGGGCGGATGGAGCGTCGGGCGTTTGTTCTTTGGTTGATGATTCGGATGATGTGTTGTTGTGGTTATCGGTCGTGCTGTGGCTGTTACTGTGTGATGTCGCGCCATTCGTGGCTGAGTGGTCGTCGTCGTCCTCATCGGATCGTGGCGAGCGGGACTCACCATTGGAGGACTTCTTGAGCGCAGACTTCTTTGTCTTCTTCTTGGGCGCGTCGGGGTCGCTCGACTTTGAAGACTTTGATGACTTGGCCTTGGGTGGGGGCACCGACTCGGACAGTGGCTTGCTGGTTGTGTCTTCCTCGTCGTCCACTTCAGAGCCGGGGGCGGCAAAGAAGTTCGAGTCCATCCTCCTCATCTGTCCCTTTAGCTTGCTGAGCTCCTGGTTCTTCATCTTGACCGTGTTGAACATGTTGCTCTTCATGACTGACGATTCTTGGGAGCGAGACGCCAGCTCGGTGTTGGCCACGTTCAGATCAAAGTTCACCTTCTTCAGCTGTTCCTTTGTCTTGAGCAGCTCCTCGGTGACCTTTTGCAGCTCGGCCTGCATGGCCACCGAAGGTCCAGTCGTGGCCAGCAGCTCCTCCAGGCCAATGCGCTCGTCGCCATCGCCAATCATCTGCTTGGAGAATGAAATCTGCTGCACGAGCTTCTCGAGTGCAAACCAGCTGAGCATGCCTGTGTCGTTGTCGCTGGGGATCGAGAGCAGACACTGCAGTATGTGCAGGAATGGGTGATGCGGGCGCTTGTCCACCTGCTCCAAGATGCATTTGAACACCTCTGTCGGGTCCTCAATGTTGATGTCCAAGCCCGAGAACCTGTCGAGCAGCTCCTCCTGGTCGGCGCGGGCCTCGTCCTCGTACACGTCGATCTGCGTCAGCAGGTCGGGCGCCTCCTCGTAGGGCAGGTTCTTCTTCTTGAGCACCAGCTCGTCGAGGCCGAGTCGCGTGAACTCTGTGCGCAGTTGGACGCGCTCGTCAACCTCCTCTGAAGAGTTGACCAGGCCGTTGATCAGGCCCAGACAGATGGTGAGGTAGTCGTCGTCGGCCTGCAGCTGCTTCATCGAGTCCACCAGGAAGAAGAATCGCACGCGCTCCTTCTTCACCTGCTTGTAGTGGCTGAACGCGTCCAGCACCAGCCGGAAGCCCTCCTCGGACGTGATGCACACGGCCGTCAGCAGCTCAATGACGCTGGAGCGCGTGTCCAGCTTGGGCGTGTCCAGACACAGCACCAGCTTGCTCATGGAGTGGGGCGTCTTGATGGCCTTGTCGATGCCAATCTTGGCGTTCATGAGCGATAGCAGACAGGTGACTGTGAGCGACTGCAGGATGACGTCGTTGTTGCTGCCCTTGGCATCCTTTGTCTCGCCGCCTGCATTCGAGGTGATGCCAGCCAGTACATTGATCAGCACCTCTATACCATTATTCTCCAACAATGACTTTGACCATGAAGAGTCCTTTGAGCTCAATGTCGAGCACAGTGATGCCAATATCTCAACATTCGGTAACATCTTTATCGTATTTACAAAGAACTCTGGTGTATCTACTGCTTTACCTTTCTGCTTTGATTGATTGGATGTGAGTTGATTGAGTAAGTTGATCGAATGTTCAAAGTATTGAGTACATACATCATCCTTTGAGTTTGAAGAAAGCATTGCAGGTGATGCATCGGGATTCATTGATTTGAAGGAGGATGATTGGGTACCAGGTGGGGAGTAGGCCATGGTGTATCTCTTCCTGTTTGTAGAGGTGGGCACATTCTGCATTATATCAGAGTCACCCTCTTCACCTCCCTCTCCCTTCTCTTTCTTCTTTCTTCCAAACAGCCTCATCGTTTGTCGTCTTCTTCGTCTTTGTCTTTGTCGTCTATATTGTCTTTGTCTACTTTGTCTTTGTCCTCGTCAAAATTGATGGTCTAGTATTTGGTCCTGAGTATGTCTCTATTTATATCTTTATCTTATCTCTTTATCTCTATCTTAGTGATTGATTGATTGTTTGATTGATCCAAGAATGTGAATTAATGTGTGTTGTGTATCAACAAGTGTTTGTTGAAGGTGTGTGTTTGGAGTGCTTGTTATAATAAATAATAGTGAATGTGTTTGAATGAATGATTGAAAGAATGAATAATGTTAATAAATGATGTACTCACACACACACTCATAGACTCAGACACACAGACACCAAAAAAGATCATTTGATTGGATTGGAGTGTGTTGTGTATCTGTAGGACGGGAAGGAAAGGGGGTGATGGGAGAAGGGGTTGGTCAAGTTGTGATACTTGGGTATGTTATAATAATAAAATTGATTTATTTTTGCAAATGTTGTGGGGGTGAGTGGGTTGGATTGTTGGGCCAGTGGTAATCGGGTGAAGTGATCATCAGTTTCAAAGTTTATTCGAGCCTTTTCTTGATTCTGTTTTTCACTCTTGTTGCGTGGTAGTGTTTGTTAGTGTGTGTGTTTGTGTGAATGCGTGTGGTAAGTGATTGTATGAGTGTGTGGCACACCATTCAATCATTCAATCATTCAATCAATCGATAATGACAGTCGACTCATTTATTTGTTTCCAAAGTTCGCAAACGATGATGTAGTTGTTGAAGCTCCGGCTCCAAATACTTTGCTCGTATTGCCAAACACTGATTGTTGTTGTTGTCCAAACACTGAAGCTTGTCCACCGCCACCACCACCAAATGCCGAGGATGTTTGGCCGAAGGCTGATGTTTGTCCAAATGCAGATGTTTGTCCAAATGCTGATTGTTGTTGTTGTCCACCACCACCAAATACTGATTGTTGTGGTGTTTGAGGCTGTACTGATGATTGACCAAATACACTTCCTCCTGCAGGAGGTGCTTGTCCAAAAACAGATCCTCCACCTCCAGGAGCTGGACCGAATGCGCTCACATTCGTAGCCGGGGTGGAAGTTGGCGAGGACACATTTCCAAACACACTGCCTGTGGTTGTAGCAAGGGGTTTACCAAATGCTGGTGTTGTCGGCTGTGCTTGATTGGCCCCTCCAAAGGCTGTCGTAGCTCCTCCAAAGGCTGGTGTGACTCCTCCAAAGGCTGCTGGTGAAGCTTGGACACCTCCGAATGTTGTCGACTGTGGTGTTGTTGGTGTAGTTGCACCTCCAAACGCTGTTGTTGATTGAGTGCCAGCGGTGGCGAATGTTGCTCCACCTCCTGATCCTGTCGAGCCAAACACCGAACCTCCAGCAGCTGGTGGCTTAAACGCGCCTCCAAACACACTACTATTGCCGCCAAATACCGAGGGTGTCGTGCCACCAAAGGCTGGAGTTGATACACCTCCAAATGCTGGGGTCGAGGTGCCGCCAAAGGCTGGGGTTGATACGCCTCCAAATGGAGTCGAGGGAGCAGAGACGGCGCCAAAGGCAGGTGTTGAAGGTTGACCACCTCCAAACACAGAGACTGGGGTTGCCGGAGTGTTTGGCGCTAAGGAGTATACGCCGCCAAAAGTTGGTGTGGCGGGGACAGTGGAAGTGGGAATGGAAGTGGTTGCGGCCCACAATGGTGGTGATGGCTTGGCGGTGGCGTTGGCAGGCTCTGGTGGACCCAGATCAAATGGTGATCTGTGTGGCTTGCTTGGAGTCCTGCTGGGCTCCTCACCGAATCCCAAGGAAAGTCCAAACGAATCCAAAGCAGACGACTGCTGCTTTGGTGGCTCTGGCTTCTTCACCTCGTTGGGTGGTGGCGTAGCTGGTGGAGGCAAGGCGGCAGCAGAAGGCTTTGATTGCTCCTTGGGTGGTGGCGTGGATGGCACTGTGGCGGCAGTAGTCTTTGGTGGTTCATCCTCGTCCAAGCCTATCTGTGATCCAAACTCATCAATCGGTGATTTAGGTGATGTCCTCTTTGCTGATGGCTCTGGAGTGGTCGCGACTGGCGCAGGTGATGGTTTGGACACAGGAGCAGGTGGCTTGATCACTGTTGTCGCTGGTGGTAGGACAGGAGTTGTGGCGACTGGTGAAGTAGATGTGGCGGGTTGAGTCGCAGGTGAGGTTGTGGTTACTGGAAGTGGAGGGGATGATTCTGACTTGACTGCTGTTGTTGTTGTGGCTGGAGCTGGAGCTGGAGCTGGAGCTGGAGCTGGAGCTGGAGCTGGAGCTGGAGCGGTGGTAGTGGAAGTGGGTGCTGTTGACGGCGTGGATGGTATGGTTGGGGAGACGGCTGCCGTCTTTGTGGGAGGTGTATCAGGCTTTGGAATAGTCACAGGTGATTGAGTAGTAGGTGACACAATGGCAGGAGTTGTGATTGACGTTTTGTTACCCACAACAGATGTTTGTTGTGGCGGTGAAGATAGTGAGATGTTTGCTGGGGATGCAGGGGTGATGGTCGGTGAGACAACAGTCGTCTGTTTGGCTGGTGTTATTGGTGACGTTGCAGTGGCTGGCACGGGCACTGGCACTGGCACTGGTGTTGGTGCTGGTGCTGGTGATGTGACGCTTGTGGCGAGTGGGGATGTTTGTGGCTGAGGGGAGAATGGAGAGCCAGGGAAAAGTGATTGACCAATGTTGGTGGTCATTGGCATTGAAGCGTTGCCAAATATTGATGGGGCACTTGGCTTGGACGCCGACATGCCAAGGCCAAGATCTGGTGTGTTTGCCTTTGGCTTGGAGGGAGTGGACATCGTGCCGAATCCTGCTCCGGCTACAGATCCACCTCCACCAAACATACCACCTCCTGAAGAAAATGGCGGCAGATTGGATTGCAGTGGGGAGTTGGGCAGCATTGACTCCTTTGCATTGCTAAAGAGATTTGCCGAGCCGAATGTAGTTCCCATCGCATGGACTGTGGGGACTGAGCTGGAGGCAGTGTTGAGTGGCGATGTCTTGGGAGAGGGTGATGTCTTGGCGGGGGGAGGCTTGAAGCCATCCAACATCGCGGTCTTGATCAATGATTCCTCGCTGAGTCTGGGTGGGGACGTCGTGAACTCTGGTATCGAGGCTGGGGGTTTCTGATTGAGTGGGGGCATCACAATGCTCTGCTGTTGACCCGCACCTGTGGAGGTGGTGGGCGTGAATGAGAATGATGACGATGACTTGCGTTGATGTTTGGCACTCTTCTGGACGGCAGGCTCATACTGGCCTTCGTCTTCGTCCTCAAACTCCTCGCTGTCTTCATAGTCCTGGCTGTCTCCCGAGTCGTCCTCGTCTTCGCCGTCCTCGCGACCCTCGCTCTCGATTGGCTTGCGTAGGAGCGCGGGATTGTACGCCAGCTTAGACGAGTCGAAGGCGTTGAACGAGCTCTCCAGGTCCAGCTTGAAGTCGGTCAGTGTGGGGTTGGCCGACGGCAGCTCCTTGACAACGACGGCTGTGTGGCCCGGATTGGCAATATCGTCCATCTTGAAGTAGCGCTTCAGTTGCATGTTGACTGGGGTCACAACTCTTGGCTTGCTCTGTCTAAGTCTCTCCACAACCTGTTTGTAATGTGCGCTAGAGGTCACATCACGCTTGTTGTTGGTGATCTGCAAATTGTCAAAGTCCAGTCGAAGTGTGTTGGTGTTGCCGCCATCCTCTTCATCCTCGCGCTGTTGTTGAAGTTGTAGTTGTTGCTTTTGTTTGCTGCCTGAACGATCCATCACGGATGGCGTGTCAATTGACAACTTGTTGAGTTGCTTGGACATTTGACTGAGTGATCGATGGAGTTTGTGATGAATGTGGTCGTGGCTCTGTAGCGAGTCGTAGACGAGCGAGAGGAACTGTGCCTTGGACAACGCGCTCAGCTCTTTGCCCGACTTGTGGTTGATGTCCACGTAGGCCAGATGAACCTCCAATCGCTTGATCTCCTCATTGATGTTCTTGTAGGCCAGTTGTAATCGCTCGCGATCCTCCATGACCTTTTGATCGAGGCGTCGTGCCAACACCAGCTCCTTCATCGATGAGTGATGCTCCTGCGAGGAGAAGTGTTCCAGGGCGTCAGTGGCCAGCACGAGGGACTTCTCGCCGCGGGCCTGTGTGAGGAAGACCTGGTCGCATAGCTCGTCGTACGCGCCATCCAACGATTGAATGACCTCGGCGAGCTGGTTGGTCTCAGAGGTGATCTCATCGATTGAGAATGGTGACTTTCCACTGCTCTTGATCACCTGGATGATGTTCTCCTGCTTGGCCTTGGCCTGTCTGATGCTCTCGAGCGACGATGTCAGTGAGAGAGCATTGTTGCGCACTTGAACGGCCAGTGCATTGTTGGCCTGGTACAGCTTCAGACCCTTGAACTTCTCCAGGAGCACCTCTGCATTGGTCACCTTGATCTCTTTCTTGATAATCATGCTGCTGGGTGGCTGTGATGTTGGCGCGGGCTTCTTTGATGGCTGTTGTGGCTGTGTCTTTGGCGATGTCGTGTTGTCCAATGGTGAGAGTTGAGTCGGTGGCGATGATGCTGTTGTTGGTGCCTTGACCGAAGATGTTTGTGTTGAACCAAATGGAGATGTGAGGATGGGTGGCGAGGTACTTGTCGGGTTGGAGGACGAGTCCTTGTTGGGCTGTTGCTGTGATGTTGTTCCAAAGGCGGAGAAGAGAGGTGATTGAGTGGTGGTTGTGGCTGCAGGCTTTCCAAACACGCTCTCCACTGGTTTTGCATTGGAGGTGGCTGTGTTGTTGAACGTCGATGATCCAAACTGTGATGTCATAGTTGAGGCGCCACCACCAAATATACTATTGTTGTTGTTCAATGTTGTTGGCTCTTGCTTTGATGTCGTTGTCATTGTAGTCTTCTCTGTGAATGGGCTGGATGGCGCTGGGGCAAATAATGATGTTGTAGTTGATGCCGTCGCTGGGGCAGTGCCACTACCACCGCCAGCACCAAACAATGATGATGTGCCAAATACTGGCGATGTGGATTTGACCGTTGGAGCTGGTTGTCCAAACATGGATGAGGGGCCCATTGTAAAGGGGGAGGGTCCAGACGATGTCGTCGCTGTTGTTTGTCCCAAAATTGATGAGGGGCCCATTGTAAAGGGGGAGGGTCCTCCAATCGCCGCCGCTGGTTTCGTGCCGCCACCAAAGAGTGATGATGGTGCAGATATGGGCAGAGAGGAAGACGACTTGCCTGAAACTGGGCTCGCGAGCTTGGCGAGACCTTTTGGTTTGGTGATGGCCAGTCGATCACCAATCTCAGTGTTGATCAGACTGAAGAGACTGATGTTATAATCGTTGTCCAACACGACTACGATGGGTGCTGGAGTGCTCTCTGATTGCGGCACATTGTCTGGGAAGCAAGTGATCATTCCCAAACCAGTGGCAAACAGCTCATTATCTATCTGTGCACGGTCCTGATCATCAAGGTTAAGGCATCGCCACGATGTCTCTTCAAACTCCTCATACACTTCCACTGTGTTTGAGTTTGATGATATCAATAATAGTATGTTCCTGGAAGGATATGGATAAGTCAGTAATCATGATTGAGTGTGCGGTGTATGATTGATTGATTGAATGCTTACCATTCTTTGATGAACAATAATTGGATGCAGATTGGTGTGTCCCGCTCTGGACCCAGTGACATGGGGAATGAATCCATCATCTGTTCAGTGTTCGTGTCATAGATGAACACATCGGATTGCTGATTGTCTACATCATAAGATGTGAACAAGTAATGCTTGATGGACTTTATCAGGTTGACTTGATATGAATGAATGAATGAGTTAGTGATTGATTGAATGATTGAATGATTGGAGTGAAGTGCTATGATCATCATAACATACTATTAATATGGGTATTATCGCTGAAGTAATCGGGTATATGGAGTCGAAGCTTGGGTTTGGACTCGGGCGATGCAAGAGTGATTAGCTCAATGTCACCATTGGGACATCCAACAAATATCTCGTCATGTTTATCTGTGGATTCATTCCAACATGCTACAATGACATCCGTCGATCGCAACATAATAGGCTTTGATGAGTCGTTCTCTGTTGCCTTGATAACTGCATGAAACAGGCCTCTCTCTTCGCTTGTAACCAATAGTTCATGTCTACTCGGGTTCCAGCAAATCGTGTTTATATACGCATCATCGAACCTCAGGTCGGCAAAAGGTTTGTTGTTGTTCTGATCATAGATAAGTTATTGATTGAGTTAGTCATTAAACGAGAGTGATTGGAATGGTGATCGACTTACATTTGAAATGAGATCAAAGATTGAGAAGACTTGAAGTTCGTAGCCGCATGCGATAGCGAGTAGTTGTTCGTCATGTGAGAGTGATAGGGTGGTCTTGACCTCGGTCATGTCTTGTGACAGGATATCAAGTTGCAATGATTGTACGTTTGGTGCAAGTGTTCTCGCATTTAGTACGATGTTCTTTTTGTCAGAGTCAGAGCCAAAGTCTGTGATCTTGGCCTTGTTGTTATTGTTGTGGACATTATAAGACTGTAGAGATTTGAGTAATGGGTTTATAGAAGCAATATGTAGACGTCTATTATCATTGTTTACAAAGAATATATAACCAAATATATTGGACACTTGTAACAATGTAGAATCATCTTCAAACTCCTGATCATTATCCTCATCACTCTTTATAAAAACACTATTTAAATCTTTCTTCAAGTCTACGAATCTAAGATGTGTAACATCAACTTGTTCACTCATTCTTATCTATATGTTATATCTGTATATATGTATGTTATGTATGTATTATCTTGTTGTAATAAGTTGGAATGAATGAGTGAATGATTGAATGAATGAGAATGGGCGAATGAACATCAAATCACGATCATTTTTCAAAATTTGAAGTCAAACGTAGAGACACGTCGACCTGACATGACTTGCAACATTGTTGTTCACATTCAATTTCAAAGAGACATTAATTAATTAAAAGAGATATATACAGATACAGATATATACTGATATATAATGAGTATAACAATGTCAGCTGCTGTATTAAGGTCAAAGACAATGGTTGATCATAATGGTGTACAATATTCAAAGGATGACATTGCAAGATTATTATGCATGGATGAATATACTAGATTGCCATCAAAGTATACGTTTGATAAAGACAACAATGTATTCTTCTTATCCAGCTCTGCCACTCAATCAAACATGACCATCAACTACATCAACCTAGACAACTGTCAAAAGGAATCAAGTATGTTACATCACTCATTCAATCAATCACACATACTAACTCAATCACATGATCAATCAATCACAAGTAATGAAGCCATTGTTCTATTATAAAGCATCAACTGGAAAGATGTCATTGGAGGAGGAGTTGATGAGGGAGAGACAGAGAACTGTTGGCACGGGTATCTCTTCGTATCAGTTCAATCAGGATACTAAGCACTTCTTGGCAGCGATGGGCAATGACTTGTATACGATTGATGTGGCCGGCGCAACAATCGAACAGCCCAAACTTAAAAAGTTGAACGCCGATACTTATGATCCAAAGTTGTCGTCCGATTGCAAGATGGTGGCATTCATCGATAAGAATGACCTGTGGGTGACCGACCTGCAGACCCAGCAGCGCCACCGTCTGACGCACTCGCACGACGTCTCGCCATACCTGTCGTCGGGCGAGGCCAAGTTTGTCTACTCGGAGGAGTTCTCGCGCTACACTGGCTACTGGTGGGCACCAAAGCTGACCAGCGCCAACAAGTACCAGATCTTTTACTTTGAGGAGGACGAGCGCAATGTGCGCGACTTCCACATTCCCGAGCATGGATACGAGGGCACCTTCACGCACTACAAGTATCCGCTCGCTGGCGATGAGAACTCACGTGTCAAGCTCGGTCTGCTGACATTCACCACAGACAGCAATGGCGCACTGAGCGTCGAGCGCAACATGCTCGACTTGAGCACAGTGTTCCCGTGGGCCGAGTACTATGTGCGCGGCGACTGGACGCCCGATGGACAGGTGGTGTGGGTACAGCTGGTCGACCGTCTCCAGCAGCGTCTCGAGCTGGTCACCATCCCCGTGTCATGCTTTGGCAATGCTGGCGGAGCCACCACATCAGTGCTCATTCAAGAGTCTCAGCCACAGTACTGGGTCAATGTGACTGATCACCTGACCTTCTTGGATGGATCAAGTCTGTTGTGGACGAGCGAGCGATCGGGATACAGACATATCTATCACCTATCATGGTCGGCCGGCTACACCGACGTCAAGACTAGACAGTTGACGAGTGGCGAGTGGGTCGTGACCAACATTGTTAGCGTGGACAAGCAGCGCAAGTTGGTCTATTTTGAAGCCAACCGCGAAACACCTCTCGAGAACCATCTCTATGTGTGCAGCTACGACACGGCGCCCTCGACACAGGAGATCCGTCGTCTAACGATCGAGTCGCACGACCACGACCAGATCGCCGTGTCGCCCGACCACACAAAGTTCGTCTCCAACTACTCATCTGCAACCAACGCCCCTGTCAGTCTGGTGTGTCGACTCGAGTTTGCCGAGGGCGCACGTCTGCCCACACCCTCGCCACTGACAGCTATCCTCACAGGCAAGCCCAACCCCAGCGTCAAGCTAAGACCATCCACACTGTTCAAGTTCCAGAACTCCAAGGGTCGCCAGATCTACGGCCGCTACCAGCTGCCCGAGAACCACGACCCATCGCGCAAGTACCCAGTCGTCGTGCTGGTCTATGGTGGTCCCCACGTGCAACTCGTTCGCAACACATACAGCTTGGCACGTCAGTTCTACAGCAGCTTTGGATTCATCTCGGTCATTGTCGATGGAACTGGATCGGACAACAGAGGCATTGCATTCGAGGGACAGTTGCGCGAGGCCATGGGCACCATCGAGATCCCCGACCAAGTCGAGGCACTCGAGTACCTTGCCAACGCATCAGTGCCCATTGATCTGGCACGTGTGGCCATCACTGGTTGGAGCTACGGTGGATACCTCGCACTTATGGGCATTGCACAACGCCCAGACATCTTCAAGATTGCGATCAGTGGAGCACCAGTCACCTTCTGGGAGTCCTACAACACTGGCTACACCGAGAGATACATGAACACTCCAGCCAACAGTCCCAAAGGATACAAGAATGGCAATGTCCTATCTTATCTTGATCAATTCCCTGATGAGTAAGTCAACATTGGACGCATGATTGATTGATTGATTGATTACTTACTAACTTGTAATGTAATATAATAGGGAGAATAGATTGATTGTTATACATGGAATGCAGGATGAGAATGTACACTTTGCCAACACATCGATGCTTGTGGAGGAGTTGTCATCAAATGGCAAGCCATATATTCTAAAGATGCTCGGCAAGGAAAGACATGGAATAAGAGACTTTAACAATAGGATCACTATTGAGTCATTCAAACTCAATCATCTATTGAAGTACTTGTAGAACTAGACCCTCGGTCGAGGGTTGAGTCAACCTTTGCCCTCGCCCTTACCCTCGCACAAACCACACGAACATTAAAAAAACATTAAGTTCGTGTAGTCGCGCGTGAGTGACTGCAGACGAACGAATCAATTCATAACTTGTGTTTTAATAGCACATTAATCATAATAGAGATAGAGATAAAGAGATAGAGAGATATGGATAGAGTATTCTTTAATGTTGATCAACTACTTGATGATACGCTCAAGATTGTTAGAATGGGCGTATTGTCAAAGAGTGAATGCAAGGAGATAATGAACAAGAGACAGGAGTTTGAACAAAAGATGGTCAGAAAGGCACCAAAGAAGCACGACTACCTCCAATACATCAAGTTTGAACTCGACCTCGATCAAACAGTTCACAAGAAAGGAAGAGAGATGAGTATGTTCATTCAATCATTCATTCATTCATTCAATCAATCAATCATACTCACTCATTCAATCAATCGATCGAACATTAGACATAGACTTTGATTATAGACTAAGATCACCATTGAGGAATGCAATGATATTGTTTGCAAGATTGGTACATAAATTCCCAAAGGATGAAGCATTGTGGATCAGTTATCTCAATGTTAGATTGAATAGAGCGAGTAATGATGGCACGGGTCGTGTGTTCTCATTGGCTCTGCAACATAATCCACGATCGGCCAAACTCTGGAAATTGGCCGCCGCCTTTGAGTTTGAGATTAACAGGAATATAAAGGCCGCGCGCAGTCTGATACAGCTGGGCCTGCACTACTGTCCAGCCGACCACTCGCTCTGGCATCACTTCTTCACGATGGAGCTGTCGTACGTCGCTGTGCTCCTGAACCGACTGTCGACGGTCGAGGATGCCGATCGCGTGATCAACGGCACAGCGGCCAACACACAAGACTCGATTGAGCTCGACAGCAAACTCTCTGGCGCCGCTGGCAAGGACAACTTCATCGAGTTTGGCGAGGAGATATACAACGCAACCACCCTTCGCAACAGTCCTGCACTTCAAGGAGGCATTGCCACCATCGTCTTTAACAATGCCATCGCAAGTATGTACATTACTATCACTTGCGCATGTGATCAACCATGACTAACCCACCTGGAACTATTCCACTCCAACCCACTCACTCAATCAAACACTGGATCAATCATACAGACTTCAAGAATGACTTTGAGTTCAGGAAGCAGTTCTATAAGTTGGTGCAACAGTTCATTAATAATGGCAAGGCTACGTTGACGATCGCAGCAGAGACTGAGAGGATTGGAAAGTTGATGGGCGATCTGATCATTCAATCATTGAAGAAGGACTTTGCCAACAATGATACCAAATTATGGATGATGTTGGCCAAGGTTGAGATGGGCACATTGGCAAAGGTCGGCACGATCGCCATGTCAGACGCCTCAGACTCTATCCCCTTGATCAACAGCACCCTCTCCGTACTGGACAAGGGTATGGCCAGCATCAAGAGTGAGGCCATGCTTCTAGGCATCAACAAGTTCATCAACAAACTGCTTCAGCGAGTAACCATTGATAACAACCAGGTGGTAAGTATCCCGTGGAATCATTCCATACTCAATCAATCAATCAATCACTTACACACATTACCAACTAGCTCGCACTGTTGGAGAAGTTCTTGTTGGTCACATTTACCAAGGCTGAGAAGGATGGCGTACTTAATGAGAGTGGATACTTGATCTATGTCGAGTTGTTGATCCAATTGAACAAGATCAAGGAAGCAATGGACGTAGCAGTCAAGGCAACTACCAAGCATGCCAACTCAATCAATCTGTGGAATCAAAGAATCAACATACTCATTCGCCATAGCATGGTACTTGGCAATGCATCCAACGCCACATTTGACAGTGCCATCCAACAATGCTTTGAACAATCAATTCAACAGATATTCCCAATTCCAACTTCCACATCAACATCAACACATCCAACAATCACCGAGCAGGCATCATACCGAACATACATCATTCAATACTTTGATCACAAACTATCCCAAATCAAGGATGGAGCCGATTCATTCAAACAAATACTCTCAATCTTCTCCGTAAGTTGTCCACATCACAATCACTCAATCAATCAATTGGAATTATTCCACTCACTTACTCACTCAATCATTCAATCACTTTCCAGAAATTGATGCGTATGATGGATGGAAGACCACAATGCCAGGAGGAGGCAAAGATATATTTGATCGATTATTTGTTCACAACTAAGGGCGTGTCGATGAAGCAGCTGAAAGAGGCGTATACTTTATGCTTCCAATATCTTCCAGTGAGCAAGAGGATGTTCCAGAGCTGCATTGCATACCAGCGTGAAAGACCCACTCCAGAATTAGCCGAGATCAGAGACCTCTATGAACGATACCTCCAAGACGACTCATTTGCACAGGACGACGTGCAAACATGGCTGGACTACCGCGACTTTGAGCTTTACGTGTCCAAAGACATCAACAAGGCCAACATCATAGCCAATCGTGCTCGCAAGTCACTTCGCGATCCCAAACAGTTCATCAACGCACTTTCCAACAATTAAAACAAGAGTTGGTGTCCCTGGAAACTCGGAATGAATCCTGGAAATAGTATCACTCCAGCACTAAAGAAACATACTCGATGATTTCCATCTAACACTGCAATGTTCTTAAGAACATCTTTGGGAAATGTGGCAATCAAACAGACGACTTCCAATATGGTTGATGATGTTGTTCATCGTGAGATGTCCAGATTGACATGTTATAGCTCTGCCATCGAGTCCATTCACATTTCCAAACTCTAGGTTGTTCAGTGTGATGGTGGACTTTGTGTAGCAGTGATCACCTTTGACGTTGATACAAACATTGATCTTGTCTTCAATGATCATCGAGGTATCAGCGCGATTGGTATTGTCCTCCTGATTCAAGTTCTTGACAAAGTTTTGAATTTTGAATTATGAAGTTTGAAAGTTCACTTTTGGAAGGATATTCCTCTAACACTGCTACATCCCGGTCGAGTGAAGAAAGGGACTTCTGATTGGTTAGAAACGCCACGAATGTTGTTTCCAGTGGGTTTGAACATGATAGACCAATGCTGGAGTGTGTTGATTGATCATGTGATTGAGGCTCATCGATTCGATTGATTGTTTGAGTGAACTGGACCATGTTAGTGAGTGCGCTTGGGAGAAGTTCAACATGAGACTTATAAACATCAATGGCTACCCTCTCGGTTGGTGTTGTCCTTGAAGTAACCTGTGTTGCTAAATCAGCTTATTAATATAGAATTAGTCATCAAATTAATAAACATTCCACAATAATACCAAACACATACTTGTCCTTCTTAGTTTGTCTCTTGTCTTCAGATCCTCTTTCGCCCTACTCTCTTCCTGCTTTTTGAGCCTCTCAGCTTTAGCCTTCTCATCGTCCTCCTTCTTTTGTTTGGCTGCTTGCTCTCTCTCTTTTTGTTTTTTCTTTTTGTCTTCTTAGATGTTTTCTTTTGCTTGAGTATTCCTCTCTCCTCTATATGAAATTTACTGGAATCGACAGAAGGACAATTGACTAAACTATTAAAAGGTTCGCATCCATCCTTGCAGAAGCCCTTTGAGTAAACCTTGGCCGTCAACGTGACACTTTTGGCAAAATCGGTAATTACCCATGAATGAATGTATGAATGTGTTTGATTATTTGATTGTATGAATGTTTGAATGMWTGTCGTCTGATTGATTGAATAAACAACTGGAAGAAAGAAAAAATGTACATTTCCTCTAAAAAACAATTAATTCTTGAAAAAATAGRCTTTTTGGGGTGTTTGGAATGAAGGAGACGATCAATCATTCATTCATYAACAGGTGTAAGATATGACAGATAAAGATAAACGAATAGAAAGTGCACTCAAACTCTATTTTGAAAGCGATTTCACCAAGAACAGGATCAGACGACTTACAGGTATTGATGTGAATTACTATTTAACAAAACTATCTGATCCGACCTTCCACCCTCTAGGTCATGGAGGATACAGACACAGCAAGTTTGGAAAGGATGGACAATTGTTTCTCGAGTTGACAGTATGGGCAATCATTGTCGAGAACCCTCAGTACAATATATCGGATATACGACGTGAACTTGTGAAGCTGAATCCAGCTCTTGATGGTATCACCAATGATCACATTGAGAGGATATTCAGAAGTTGGCGTTGGTCTTGGAAACGACCAGAAGTCAAACAAATTCACAAGTACAGGGAGGACAACATGCATTACTACCTCGAGTTCTTGGCATTTATGAGATTGGTTGACTTCAAGGATCTGGTGTTTGCAGATGAAGTATCATTCCAAAGTAGAAGTATGTATCATTGAGTTAAGTCAAACAATCAACAAACTAACAATATTACTCACATTATTCAATCATTAGATCTACGCAAGACACTTGTGGTGGGTCCAATCAACAAGACAGCTATAATCAAGACCAAGAACCCAATTGAGGAGTCTTGCAACTTCATGTGTGCAATCAACTATGATGGCAAGATGTGGATTTCACAGCGAACGTCGACGAATGACGCCCATGACTTTGGCCTCTTTGTAAAGGATCTGGTCAAGAATGGTGCACTGTCAGCAAACAAATTCCTGATTATTGACAATGCACCAATTCATGGTGGCGCATATCTCCACGAGCTGTATCAGACAGTGGAGTCAGTTGGTGCCAAGCTAATCTTTTTGCCTAAGTATTCACCAGAGCTAAACCCAATCGAGCTAGTGTTTGCCTTTGTCAAGAACAATCTACGACATCGGCAAATTGACAACTTCCATTTGGCCATCATTGAAGCGTTCCAACAAATAACATTGGAGTACACCAGGAATATTTACCGGCACTGTCTCCACCCTGGCGATAAAAAGAAAAATGATAAATAAATAGTTAAATGTGGATTCATGGCAATATGGATTTATTCAAATATTATTTATTAATTTATTATCAATTCATTCATTCCACCAATCCAAAAGTGAACTTTCAAACTTCATAATTCAAAATTCAAAACTTTGTCACGAACTTGAATCAGGAGGACAATATCTACTTTTGATATTATTAATAAAAAATTTTTGATTTATATATTTTCGAAGTTCAAGTTTATTAAACTTTTTGATTTACAAGAAGTGAGTGTTTGGGCTCACTTGTTATCATTCCAACAACTCCTTTTATCTCTTCACTTATCTATCTTATTATTTGTATTGAACACTTCATTACCTCATCCCCAACATATATCAAACATCAGACACCAATAGACATGTCACAAGAAGAACATATGACAGACTCCACATCGAGATTGTCAACAGGATCAAATTCATCCTCAATTGGTCGACTGTCAACGGCAAGCAATTCAACATCAACCACATCTTCCACATCTTCCACATCGTCAACACCAGGCCTCACTAGAGAGTCTACGATGGAGGAAGTATGTACATGGGTCGGCAACAAGTTTGGTCCAGAGCTTGGAAAGGTACTGCTTGATCAAGAGATTGATGGAGATCTCCTCTTTGATTTAACCAAAGATGAACTTATCAATAAGGAGGGCCCCTACATGCTCACAGATGGCAAGGCCAAAAAACTCATCAAAGCTATCAAGCAGCTCGTAGGTCCGAGTAAGTACAAACAATTATCGGCCCAATGTCTTCATTCAAATTCACTAACATACACACTCAAGCCCCTATAGGATCACAAGGTGGCCACGCTCGTAAGTACAAATGAGAGCCAGTGATTTGCTCATTCGATTCTTACTTTCAGCATCAGTCGCAACAGAGACAGAATTTTGGAATGCCCTTCAGAATTGTACCGTTGATCCAACGTCAAAGATTCTGAGCCTTCCAAATGGTTTACATTTCTTGGGAAACCCTTCCAAGAGATCATCACTCTATGTGCGAGATTGCTACGAGGAGATGAAGAATCTGATATTTGCCCAGCTTGATCGATACGAAGCAATCCCAGACCAGCAGGAGCCACCAGTTTTGGTGGTGGGGGCCCCACAGCCAGATCCAATCTATGGCTCATTTGTTGTGACTGGCAACCCTGGCATTGGAAAGTCATGCTTCCTCTACTATCTGATGATGGAGGTCGCAAAGAAGAAGGCAACCCTAGTAGTCCACTCCATTCATGCAAGGACTAAGTCCTACTACCTCTACGGCTTTGATATCAACGGGTCACCAACTGTGACACTTGGAGGATGGGAAGCAGTCGAGCCCTACCTGAACGACAAGTCAAAGTCCACATACTTTTTTGTTGACAGCGAGAAGGAGCTCAACGTTTTAGCCAAGACCATCATTGTGTCATCACCAGACCCAAACAAGTACAAGGAGTTCCTCAAGAACCTTGGCACCACACGTAGATATATGCCAGCCTGGGAGAAGAGTGAGCTCGACCATGTCAGACCCATCCTCTATCCATACGTGACTCAGGTATGTATCTGTTATAGTGTCTCAATGTCATAATCTAACCCACATCATCATTAGGCTGTGCTTGATGGTCTCTGGTCAAAGTGGGGAGGTATTCCGCGCTATATCTTGGAGAATGCAAATGACAGTGATTACCAGCACAATCTCGAACAGGGCATCACAACCTTGAGGTTGAAAGATTGCTTTGAGAGTGTGGGAAAAGCGGATCCAAAAGCCCCGGGCAGTCACAAGATCATTCAAATTGTCCCGATAGATACCCCCAACACCTCCAAGTATTCTACAATGGAGTTGAAGTTCTCCTCCAAGTATGTACAGGTAATTGCCGTCCGAGCAATGGAGGCCAAAGACATGCAGAATGTCATGAAGAATCTATCAGTTCCAAAGTTCCTCCATTCTCCACTGGGCGGATCTTTCTTCGAGGCAGCGGTGCATCGAATTTTGCCTCGTGGTGGAACTTTCAAGAGAAGAAACCTACGTACCTCTATTCAGGACACAGTTGTATTCCCTCAATCAGCTCCCTCCACAGACATCATGTCCATCACTGACATTGAAACATCACCCGACAATATCTATCTTCAACCCAAGTACGGCAACTTCCCGGCCATTGATAGTTTGATCAAACAAACTACATTATTCCAAGTGACTGTATCACTGGACCATCCACCTCTTATGCAGGAGCTATCCAACATCATTGATCAACTTGGAGACGTAACCAACGTGCAACTCTACTTCGTTCTTCCACCTGACCAGTATCCTCTCTTCAAAGAGCAACACTACCTCACCACCAAGAAGATAGTCGCAAAGAAGCTCACAGCCCAGGTAAAGAAGATCACTCAATATGCTCTGTTGGTCGAATTCGCCCAGGACATCACACGATGAACAACATTATCAATCACATTGGCAGTATATCCCAGAGATGCTCATTGGATGGAAACCACCGAGTATGTTTCTTTAGTGCAGGAGTGATCGCTGGCATTGTCATTGGAAGTGTGGCTGGTGTGATCATCGAAATATATATAAACATTTCTCATAGTCAGAAGTTTCATTGCTACTAATATTTTTTTTTAAAGTTAATTAGTTAATTAAGTTAATAGAAATAAGTAAGTTCAATGCTCTCTTAAAACGAATATTATCAACATCGGGAAAGATGGAGTTGGATAATGTCATGTCGGTGATGGACACATTGATTTTGCTCTAATGGCTTCCAGCAATAAAGAGCAACTCGGTAAAGTTGTTGTTAGCATCAAACAGTGTATTCTCAATGTTCATCTAGCCTCCGGTTAGATATAGCATGGGCACGTAGAACTCGCCAATGCCCGTGTTGCCAATGAACGACGTGTTGACAATTGACATCGGTGTGGTCTTCTCAAGGAAGGATTGAAACAGGTAACCAAGCAAGATGTTGTCACGGAATGTTGCTCCAATGATTGAGAGTGGCTATTCGCTGTGTAACAAGGTGAACGAATTGTTTCCATTGAACTCTGTTTGATTAATGGTCAGCTTTCATTGAGTCAAGATCACTATATTATATATGGTTGTTTGGCAGCTGATAATCCTGCCACCATTGATTGTCCAAGACTATCGGCCTTATATCATGGCGTTAGGAAGGCAGGACCGTGATCGCACTGGTTCCATTGGTCAAAGACATGCCAGAGGTGGTGACGTTGTTCAGGTCGATGTTGATGTTGTTCGCCATTGAGTTGATGAACTGTTTGCCATTGTTGAATCTAAGACTATTGAGTGTGATGTTGATTTTTGGATTACAAATAATGTCCGACAGGGAATTGAAGAAGAAGACAAGGAAGGTGAGTGGACAAGGTCGATGATGACGTCGCCTTTGGTGAATGGCGATTGTCCAATCGTGACTTTGATATAGAGTAGGTTGAGGTCGGAGTTGCCCTCGATGAACCAAGAGTGTAATGTGATTGAGTGATTGAATGAGTGAATAGGCGACCTGGTCCTGGACCCAGGATTCATGACTCGGGACTCTTGAGGATCGTAGTCATTGTTTCAATCCGATCACTCAATCAATAATTAGTTAGTTTACTTTATTAAATCCATTCAATCGTCATTGTATTGTGAGGTATTGGTTCCTCATCTTACGCTTCTTGATGACAATGTATGTGATGACTATAAAAATGATCACACCAGCAACAGTTCCAATGACAATGCCAGCGATCGCTCCGCCACTCAATTGACACACTTGAAGATTGCCATCCAATGAACATCTCTGTGATGCATGGCAATCAAATATACGACTTCCAATGTGATTGATGATGTTGTTCATTGTAAGATGTCCTGATTGGCACCTTATGGCGCCGCCATCCAGTCCACTCACACTTCCAAACTCAAGGTTGTTCAGTGTACTTGTCGACTGGGATATGGCCAGCTCCGACTTTGGCACGTTATTGTTGACAAAGGTGCAGCGGTCCATCGTCAAGTTGGTGTAGGAAATCGATACCAAGCTGTTGCCATTTGTAGACTGCCTGCGGGAGAGGGCCGAGTTGGTGAATGTCGTGTCGGCGATGGTCACATTGCTATTGTACATGTCTCCTTTGATTAATAACAACACTCCAAAGTTGTCGTTGGTGTCGAACAGAGTATTATTGATATTGATCAAGCCTCCGGTTAGAGAGAGCATTGACATAAATGTGTCACCCGAGCCCATGTTGCCAATGAACGAGGCGTTGACTATTGACAAAGGAGTCGTGGACGCTAGGGCCTTAGTCGACATCAGGGTATCGACCATGTTTTCAATGAATGATGTGTCAACGATTGAGACTGGCTGTTCGTAGTGCGACCAGAGAGTGAACGCACTGTTTCCAATGAACTCGGTTTGATTGAGGGTCAGCGCGCATTCGGTCTGGAGCATCACACCAGACTTTACCTTGGATTGACAGTTGACCATCCTTCCACCATTGATTGTGAGTGATGGTCCTGGACTACCAGTACATGGAGTTGGGAATGGTGCGACATTGATCACATTAGTCCCATTGATCGCTACACCATAGAAGGTGACGTTGTTCAGCACGATGTTGATGTTGTTCACTAACGAGTTGATTACTTGTGTGCCATTGGTGAACGTTAGACTATTGAGTGTGATGCTCATCGGAGGATTACAAAGGCTCTGGGACGTGAGGTTGAAGAAGTAGAGGTAGTTGGAGGTGGCATTCTGGGCGAGGTCGATTGTCACGTCGCCTTGGGTGAATGGCGATGGTCCAATCGTGACATTGAGGTTGAGTAGCTCGAGGTTGGAGTTGCCTTTGAGAGCAGGGTATACACCACCTGCCATCGCAATGCTCAATGCTGAGTTTTGAAGTGGCTGTTGTTGTTGTTGTTGTTGGTATAGTGATCGGTAGCTGTTGATCGCAGATGTTATGTTGGGACATGCCATGTTTGGATCTTGGTAGTCAAGTCCACATATTGTTGATGTGTTGGTCGATGTTTGATCGACGTAGATCGTCACGGTGGTGATCATATCTTGGCCATTGACCGTGATGGTAACTGTGATCATGAGAAAGACAAACAGTTGGAGTAGTAGTTGTACATGTTGTTGATGATACATTATTATATTACTTGTTGGTAATGCTTGATCATCATAATGAATGAGTGACCAACATGTTGTGATTGGTTGTGGTAGTGCATGATAATGAGGGATATTAGAGCATGTCAATGTTATATGATGCAGTGATCAGATATTTAGTGAAGCATTAACTGAGTGAGTAAAGAGCTAATCCCGACAATGGGCCATTGCAAAAAGAGGCTCCTCTCTTGAATCAATCAAAATGGTGGACCACTTTTGATTATTGGGGTTTTTCCGATGATCGGCATCATTAAATAGTAGTTTATTCTTTCGATTATTATTGTATTGTGTATTCCGTCCTCTTCTTGTACTTCTTGATGACAAAGTATGTGATGACTATGATAATGATCTAACCAGCCGCCATGTAGTCCATTCACATTTCCAAACTCAAAGTTGTTCAGTGTGCTGGTCGACTGGGCTATGGGCCATCAATAAGATATCACCATCGATGGATGGCTGGTTGGGAAAGATGGAGTTGGAGAATGTCGTGTCGGTGATTGTAACATAGATGTTTCTCTCATAGCTTCCAGCGATATTGACCAACTGTGTATAGTTGTTGTTGGCATCGAACAGGGTATGCTCTATGTTTACCAATCCTCCTTTTAGAAAGAGCATGGCCAAAAAGGATACCCCACCGCCCGAGTTGCCAATGAACGACGTGTTGACTATTGACATCGGTGTGGTTGTCTCTAGGAAGGTTATAATCAAGTCGCCAAGCAAGGTGTTGTCACGGAATGTTGTGCCAACGATTAAGACTGGCTCATTAATGAGTAAACATCAACAGCAATAGAAACAGCACAACAGCATCGGCCATAAATGTAGACCAAACAATGATATGAATATCCACCAATTGATTGAATGAGTGATCCTTGGATTATTGATTGATTGTATTCTCAATCAATTGGTGGATTATTGATGTTTTTGAATGACCCATCCTTTTATAAATTGATTCTTGCTACTCATACTTCTGCATTGTAGTTGAACTCAATGAATGATGTATGGAAGCAAATAGTAAATTAATATGGTGTCAGCGTATATACCCTTCCTCACATAAATGCTCTAACAGCTCCCGCATTAATTTGTTGCACACACCTCCATTTGGGTAGCAACCACACATGCCAAAAAAAAAAAGGTTACCTGGGAGGGTCCTGTCAATGTCTTCTCCATGGTTGTAGTCTTAGAGTCTTTGATTTATTCAATCATATCAAACACATTCTACTTGAGTGTGAGGCCTGGAATCATTCCCATCAATATTATATTATTCATTGTATTGTGTTGTATTGGTTCCTCTTCTTGTACTTCTTGATGACAAAGAATGTGATGATTATAATAATGATCAATCCAGCAACACTTCCGATGACAATTCCAGCGACCACTCCAGCACTATAGAAACATACTCGGTGGTTTCCATCTAATGAGCATCTTTGGGATATATGGCAATCGAACATACGACTGCCAATGTGATTGATGATGTTGTTCATTGTGAGATGTCCAGATTGACATGTTATGGCACCACCGCGGTGAAGTCCATTCACATTTCCAAACTCTAGGTTGTTCAGTGTGCTGGTGGACTTTGAAATGGCCAACTCTGTTGTTGCCACTGAATTGTTGATAAATTTGCAGCGGTCCATGATCAAGTTACATTCAACAATCAATATCATGTCACCATCTATGGACTTTTGGTCGGGAAAGATAGAGTTGGAGAATGTCGTGTCGGTGATGGACACGTTGATGTTGCTCTCATAGCTGCCGGCAATAAAGAGCAACTCGGTAATGTTGTTGTTGGCATCAAACAGTGTATTCTCGATTTTCATCGAGCCTCCGGTTAGATATAGCATGGGCACCTAGGACTCCCCAATGCCCGTGTTGCCAATGAACGACGTGTTGACTATTGACATCGGTGTGGTTGTCTCAAGGAAGGTTTGAAACAGGTAACCAGGCAAGAAGTTGTCTCGGAATGTTGCGCCAATGATTGAGAGTGGCTCATCGCTGTGGTTCAAGAGGGTGTACACATTGTTACCAATGAACTCTGTTTGATTGATCGTCAGCTTGCATTGAGTCAAGAAAACTATATTATATATGGTGGTTTGGCAGTTGATCATCTTGCCACCATTGATTGTCAGTGATGGTCCGAGACTACCGGCCTCATAGCATGGCGTTAGGAAGGGTAGGACGGTGATAGCACTGGTGCCATTGGTCACAGACTATTGAGTGTGATGTTGATCTGAGGATTACAAATAATGTCCGACAGGGAATTGAAGAAGAAGACAAGGAAGGTGTCGTTGGGTAGGGCCGGGACGAGGTCGATGATGACATCGCATTGGGTGTATGGCGAAGGTCCAATCGTGACATTGATGTAGAGTAGGTTGAGGTCGGAGTTGCCCTTGAGGGCAGGGTATACACCACCTGCCATCGCAATGTTCAATGCAGTGTTGTGGAGTTGTTGTTGATATATTGATCGGTAGCTGTTGATTGCAGATGTTATGTTGGGACATGCCATGTTAGGGTCTTGGTATCCAAGTCCACATATGGTTGATGTGTTGGTCGATGTTTGATCGACGTAGATCGTTGTAGTGATGATCACATCTTGGCCATTCACCGTGACTGTTACAGTGATCATTAGAAACACAAACAGTTGGAGTAATTGATACATTATTTGATGACGATGTTGTTGATATGAATGAATGATCAATAATTAGTGATGATAATTCATTGGAGTTGTTAAAGGGTGCATCCCGCCAAAGCATCGGTTGGCTCATCCAATCAAAATGATGGCCTCACTACTTTTGCGTATCGGGGCATTTCCAAGGCCTCCTCCCAAGGTCCCCCTGGGTGATCATTTTATTTGTACCATTGATGATGAATGAGCAAGCACCAAAGCTTACCCTCTACCATGTCTCTGTGATGTATCTCTTTTCCTTCTCCAATCGATCAAGATATTGTTGTGCTGGATCAACATCACCATCGCCATTTACAGTACCAGGGTCACTGTTGCTCGCCACTCCAACTCCAATATTCTCTTTGATTATGTTGATCAGTTGAGCCCTAACATCTTTTGGCATGCGACCTGATGCGCCTGATATATAGAAGTAGGCACCACTCTCCAACAATGACCAGATCAACTTGGAATCCAACTTCATCATATGTTGAACATAAACCTTTTGTTCCTGATCTCTTGAGAATGCCACACTCAACTTGGTCAGCGTGCTACAATCATGATACTGTTCAAACTCATCGCGATACAAATAGTCCTGATCTCGATGTCTACATCCAAAGTAGAATAATGATTGGCCTTGTCCAAGGTCTGCCTTGGACCCCTGATGATGTTTGATCAGGTGATCACGTTGTTGAATGAATGATCGAAACATTGCACATCCTGTACCGGGTCCAACCATGATCAGTGGGGTGAGGAGGGATGATGGAGGCTTGGCGCCACTGGCCTTGACGTACATTGCAATCTTGGTGCCACATTGTAATGATTCGAACCATTTGGAGCATAGTCCCATCCTAGTGAGCTTTCTAAGTGGACATGAATACTTGACGAGACCAGCTGTGATGTGTATAGTTTGCGGATGTACCAATGATGATGATGATATTGAGAATGGTCTTGGTTTCATCTGTGACACCAGATCAAACATGTATTCGAATGGTATGCTCGTGCAATTAAAGTCCTTCAATACATCGATATAGTTCCTTTTCTCCTTTTGATTATACTGTCTAAGGTCATCCTATTGATTCGTGATGATATGATTGATTGATTGATTGATTGAGTGGTCGAGTGAGTGATCGAGTGATCAAGTGATCGAGTGGACGAGTGATTGGAATCGTTCCAGTGAGTGATTGATGATCCAATGACGAGTGATCCATTGATCGAACGAGTGCGAGTGATCGAGTGATTGAGTGATTGAGTGTTCAACATAAGTTTGGAATAGAATGTGTGATCGAACGTTTGGAGTAGTTCCATTGTTTGAGTGATTGAGTGATTGAGTGATAATATTAGTGTAAGTGAGTGATCCTGATCCTCGGTACTGACTTGACTTACCTGAGCCTCCTTGGAGGAGAAATATTGGAGTCGTTCTTTGAAGTTTGGATCAGAGACAAAGAACTGTAACATCTCAAAGAAGATTCTTTTGGGTGATCCTAGTATGTCAAAGTGTCCAAGGAATAGATCACGTATAGTAATAGGTAGTCTAAGGTTTGATGGTCTCTGATGTTGATCTGCATTGATTGGTATAATATCACTGATCACCATATTTGGATCATAATTAAGATATTGAATGATATCATCCACATGTGAAGTTGGGTTCTTTGGAAGTATGTATGCAACATCACCAGATGAGTACCTATGTGTAAGTGTTCAATCAAGTTAATTTGATTTTTTGATCATGATGTGGATGGAACCATTCCACCCCCTCACACACACTTACTCCAATGATGTTGTTGATATGTCGATCTCGAGATGTCTGACGTCTTGTGTCCAGTCTGCACCAGTGATTCGCGTGTTCTTGACAAGTGTACCATATTGATATTGAGTAGTCGCGACCATTGTTAACATCTTGGAAACTTGGTGTGTGGCCGCAGCAACACCATGATCATGATCAGTGGCCTCAGCCCCAGACCCAGCCCCACCAGGGACATTGAGATACACAAGTTTGTACTTGGCAGGCTGCAACACTGTCTTGTCCAATGGTTTAAAGTCGGCGGGCACGGGATACATATCGATGAGCTTGTCAGTCAGCTCTTTTGTCCATCGCTCGACTTCGTAGTCGATGCCCAGGTCGTGTTGGTAGTCAGCGTCACCGCGTCGCACCATCTGCTTGGCGCCCAGCGACAGCAGTCGCTGTGTGAGCTTCTTCGAGGCAAAGTTGTACGTGGTGTATGACGAGTCGCCCAGTCCCAGCACGGCAAAGTTGAGGCCTGCCAGCGCATTGGTTGGGAGTGAGCGAATGAGCAAGAAGTTCCAAAAGTCGCGCATGGTATCTGGCACGTCGCCATGGCCCTGAGTCGACACTACAAACACCACACATCTCTCCCTTGGCAACATCATCTTAAAGTCATACTGTTCAATGTCCAGCACTGATGTGGCCACACCACTCTGTCCATAAACATCCATCGACAGTCTCTCCGCCACCTCTTGTGAAGTTCCAGATTGAGTGGCAAATATAATCTTGCATTTCCTTGTATTATTATTTGTATCCATCATTGTTATTATTATTATTATTTCATTTGAATGAAATTGAACATGTTAAGTGATGTCAATGTAAGAATGACATAATAATTACAACTTTGTGGACCTTTGAAGTGGACCTGAAATTCGCAAAATCGTCTCTTTTGGGAGATTGTGGTGTTTTTTTTGTGTTTTGATGACTATTTTTTTTCAGGACCTTGAAGTGCCCAAACGAGTAAAGCGTAACGGGGCTTTAGGGGGGTTCAGAACTGACAGTTTCTTTGTTTCGTCTGCAACTATGATGATGGAGAGTGCGTCAGTGAATGAGTGGACGACCCAACCCAACCTAACCAACGCTACCTCTGACCAGACTCAACCGAATACGAATAGATCAATCATTTATTGCTCATTCAATCAAATAATTAATTACATTACACATACATTAACAATGTCTTTTTTCAACTTTGCCAGAAGAACCTTGTTCTCAACCAGAACCAGACAATTCGTGAGAGGAGGTGACCACGGTCACGGTCACGGTCACGATGTAAGTGTCGCCTCTCTTAGTAGTGTCACTGCAATCAATCAATCAATTCAATCAATCTATTATTAATTAAATAATTAATTAAATATTATATTAACATAATCAATCAATTAATCAACTTATAGGGTCCAGAGTACGGTATCCCAATTGGTCTCCAGAAGGGACTCTCTGCTGCCACCAAGCTCATGGGATGTGCTTTGTTCGCTTACTACCCATTCGCTGCTATTGCTCACCAGAAGTATGTTGAAAAGACACTCAATCAATCAATCAATCATTAACTAACATACATTCAATCAATCACTCAATCAATCAATCTAGGGCCAAGAAGCAAATCACCTCTGATTAAATTGTTTGATCAATGTAGCAATCAATCACTTACAGATGGCACCTTGCCTTTGTTCCATCATCGACACACGAGTCGTCAACAACTACTTCTTCTCCAGGTTGGATTAACAACTCGAATAATTATTAATAATAAACTTATAATACTCAAACAAACACTTAATGCATTATATATGGTACTTTATGGTAGACCAAGGTAACATCCCCATCACCATCAAACAAACTAACTATGATGGGGACACACCAAGTCTACACCCATCAAACAGCCACCATCCCTTTTCGCCCAACCCTTGTATTTGCAACTTCATTGAACTTKGGTCAAGAACAAGTCAAGTGACAAAACAACCCCATTTTTCATTCATGATGACTCAAAGAATGATTGAAAGAATGAAGGTGACTTGTGACTTGATGTGTTTGTTCACTTGCATTCATAAAGTCAGTCAATTATAAAGTATACTTGTACAATTATAACATTATATATAATATATATATTTAAAGAAGATTGAATCAATCAATCAATCAATCAATCACACTATAATGGCTTCAGACACAAAGAACAGGCCAAAGAGTGATGATGTCATCGACTCTGACGACTCTGACGATGAGGATACTGTTATGATTGACAATACTACTGCGACAACAACAACCTCGAGAAGACAACAAGGTCATGGACATGCTCATTCGAATGGAGAGATGTGTAGTGGCGATCATGATGGTGGCAGCGGCAAGGCAGTTGCGCCAACATCAAGTTTCAAAAAGATTGTTAGACTACTATTACTGTTTAGCATGGTGCCAGTACTATTCTCAATGCCACTGTTCCTAAAGAAGGGTGGCGAGCTCGTATCAAACAACAGAGCGCTGTTGTTCTACGTGTGGGCATTCTACGCGGTCGTGTGGGCGGCCATTGTATACTCAAAGCGCCATCAGATCACGATCAGCAGCTTCGTCAACCACAACCTGCTCTGGATGATCGTGGCGCTGGGCACGTTCATCGTGCTCGACATCCCCAAGATGATCCAGCAGGTCGAGCTGCGCCGCGAGGTGCTGCTCGTATGGTGCACCATCACCTGGATCCCCAACATCCTCATCTTCTTCTTTGACGACACTGATCACAAGACCAAGGAGCAGCAGGAGGAGCAAAAGGAGCTGCGCAAGAAGAAGAAGGACGACGAGCGCAAGGCCAAGCTCGAGGAGAAGCGCAAGAAGCGCCAGAAGGAGCGCATGGAGAAGTACACGCCCACGCAGCGCATGATGCTCAATGCCGGCGTCTACGTTGGACTGCTGCTGCTCGTCCTCCTCCTGGCGTGGCAGACCTATCGATGGTATCTCAAGACTCAACAGAATATATTGGAGAGGCAACGAGGCAGTACCGTTGAGGAGGAGGTCGAGCCCGTCTATGGAGAGTATTAATCATCCACACCATCATCATCATTATCATCACGTTCTTCCAATCATCACTGGAATATAATAATAATATTCGCCAATAAATTGTCTCTCAATCTTGCTCGCTATCTCAGAGCATAGTACACCAATCAATCAACCAAATGCCAAATTAGGAAATCAAATCATTTTGATCACATGATCATCAACATTTAGATTAGAGATATATAATAATGACATCATCACCATCAACCTTACATCAACTTCCACTTCTAGTATTGAGATATATAGTTGAACATGTCAATGATACTTACTCCAGTATCTCATTGGCATTGACTTGTTCAAGTTTGTTTCAACAAAGAGATAGTTATCTTAGGTTGTACCCAGGTACAATCAATAAGTTTCTATTCACTGATGGTACCAAACAACATTGTGGACTACGATCATTCAATCATCAATTGATAGTCCATCACCTAAGTCGATATGGTATGCACTTCTTGGAATCATTCCAATCACTCACTCACTAGCTCACACTAACTAACACTATCTTGATCAATCACAATAGTAGAGGCCACAGTTCAAACAGGTTCATACTTTGTAGTTGACAAGGACTTTGACTTGATCACTGGTACTATTCCATATGGTATCAAATATCTGTTCTTCTCTGATCACTTCAATCAAACACTATCGATTGGTGACATACCAAGTAGTGTGGAACATTTGGAACTTGGAGGAATCAATCAGATATTGACACCAGGAATCATTCCAGACTCTGTAAAGACATTGGTGTTTGGATTCAAGTTTGATCAACCATTGATGATTGGATCAATACCATCATCAGTCACATATTTGAGATATCAAGTGAGTGATCGTGCTGTCAACCAAATCCAATGGATACCAGATTCGGTCACCAGACTCAAGATCTCAACGAGGTCATGTCCGATTGGATTGATCCCATCATCAGTCAAATCACTCTCAATAGAATGTTGTGGTGATGGCAGTGAAGATGATAGTGAAGATGATGATGATGATGATGATGATAGTGATGGTGAGGGTGATGTGACATTGGTACCTGGATCCATTCCAGACTCTGTAACATATCTCTCAATATGGACAAATGATCGACTTGTGCCTGGCATTATCCCATCATCAGTGATCACGTTGACTCTGGACAGTGTTGGTGAGGACCACAAAGGGATTATCCCAGACTCTGTCAAATCCTTGAAGGTATACGATAACTTGCCCGAAGACTTGGTGTTGCCGCCATCATTGGAATCACTCACTGGATATATTGAAGAGGATATGATTCATCAACTTCCTTCAACACTGACTAGTATGACGATCAACGATCGAAACAGTGTTCAACTGGCTAAGCATCATCATGGAATGAAGTTGTACATGCAGTTCATTCAATCAGAGATATTCAATCGACTTATCACCCCTGGCATGCTCCCAGACACCCTGACCACATTGTCATTCCCATCGGTCTTTAAACAGATACTCAATGTTGGTGATATCCCATCGAGTGTTACAAAGATTGTATTTGGATACCAATATAATGAGGTATTGAAGGCATCCGTGCTCCCATCATCATTAACAACTCTCAAGTTTGGATCAATGTACAATCGATTCATTGAACCCGGTGTGATTCCAGAGAGTGTGTCAACACTTTACTTTGGTCTATCATTCAAACAATCACTACCATTGGAATCATTCCCAACGAGATCACTCAGACGTCTCAAGATACCATATCAACTCACTCTCCCGGATGGCCTACCTCATCTCCCCATCCTACATGTCATGATTGGACTTAAAGACACTGACCCTTCACAGATCTTCCCACTTTGTACGATGGCCAATGTGCTCACGATCACTCAAAATGGTGAGTATCACCTCAAGAAGATAAGGATCATTGAACAGTTTGATCAACAATGGTCTCTTGTACTTAATGATGATGAAGGATTGGTTGGATCTGGATTCATTCCACGATCAAAGTTATCTTCATACCTTGGAGAACTTATGATATCCGTCACCAGCATTGATCTAGCCACTTGTGGCTTCACTAAATCAATGAATGATTGTACTAGGTTCGACTTGGAAGATGGACACATTGGGGCATGGCGTTGGGTAATACCAAACAAACAATAAAGATTGATTGATTGATTGTTTGGAACCATTCCAGATGTGATTGATCGATGAGATACGAGTAAAAATGAGTGGAACACTTCTAGATGTGATTGATTGAATAACTGGTATGATTCCAAATGTGATTGGATGACTGGAATGTTTCCAAGGGTAACATAAATAATATAACAAGAGGTTTATTTAACTTGATGTCTAATGACGCGGAGTGCTGCATAGCAGCAAAGGACGAAGAAAACAGTGAAACCAAAGATGACAGCGAGGTTCTTGTAGAGGTTGTCCTCCTTGAGATCGTATGGCATCAGGGTCTGGAGTCCATCACCGACTGGGCAGAAGTGGACGACGGTGCCGTTTGGCAGTGGGAGTGGCACGCCATCAATGTTGTCTGGGCCACAGTTGAATGTGTCGTGCTTGAACTCATTGAGCAACACGATCTCCAGTGGATACTTGACAAAGTCCAGATGGTACATCCACTTCCAGCCGTTGGGGATCGACACTGGTGGGATCATGAATCCGGCAAAGAGGGCGGTGATCGACAGCAGCACACCACCCATGGCGTGGGCAATCTCGTCTGTTGGCAGGATCATGGCAAACAGCATGGCCACCAGGGCAAAGTTGAGGTAGGTGGTGCACGAGATGAAGGCGTGGTAGAAGAAGGTGTCGGCGCCGTAGTACAGGCCCGAGATGAAGTAGACGGGGATTGTGTAGAGAATGGACGACAAGAAGATCCAGGGCAGATCGGTGATGATGAATGTCAGCAGCCAAATCCAGATGCGGTACATGCCAGCCGACTGCTCGCGGTAGAAGACACCACGTTCCTGGTTGACGATGGGGATCGAGCTCATTCCAGACATACCGGCGAACACCAGCGAGAAGAAGAGGAGTGATACACGGTTGTAGATGCCAGCTTGGTTCAGCTCCATCTGGAGGAAGAGTGTGCCAAAGATCAGACCCAGGATGACCGAGCGACTGAGACGTGTGCGGATGTTGTCCACACGACGCACTTGGGCGAGCCATGCGCGACGGAAGAGGACGTGGAACTGGGTGCCGATGGTGCTGGAGTACTTGCCGTGGAACTCAGCGACGGGTGTGCCAGCGGGCATCACACCAGCGTTGATGGCCTCGAGCAGGTTGGCGTTGAGAGTCGACTCCTTGAACGAGTCGACGGGCTTGAAGACGCGCGACTCGCCGTTGATCTCGACTGGGATCTCCTCCTCAGTGACGTCGAGGATGAAGTCGGCTGGGTTCTTCATTGGGTCACAGATCAGGCCGTGGCTGCCAAAGTAGTCGAGGACGACGCTGCTGCGCTCGCCAGTTGGTCCAAAGAACACGGTCTCACCGCCCTTCTTGAGAAGGAGCAGATGGTCGAACTGCTTGAAGATTGATGTCGATGGCTGATGGATTGTGCAAATGATTGAGCGACCGCTCATGGCGATCTTCTTGATGAGGTTCATCACCTTGAGTGCGGCTGATGAGTCGAGACCAGAGGTGGGCTCGTCGAGGAAGAGCAGCTGTGGGTCGGAGGCAAGCTCGATTCCAATGTTGACACGCTTGCGCTGCGAGAGCGACAGGCCCTGATCACCATGTCCAATCATCTTGTTGCCAATCTTGAGCAAGCTGAGTGTGTCGAGGATGTTCTCAACAAAGGCCTCCTTGTCGACCAGTGACATTGAGCTTGGCAGACGAGTCTTGGCCGAGAAGAGGATGGCCTCGCGCACGGTCTGTGTTGGTGGCAGCACATCGAGCTGCTCGACGTACGCCGAGGTACGGGTGAAGTACTTGGTCCTTGGTGCGCCATTGATCAGGATCTCGCCCTTGGTGTGGCCGCCAGTCTTGCGGTTGGCCAACACGTCGAGCAGGGTCGACTTGCCGGCGCCGGATGGGCCCATGAGTGCGAGGAGCATACCAGGCTTGACGTAACCGTTGATCTCGTTGAGCAATCTCAGACGCTGACGCTTGCCGTCCTTCTTGACGTCGACCTCATACACCAGATCCTTCCATTGCATGTAGCATCCAATAGGGATCTCCTTGCGGATCTTGGCCTCCTTGACCTCCTTCACCTTGATTTTGGTCTCCTTGGCGGCGGCAGCCTTGAGTGCGCGCTTGGCGTTCTTCTTGTCGGCGGCGGCATTGTCGGCGCGCGAGTCGTAGTGGATGTTCTTGAGGAAGAAGTACATCATGGCACTGAAGAGGATCGAGTAGGCCATGACGATTGCGAGGTCGACCCACTTGAACCAGTTGTCCTGGGCAAAGCCGAGAGTGTGGAGGAAGTCGTCACCTTTGTTGACTGGGCACACCTGGGTGCCGTTGTAGTAGAGGTCTGAGATGAACTTGGGTGGCACCAGCTCGTTCTCACTGCAGTGGTAGTCGCGTCCATGATGCTCGTTGCTCATCAGACCCTCGAACGAGTAGTGAATTGGTGAGATCCAGTACATCCACACCCACCAGTTGGGGATCGATGGGTGGGGGATCATGAAGCCGGCGAACAGGATGAGTGGCGCGAGGATGGCTGGGGCGATAACGGCGGCCATGGTGGCGTTGGGCGAGAAAGCAGACACCATCTTGAAGTAGGACTGCGACGACAGGTCGGACGCCAGCACCATCAGGATGAAGTAGATAAACTTCTCCGCGCTGCGCTGCAGGCCACACATCCAGTAGATGAGCGTGGAGAACAGGATGGTCTCGAGCGACGAGATGGGCAGCTCGGAGAAGATCAGCGACAGGAAGAAGGCGAACGTACGGTAGTACTTGCCGTCCTTCTGTATGTAGAATACGTCACGCTGCTCAAACAACACGGTGATGGCACCAAAGCCACCAAAGATGACAAAGAGGAGGGCAAAGAAGATGAGACCAGAGCGGTTGTTGCCGTCGGTCATTGACGAGCCGAGCTGGTAGTAGAGCGAGCCCAGGATCAGGCCCATGACGATTGACTTGATGATACGGACGCGCACGGCGACGGGGTTGCTCAGCAGCATCTTGAAGGCACGTAGCGAGGTCAGGTTGATCTGGTACCACAGCGAGGTGGGGTAGCGGGGCAGCTCGGCGCTGTCCTTGTAAAAGACCGGGTCGACGGCGTTGTTGTCCAGGTCGTTGATCACCTGGCGGTAGATCTCTGAGTTCTTGTAGGCCTCGACAAAGGCGTCGGTGCCACGCAGGGGCACCTCACCCTCGCCCTCAAAGTAGAGCTCGGGCTCCTCGACGATCTCTTGGAAGAACTCGGCGGGGTTGTGATGCGAGGGCAGCTTGAAGCCCAGACCCTCAAAGTAGCCGATGGCCGAGGACATTGGACCAAAGTAGACCATCTGGCCACCAGACATGATCATGAGGAAGTCGAATAACTTGGTGATCTCCACGCCAGGCTGCAGCAGGGCGATCAAACACGAGATGTTGTCGTCCTGAATCTTCTTCTTGAGGTACTGCATCAGCTCGAGCGAGGTAGACGAGTCGAGACCGGTCGTGGGCTCGTCCATGAGGTACAGCTTGGAGTCCTTGACCATCTCAACACCGATGGTCACACGCTTCTTCTGGCCACCAGAGATACCGCGCAGGAATTCGTTACCGACGACGGTGTCGGCCTGCGACTTGAGGCCCAGTGTGGCGAGGATCTGGTCGACGCGCTCGTTCTTCTGGTCCTCGGTGGTGCCGGGGCGCATCTGCATGTCGGCACTGAACTTGAATGTCTCGCGCACTGTGAATGGAGCCATATGCTGGTCCTCCTGCACGACATATGACACATCATGATGGTGAGTGTCTGTGTGTGGCAGCTGGCCATTAAAGAGCAACTGTCCACTCAACTTCTCGCCGTGTGTCTGATCAGCGAGTGCCTTAAACACTGAAGTCTTTCCACATCCTGGTGATCCAAGCATCAATACCATTGAGCCAGGCTATATTATATATTTGATTGAATGGAGTGTGTTAGTGTGTGTGTGGGGGGGTGTGGGTGGGGCTGGGGCTGGAATGATTCCAATCACAATCACAATCAGTGTTAACATACCTTTAGGAAGAAGTTAAGGTCTTGTAGGATATTCTTTTGGTTCTTCTTCTTCTCGGAACCGACTGTAGATGTCAAGTTACGAGCGGTAACATACATTCCAGGTCTTGGTTGCACATCGGGTGTAGTCCATGGGCCTGCTGTAGAGCCTATATCTGACATGGGGATGTCTCCATCATCGATTTGGAGTGATTCCACCATTCTATTATTATTACTATATATTATATTAAATAATTAATTACAACAACAACAAAGTATATTATTATATTTATATATTGAGTGAGTGAGTGTCCCTTAGGTAGTTGGAGGGTAGGTGAATGAGTGAATGAATGTGGTGATACAAGTAGTAGTACTACTAGTTGGTCTAAGTATATATTTGATTGATTGAATGAATGATTGTCCAATAGTAAACTAATATGTTGGAGGTTGGGTGGACAAGTTGAAGGATGAATGAAAGGCGAATGTTATTACTCGATTTGAGAGATGTGTAGACAAGCAGTCATGTAATACTAAAATAAACTTTGATGAGACCATCCAGTTCTTTAAATATCAACTGACTGATTGACTGTCTCTAGAGGTCCATCAATCGACGGTGCGTTCCTTAGCGTTCTGTTTGTCAATGATACGATGATGATGGAGACTCTATCACTCTACTCCTACTCTAAGAGCATGCGGTCCAACACACAGAGTGCGAGTCTGCCAACGACTAGGTCATCATGATCACATGGTATCATGGTGATGAATGTGGTAGTGGTGGGTGTGAGTGGCGTGCCAGCATGGGTGTGTGAGGTGTTGTCCCGATAACATCACGGTGGTGAATACGAATGAATGATTGATTTTTCGTTGGTAATCGAAGTTTGAGTTGGTGTGGTAGTTGGGCACATTCACACACAAACACGACTCGGGCATTGCATGGCGACATTATGGCTTCGTGTTTTCCTTTCGTCCAAACTTTGAACTTATTTTTGGTTTTAGACCTTCAGCGTGAGAGTGGGCGGGGCTACTACAGGTTACACATAACATGGTGGTGAGATGGGGATGGAGGGTTAGTGTGGCGCGGGGAATGGAAGGTGATCTCGATTAATCGTCATACTATGTAGAATTATTAATAAGTTTAGAAGTGTTCATCATTATCATACTACTGAGGTAGTAAGTCGATCCTTCCATTTGTTCCCAATTTCACCAGGTACACCCACAAATACCCGTTGGTGACGAAAGCTCATCATGATGGTCCAATGTGTGAGAGTGTGTCTGTTTGTGTGCGAGTGGGCACCTTGATAAGCGCGAAGTTGATACCTAATTATATACTCATCATGGAAGATGGAACATAGATCCATCAATTTAATAACAAATGAAATCGATAGTATTAATAAATGAATGTGTCGATAAGTCGAATGATCTGTAATTACTTCATTTGATTGATTGATTGATTGATTGTAGTGAGGATTGATATCAATGCGACAAGTCATTTATGTTTGACTGACTGACCAAACCATAGGAGTGTGTGTGTGGTATGGGTGATTGGAATGATTCCAGTTGGGTATAAGTGAGCCCTGACCTCACCTTCAAGACGAAGTTCCTTGAGGAACATGTCAAAGCCAAGACGTTCAATGACTATTTCGCCTCCAGACCTCCATCATCATCATTATAAAATGGTGATTTAAGGTATCTACTTATAATTGATAATTTTATTTTAATATATACTGGATAATATCAATAGATAGAGAAGTTTCGGTACTTCTTTTATATGTTTAAATAAATTATTAAATCTAATATTATATATCATATATCAATCATACAAAACACTAACTTGCTTCAATTATTTGTTTGACTTCAAACCTAATAAATTCCAAAACGAGTGTTTTTCTCAACTTTGAGTCGATTCGATGTGAAGTGCGAAGCCCATCTTTCATACTTCATTCATTCAATTCATTCACTCAATCATTCACTCAATCATAGATACATAACATAACATATAGTGATGGCTACATCTAGATTGGATTATATTAGTGTTGGATGCAATTCTATTAGTGATTGTATTGCATGGGGTAGAAATGGTTTGGTTGCTTATGGTGCCAACAACTTTGTAGCATTGATGCGACCTGATTCATATCAGCGTTCACAAGTAATTGCAACATTGCCCGGTCACAAGGATCGTGTCAATCACGTTGTCTGGGTGCCTGGCTCATGCGGCCACTCCTCCACACCCGCGCCTGAATGCGAACTGATCTCTGCCTCATCCGATCACTCACTCATTTCATGGCGAAGATCATCTACAACAGGCTTTGTAAGTCATGATCATCAATGATCGTCTGTTCGTACACGACACTCACTCACTCACTCAATCACTTCAATCAATCATAACGTAGTACGAGAAGACAGAGGTACTCAAGTCACATACAGATAGTGTCACATCATGCTCGGTAGTTCGATTCCCTGATGGAACATTGTTGATGAGTTCGACATCTGGTGATGGTACAGTCAAGATATGGAAGAGAGATGCTCTCCCAACCCCAGCAACTGCAGAGATACCCAAGTGGACAGTGATACAGACAATAGAGTTCAAGCCCAAGATGATGGAGTGTTGCAGTCTGGCCTTCTTGCCAGGCACTGACAACATACCAATACTCGCACTTGGTGGCGTCGAGTCAAAGATACACATATTCGTTCAATACCCTGCGACTACGACTACAACTGCGACAGAGGGCGAGGGCAGCAGCAGCAGCCAACCTGCAACATACATCAAGGCCATGGACACACCATTCCGAAAGGTTGTTGCACTTCAAGGACATCAGGACTGGATCCGTTGTCTCTCATTCTGCAGTGTCCCACAGCTGGACGAGCTACTCCTCGCCTCGTCCTCACAGGACAACAAGATCAGACTGTGGAAGGTGTCCAAGCAGGTGGCGATCGAACAGAAGCAGGACAGCAGCACTGACGACAACATAGAGAAGACTGCATCTGATGTAGTGTTGGCACTGGCTTCAACAGCCCTGAGCACCAAGGCACACAAGTTCAATGTTGGACAGTCGAGAGTTATGATACAGCTCGAGGCCGTGCTCTCGGGTCACGAGGACTGGGTGCAATCAATCAATTGGATGCCCGCGACTTATGACAACGAGACAAAGGCGATGCATCAGGACATGTGTCTCATCTCAGCGTCAATGGACAAGACAATGATCGTGTGGCGCCCCGAGAAGACGTCTGGAATCTGGATGGACGAGGTGCGTGTCGGTGACCTGGGTGGCAACATCCTCGGTCTGTACGGTGGTGTGTTCTCTCCCACTGGCGAGTACATCCTGTCGCACGGCTACAACGGTGCGTTCCATCTCTGGCGCCAGTCGTCGTCGTTCAAGATGTGGGAGCCACAGATTATACCAAGCGGTCACTTTGCCGCCGTGCAGGATCTGATGTGGAGCCCCGACTTCAACTACTTCATCACAGCCAGCTCGGACAGGACACTCAGGCTCTATGCCGAATGGCTCCGCGACGTCGAAGATGACAACAACAACGTGGCCACACTCAAGTCCTGGAACGAGATTGCTCGTCCCCAGATCCATGGCTACGACCTCGAGTGTTTCTCATTCATCCACACCAAGAACCATGCAGTCGTGTCTGGTGCAGAGGAAAAGGTATGTTGGATTGTCGCGACCTTGGACCCTTGAACCCTTGACCCTTACCCTAACCCTCGCCCTCGCCATCATAGATATTGAGAGTATTCCTTGGATCACAGAACTTCATTGATACATTGTCAAACATTACAAAGATCAAGTATGAGAATGATGGACAGCAGAGACCATTGGCAGCCAATCAACCATCACTGGGCCTTTCAAACAAGCCATTCTTCTCTGCTGAGCAGCAACAGGGTGACGATGGCACCCCAACGACAGAGTTTGCCGCACAGATGGCCGCAGAGGACAACGAAGCATTGGGCGAGGGCGGCTTTGAGGAACAAGTCTACTTCAACCCCGAGGTCCTGGATCAGCCCCCATTCGAGGAGCATCTGCTCCAATCATCTCTGTGGCCAGAGATCCAGAAGCTGTATGGCCACGGCAATGAGATCATATCAGTGGCATGCAGCTACGACGGAAAGTACCTGGCGTCGACGTGTCGCGCATCCTCTGCCGACCAGGCCACCGTCAGAATATGGGACGTGGCCACATGGAAGGAGGTGGCCAATCTCAAGGGGCACACACTCACCGTGGTCCAACTGGCATTCTCACACGACAACAGATACCTGCTTGGTGTCTCGAGAGACCGCATGTGGACACTGTGGCAGCGACAAGACAACAGCGAGGAGCCATTTGTCAAGGTGGCCTCAGTGCCCAAGTCACACGGACGTATCGTCTGGGGCTGCTCATGGTCGCACGACGATCGATTCTTTGTCACTGGCTCGCGAGACAAGGTGGTCAAGATATGGAGCAATGGCACCAAGGAGAAGCCTGGCTGGAGCACATACGCCACACTGCCAACATTTGAGTCTGGTGTCACTGCAACAGAGTTTGCTCCAAGACAGCCCCACTCTGACAACAGCTATCTCCTGGCCGTTGGCGAAGAAGATGGAAAGATCACCATCTGGCGAGGAGATCAACAGCCAGATGTCAACGTACCAATCGACTGGAAATGTATACACACAATCGCAACAAGGTATGTTTGTACAATCGGTCAATCAATCAATCGATCACATCACTAACGCGGTCCATTCAATCATCCTCTAGTCTATCACACACATCCGATGTCCGTAGGATCAGGTGGCGAGCCAATCCAGAGACATTGTCCAATGGCCAGACTCAATGGCAGTTAGCAACATGTAGCACTGATCAATCAGTTCGTCTATTCACTCTGTCAATACCAAAATGATTACAATAACATTAACGTTTATATATTATAACGATGTTGATGGATGATTGAATGAATGAATGAATTAATGACTATGTCGTTCAAGTTCGAGTCTTATTTCTTGAGAGCCTTGATGCACTTCAATGCTTCAGAGATGTGATTGGTGGCTCTTAACAATGAGGAGTACTCGCATGCAATCTTGCCTTGCTGATCGATGATGAATGTTGTTCTGCCTGGCAACACAAACAACTCCTTGCCAACACCATACTTGCTGGCGATCTCATTCTTCTTGTCAGTGATCAAAGTGAATGGCAACTTATATCTCTCTGAGAACTTCTGATGTGACTCTGAGCTATCTGTGCTTACACCAATGACCTAAGATGAAGTAGAATGAATGAGTATGATTGAATGATGAATGATTGAATGATTGAATGATTGAATGAGTATGAATGTATACATACAGCAGCACCTTCCTTTACAAAGTCCTCGTACTTGTCACGGAACTCACAGGCTTGTGCAGTGCATCCTGGTGTGTTGTCCTTGGGATAGAAGTAGAGCACAAGTATCCTACCAGCAAACTGTGACAATGTTACACTGTTGCCATCCTTGTCAATAGACTCAAAGTCTGGTGCCTCATCTCCAACCTTTAATTTAGTCATAGTTCTATGATGTTGTTGTTGATTTACTGTATTATAAATGATCAAAGAGATAATTATAAACACTACAGATATTATATAATAGTTCATTAAACTTATGTTGTATATATGAATGAATGAATGAAGATAATAAGGTGTTATAAGTATGTATGTGTGCGTGTTGTGGATGTCGTGTCAACTTAATTAATTATCTATCTCTTCTTTTAGTTGTTGATGGCCTAAAGGGGACCTCAAAGTGTGTTTATGGGGTCGTGTGGTCCTCACGAGACCTATTTGGTCTCAAGATTCTTCTTTGGCCTTCTTTTTCCATTTGGGTTGTTGATGATGAGGTAGATTAGTTGACCATTCCCAAAACGATTGTTGACGATAGACACACACAACTCAATTATCTCAAACTATCATTGACCAACAACACAATAACACCACAATGTTGACATGATCTTACACATTCTCAAAGCTTCTCATTTATTATTAATACTATACAACATGTTAAGACCTGGCTTCAAGACACACCTGGAACTTGTGTGGAGCTATCGCCAGTCCAAACAACTCTTCTTCATTCACAGGTTTGCCATCGATAGAGTTCAGTTTGAATCGGTTTATGATGTTGGCACAGGCAACGAATAACTCCTCGATGGCAAGGTTCGATCCGACACAATTGCGAGGACCCATGCTGAATGGTTGTAGGTAATCATTGTGCTTGTCGTCCTCCACTAGGAACCTCTCTGGCATGAACTTCTCTGGATTGACCCAGTGAGCAGTGTTGTGATGCAATGCACGTTGGTTGATGATCACAGTGGCACCCTTTTGAATGAAATACTTGTCGGCAATGATAATTGATTCCTTTGCCTCTCGAGGTATGCCCAGTGGTGTCACTGGCATGATCCTCATCACCTCCTTGATCACAGCATTGCTGTAGGGACAATTGGCCCGATGAGAGAGAGTAGCACGGTTGCCCAGACCAACAACCCCTTCTAGTTCCCCAGCCATCTTTTCCTGTATCTCTTGATTGTTGATCATAAACATCAAGAACAACTCTAATGTTGTAGCACTTGTCTCACTTCCAGCCACAATAAAGTCATTGCCAATCATAATGACCGACTCCTTATCCTTCAATCCCCTCGAGTCAATGATCAAGTGGTCCAACAGGTCTCTTGGGCTGATATGATTTAGTAAGATCTTTTTGATTGATTGATATTATTATCATCTACATACTTATTCTTATCAAGTGTTTCCCAGTGTTCATCATAGATCTCCTCTGTTATTTTGAATACATTGTCCATCTCGGAACCAAACAGCTTGAACCAGAGTGATCTAAGTGGTCTCAAGATATTGATACAATCACCAAAGTTGGCTGAACCAGCCTGCTGCATAATTATGTGCATTGATCTACACAAACGAACCATCCTACCCTCATTCTCCTCTTCCTCATATGGTATCTCATCAGAGAACATAATACTAAATATCATATTTAGTGTATACTTCTGCAAATACTTCTTTGGGTACATCTACATTTGATTGATTGAGTGAGTCAGTGAATGGGAAAGTGGAATGATCCGTTTGATTGATATTATACATACTGGTAGTTTATTCTTCTCGTATTCATTCATCTTCCGGATTAAATGGTCAACCTGTTCATCCAGAACATTGCTGATTGTACGCAACTTGGTTTTGGTGAAGGCGTTGGAGACCAACTTTCTAATGTGATACCATTGCTCATCATGGTTCATAGCCAAATCGACATAGTTTCGACTCATAACCTGGAATGAGGGTGTCTTTGGACGATTGGAGAAGTTATCAAACTTCTTTACCATGATCTCCCTAATGACCTCGGGGTCCGACACAACAACAGCATAGACATCGCCCATCCAAAATCTAAAGACATGTCCATATTTCTTTGCCATGGTCTCCAGACCTAAATGAGGTAGTGATCCAATCTGAAGTAGATTACCAAATAAAGGTAGGGCAAATGGACTAGGTGGATCAATCTTTGTTTGTTTCTTATTCTTTCGAATTAAATCCATTAGAAGGTAAATAACAAATAATAAAAAGGATAGAATTAGAATATTCATTTTAAATAAAGTTAGTTAATTAATTTAAGAAATTAATTATAATGATATTTATTATTATGTATTTGATTCAATCAAAATAAATAATTATCCAAATTGTAAATATATTTATTAAATGTAAGTTGTAATTGAAATAATTAATTATGAAATTCGGTTGTCTTCTTACTCTTTGTTCACACATTAAACTGGGTTTTAATCAATGATGTCTGAGAGATTGGCGATGTAGATTGATCCCATCCATATATTTAGAGGTGAATCAAGATGACCAGAGTAATGGGGTTATAGGTTTGTAATAATTCATGAGGGAGTGGAGAATAAGATAAGAAGAATTTAGTAATAAAGGTTGAGTCTAGTGTTGGCAATCTCTCCAACATGTGTGTGTTGATAGATCATTATTTGTAACCCATCATACAAATATAGTGTGGTCATCCTTTGGATAACCATCAAAACCAACCTTGATTTATAATCATTGTTGTTCATCACTAAAAAATCATTCAATCAAATAAAAAAATTAATAATTATTAATAATGTCAATAAACATTAGAGAAAGATTAAATGCTATCCTAAATGGAGTCAAAGAAGGGAAATACATGGAGGAATTTGAAAAGTACTATCACAAGGATGTTGTGATGATTGATACCGGTGATACAACCAACCGTGTTGGTAAAGAACAAAATAGAAAGACTGAACAAACGTTCTATGACAACTCTGTTCTCCATGAAGTCAAGGGTATGTATATAATTAATATTTATATTTTTATCTCTAGATTAATAATTAATTATATATATTTAGTGAATAAGATTCTAGTAGATGGAAACAACTCTGCCTATGAGATATACATGCACTTCACGAATGGTGGTGTCAATACCAAGTGGCTTGTTTGGTCCATTCAAGAATGGAAGGATGGTTTGATCATTAAGGAAGAGTTTTGGATCCCTGGCAAAAAAGTAAATAATTGAACAATGATTGACACATGTTTGATGACGAGTCATCACGTGCATCGTCATCAACCCTTTGAAGTTGCTTATTAAGTTCACTTAATTCAAACAAATAATAAGTATTTAAAAAAGATAGATATGTTCATGCCAATTATTTTAAATACCAATAATAATAATAATAATAATAATAATAATAATAATAATAATACACAATGAACATTAATAATAACAATTTAATATTATTAATAATTGTAGTATTAATATCATCCGTACAATTACGTTCATGTATGACATTGTTACCATATGGTTATTATGGTGATTATGTTGATAAGATGTCTCCAAAGAATTATGGTGTACTAGGCATTGATATTGGTAATACACATATAAGTGTTGCTCATTATGAAGATGGTCATGCTTATATGATACCAAATGAACTTAATAATAAAATGACTCCATCATATGTCGCATTCACTGACAATGATATATTGATTGGTGAAGCGGCCAAGAACCAAGCAATACTCAATCCAAACAATACCATATTCAATCATAAACGTATACTTGGAAGAAAGTATGTATACATTCAGATCGGATCAATCCCATTCAATCAATCAAACATTCTATAACTCACTCAATCAATCAAGGTTCTCAGATCCAATAGTACAAGATGCAATCAAGTGGTCTTTATATAAGATTGTAAAGGCTGAGGATGATGACAAGCCACTAATTATGGTCACGATAATGGGAGAGGAGAAGATGTACAGTCCAGAGGAGATCACTGCAATGTTATTAAAAAGAATAATGGAGAATGCACAAGTATACCTTGGCCACCCAGTCAAGAATGTCTATCTAAATTGTCCAACTGGTTCCAACGACTTTCAACGTCATGGTATCAGGGAAGCTGGTGCCATAGCAGGTCTAGACGTCTTGAGGGTCGTTAGTTCTTCAACACTAGCCTGTAAAGCCTACGATCTGGCAAAGTACAATCTCGAGAAGAACTTTCTGGTCTTTGACCTTGGCGGCAGCTCTCTTGAAGTTTCAGCTCTCACATCTGACAATGGCGTCTACGAAGTGTTGGCTACACATGGAGACACACACCTTGGTGGCAAAGACTTTGACCTTCGTCTTATGGATCACCTTTTGGCAACTTTCTTGAACAAGACCAACTTGGACGCATCGAACGATCGACAAGCAATGCAGAAGCTTACCCTGGCCACTGAGCAAGCTAAGCATTTGCTCTCGTTAAGAAATGAGACAACAATAGACATTCAAGACTTCTTTGATGGGCATCATCTCAACGAGACAGTGACACGCGATCAGTTCGTTGAGCTTAACATCGATCTCTTTAAGAGGACTCTCGAGTCCGTAAAGCGAGTGATTGAAGAGAGTGGTCTCAAGATCTCTGAGTTTCATGATCTCGTCTTGATGGGTGGCTCCCTGCATATACCCAAATTGCGACAGATGGTTAGCGACTTACTACTCAATGGCCCACAAATACATCGTGGCATTAATCCTGAAGATACTGCTTCCATTGGCGCTGTAGTTATGGGAAATGTACTCACTAAGGATCAACAATGGAGTTGTGGACTTCCAAACTTGGTCTTCAATCCATTGCCATTTGGTATCGAGACAATGGGTGGCATAATGACTTCAATCATTGAGAAGAACTTCATTGTCCCTACTAAGAGATCCCAAGAGTTCACAACCGTACTCGACAATCAAGACAAGATGTCAATCAAGGTGTTTGCAGGCATGCGAACAATGGCCAAAGACAACATACCGTTGGGCATTATCGAGTTGTCTGGAATCCCACCAATGCCACGTGGTGAACCTCGTATCCAAGTCTTGATCGAGTTCAGCATGGATAATAAGGTCAATGTTCATGTCAAGGTAGATGGCACGGAAATCAAACATAACTTAACCAACATCGAATTTAACATGGAGCCTGAAGACTTTGAGAAGCACATTGAGGAGGCCTCGAACTTATTCGATGAGGACCAAGCCATGAGGTTGATGGTCGACGAACATTTGGCCAATTATCAAGGTAGAACTGATGAGTTATTCATAATGGACGATAGCCTTGGACTCGTGCCCGTCACGCCATACTATGAGTATAACTATGTCGAGAGTGGTCTTGGAGATGACATAAGTGAATTTTTACTTGGAACGATTATGAACTTAAAGCAAAGAGGATAATGATGGTGATTGTAACAATCATAAAATGGAGTTGAGTCAATGGGGACGAGATAGCTCCATGGTTGAGTCCAGTTGTGGTGCTGATCACGCCACCGGTGACATGTGATGAAGTTGATGCCGAGCCTGTTGTAACACCGCCTGTTGTAGTAGTAGTAAAATCTGATGTGGTTGCTGATGTCTGCCATGATGTCCAACCGGTGGTGGTGGAGGTGGTCGGTGCCACACACTTGGTCACACTGATCACGTCAGTCTGGAGCATGCATCCAGAGTTCTCCAACACGACGACCTTGTAGCGGCCAGTCTCTAACTGATCAAACACACTGGTCTGAGTGAACGCCCTGGCGAATTGTGGCACAACGACCTGATCGGTGTCGGTCCACAGTTGGATAGTGGCGACGTTGAGCGTGGCGTTGGTGTCAAAGATGACGGCGCCACACTCGGGGGCGTAGGCGCGCAAGAAGTACGGCTTCTTGACGACGCTCACGTACTTGGTGTACTTGCGTGGACATTGTCCGTTGGCGTGTGTGAGTGTTGCCGTGACGACGTAGAGGCCAGCCGACACGTTGGTCATGACATTTTGTTGCAGGGGCGCAGTCATGGTCTGCTCGCCAAACGTCACAGTTCCGATGGCGGTTGGTGGGCTCACATTGATCGTGATGCTGCCACCCTTGGCCATGTCACAGATCATTGGTGTCAGAATGTCGATCTTAGGCTCAGACAGAGCGACCAAGATATCAACTGTTTGAAGACAGTATGTGTTGTTGCGACTGTACACGTACAAGGTGTACGTCTGGGCCGACAGCTGGACAAAGGTGACGGTGCCGCCAAACTGGTCAACGTTGGCCGCCGACAGATATCCATTGCTCTTGGTGAGCAATGTGTATTGGTAGTTGGCCCAGTCTGCGCCGGTTACAGTCACACTGCCATCAAAGCTGTTGGTACAGGTCTCGTTGGAGACGGTGTACTTTAGGGGGCTGATGGGGAGGACCATGGGCTCGCTCAGGATCAAGGTCGACTCATAGATGACAGTGGAGGTGAGCTGGCGGTGGCGGTAACGGTAGTTGTCGTTGAACAAAGTGATTGAACCAGTGTTATCTGGTGCAACATTGTTGACGTTGATCTCAAAGTTGGCTAAACTGTACGCGTCAAATGTGACTATGGTCGCGGGTGGTCCGCAGCGTTTGGCCGACGTGGTTGTGTAGAAGGGCTTTGGTGACTGGGACGCGGGTGGGGTCGTGTTGACACTGAGCAATGTCCTGCAACCAGTGTAGTCCTGGATAGTCAGCTTGATGATATTATATTCATTCCAACCGACAACAGTTGTCTTGTCCGGTCCGACGTTGCCAGAGGTGGTGGAGACCGAGTTGATCATGGCGGAGGACACCTTGAGCGGGACGATGTTGATCACACCGTTGGACATGCCAGGGTCGGGGTACTTGGAGACGGTGGCGGCGTACGAGGGGGAGTAGTCGCCCTTGACCTCAATCTTCTTGTTCCACAGACAGTAGGTGCTCTTGACCCAGATCCAGTGGCGGCCACTGCCCACACTGCCAATCGACTTGAGGCCGTTGGACAATGTGAGCGAGGAGTTGTCGCTCGAGAGTTGTGTTATAGGCAGACTATTGTCGAAGACAGTGAGACTGATTGGTGCAATACCATCGCCACCACTAGAGAACCTGTCACACATTGGGGGTGTGGCCGTGTCGACTTGGATCGTGACGCCATTCCAGACAGTCGTTAGGTTGATGTAATTGATGATACCCACGCCACAGACTGTGTGATTGAATACCAATGTGCCCTGCTTGAATGAACCAGTCGTCCATACACCCTGACCTGAATCAGACTTGATACCATTGAGTATCACCGAGTTGAAGTTGGACTCATCCTCTTGCAAATAGAACTTGCCACTCTTCACGCTACAATCAGTAGTGCTCTGTGGCGATGTCGTGTACTTGATCTCATAGCCTAATCATGTGATTGATTGATTGATTGAGTGAGTATGATTGAGGGGTGGGGAGTGGCTGAGTCTGGAATGATTCCATAGCTATGTGGATATGTACTTACTTGGATTGTTGTTAAACACTTCGATGGTGAGATATTGATAGCAGAAGTACATTCCAGTGTATTGTAGCTGGAAGTTGTACTTTCCAGGTCCAAGGGAGTAGTTGGCGGCAGGAGAGTAGAAGCCACCATTGATAGTGACCAATGCCAGTGTGTAGTTGCCAATGATGTCAAGACGCACTAGACCATCTGTCGATTGTGTACATGATGCATTGCGCAACAATGTCAAAGTGGAGAAGTTGTAGGCACCGGCGTATGAGTAGTACACTGTGGGTGTGTATCTGGTGCACGTTGGATAGTGGAATGGTATAGAGAGGTATGAGTTACTGTTGGAGAAGTTGGTGAATGTAGCCTTGCTACCGCGCAAGCCCTTATAAATTGGCAGGATTGACATGTTGCCAATGGATGTGCAGGTCATTGGCTCATTGAGGTTGGTGATCTCGAATGTGAGGAAATTGGTGTCGAGCGAGGTGCTGGACTCGAGGATCTGGACCTGCTGGGTAAAGGTCTTGCCGCACTTGTCCACGGTGGCCAACTGCCACGAGCCCGCGTAGTACAGTCCGTTGAACTCGCCGTTGGCATCGGCGTAGAAAACGTTGGATGTGTTGAACGTGTCGACCATCTTGATGCTCGAGAACTGGTCGTAGTTCTGAACGTACATGTGGATGATACCGACGCAAGTTGGGTCGGTCGTGTAGACATAGTAGACTGGCTTGACAGTAGAGTAAACTGCGTACAAGCTCTTGGTGAAGCATTCCGACTGCATTGAGTAATTGCTGCCATAGGTCACGTTGGTCGAGTTGTTGGCATCCACAATCACTTGAACAGAGTCGTCCTTGAACATCTTGAACTTGCTCATGTCGTTGCCAAAGTCGACCTTGAGGGTGGAGTTGGGTGCAGAGCATGTTGGTAACGCAGGGATTGTGCTGTACGACACGGGGAAGTAAGTGTTGGTCAATGGTATCCACTCGGTCAAGCGGCAACCTCCTGATAAGAACTGTGCGTTGTAGTTGCGGTTGCCAATCTCAGTGGGGACGCCAAGGGACACATTGACATTGGTGGCCATGAACATGTTCTGGTTGGGGATGCCAGAGAATGGTGCTGGATCGTTCATTGTGATGCTGGCCACGCCGTGTGTCCTGTTGCATCCGGCAACATTCCAGAATGAGAATGAGAGCTGAGGCTGGCGGGCGATCAACGTAACATTCATTGTGATCGCACCACACTGAGCGTGGTTGGCACGAGTGTGTAGTTGCCGTTGAAACCCGTGTCCAACACCAGGTTGTCGTACTGGCCTATGCTGGTGTTCTGCACAGTCTGCGCTCCATTGGTCAGAGTGAGCGATGTGAACTTATCGGCATTGCTCACTCTAATGCTGCCTGTGTCAAACGAGCACATTGGCTGCTTGATTTCGAGCGTGGGGAACACGCTCGGGCTGTCCACATTGAAGAAGTAGGAGCAAGTGTAGGGCGACAACAAAAGACCGGTAATCTTGAGCGTGTGTTGGCCAGGCGCGAGGAAAACTGATTGGGAGTAGGACGAGTTGGTAGAGACTGGGGACAGGTTGTCGATGGTGTAAGTTCCGTTCTTACCCTCGAAGCCAGTGAAGGACACAGTGGTGGCGCCGCGGTAGCATGCGGCGGACTGAACGGTGAGAGATGGAACGAGAACGTAGAAGGTGGTGGACTTGATGCATTGTCCCTGGGTGACGGTCACCCTGTAGGTACCAGTCTTGGAGACCTGCCATATGACGTTGGTCGTAGTGAAGTAGTTGGGCACTTGTGGAGAGATGGATATGGTCTCATAGTTGTAGGGCAGGATGCCGAACAGGAGTGGAAAGACGCAAGTTGTGTTTAGTTTTTGGAGCTGTATATCATTGACTCCTTTGCATGGATCATCGGTCTGTGCAGCAGTGACACTGGAAGTGGCCACAAAGGCAAGCAATACAATCAACAACAAAGTGTGTGACACCATGTTGAAGTTGATCATTGGGGGTAAGGTAGGGAATCTGTTTGTGTGTGATTGATCGTTTGGTTGACTGATTGATTGTCTGTTTGATTGATTGATTATCTGTAACTAGTTGTACACAATGATGGATGAGCTCCAATGAATGAATGATAAAGTGCGATTTAAATGGTGATCACAGGGACTGTGCCGCTCCGAGGGGATCACGGTGGACGGGTTGGTTCGAGGTTATTTTGGTTCGAACCATGACGTAAGGGGACACATCCAGCCATTACCCGTTGATTTCAAGGATCTCGCTACACAGAAATAAAATAGATCTCTGATTGTCTGTTAAACCGCTGCAGATAGAGTTGATAGGTTGAGACGATGATGATGTCGAAAACCTGAATTTATTTTTGGAGCCAGTTTTTGATCGGTCCCCAAAACGTTATCAAAATCACAACATTGTGTTGATGTCCTCTTCAGACCACGGTCCAACTCGCCCAGGCTCAATTTAATGTAAGTAGTCTGTCACCATTTGTTTGGACTTCTAACATCCATTCGTCATACTCACCCAATGTTATAATATTAATTAGTTATCTATCTGTAATATACAAACAGATAATAATACATTTACATTGTGAATATAATGACAGGTCTAGCGAGGTAAGATTGATTGTAAGCAGTTGTAAGCTCGAAAAGAAAGTTGAATGGATGTTGTTGAGTTATAGATGTAGATTGGACCAACCCTTGTGAATCTTTATCATCCACTCACAACCCAAGAGATGTTGGCAACATACACATTCACCTGGTTAGGTTCGATGGACTGTAGTCCCCGCTCTTTGCATTCTATTAACATAAGCGAAGACATGTCATGGTTGATTGATTGATTGACACGACCTGACATTGACAGCAAGCAAGCCAGCCAGCCAAGGGCTTCTGCCTGCCTGCCACACATGTACAAGATGTGTCAGATGGCGGGACAGCTAGAGTTTCCCAAATGATGACTTGACACCCCCATCCACATATCCGCGTGCCCAGGACAACCTCAATTGGCAAATTGAACGTGTTTGACAGCAGAAGTGCAAAGCAATGGTCATCAAAAATGTGGCCCCCACTGAAGCCCTGGCCCATGATGTAATCTGAGCATTGCCCTGTGTTGGAAAAGATCTTGACATTTGTCATTTTAACAACACTAATATTTTTTGATCAACTCTTCCATGTGGAGTAGGGCTAAGATCAATGATGGTTTTGTACGCGTTTGTTTGGCTACGGGCACCTTAGGTCCCAGCTTGTTCCAATTCACTGCCACGGTTGTGAGTGAGTGCACTGCAGACATCATACATCAGCTCATGAATCAATGATGATGTTGTTGTTGATGTGTTGTTGTCAAGTACCTTCCTTACCCTTCTTCTTCCCTCTCCCAATCAGTCTTCCATCGATCAACTCAAATCAACTCATTCATTCTCCCAACATTGACATTACATCAATCACACATAACACATATATGTAGGTAGACAGACATCTTGTTAAAGCAAAGGGCGAAGATTGATTGACATTACCTGTCACAATCAATCAAAGGTCCAAGTGGCTCACACACTTACCTTTGCTTGTGAGTGTGAGTGTGCGAGTGTGTTGGCACCCCACTGATCACTTTGATTGACACTCACCCATCACACACACGCCTTTGATAATGTCCTTAAAGGGCTGTCAATTTCCAAATTTCCCCTTATACATAGTACTGACAGCTTGTCTCTGGACACTCCACTTCATCAATCAATCAAACAATCGATCAATCAATCATAAAATATAGATATATATAGATATAGAGTAGAGATATAGAATGTCACAAGACGAAGATGACAAGAGATTGACGCTCAAGTCTAGGAAGACTGAGAGCTTGATGTTCGTCATTGGCTTGTTCCTGTTCCAGGTGTTCATGATTGTTCTGTTCGCCATCTGGGTACGATACGACACCAATGCTCGTTACGGTGGAGGCTTTGACCAGGTTCAAGACGAGATTGACCACACCTATGGCTACTTCCGCGATGTCAACATTATGATCTTCTTTGGTTTCGGCTTCCTCATGGTATTCCTGCGTCGCTACGGATACTCAGCCCTTGGCTACACCTTTATCATATCGGCCATGGTTGCCCAGTGGTCCGTTCTCCTCATGGGCTTTGTAGAGTTCATCCTCCACAACGAATCATTCCGTCATGAATTATTCTATGTATGTATTATGTATACTCACTGGCAAGAGTATTAGAATGGCCGGCCATACTAACCATCACCTACCTCAACACGCACAAATAGTTCAACGTAGAGACATTGTTGAATGGATTGTTCTGCGCTGGAGCTGTTATGATCACATATGGTGCACTGTTGGGCAAGGTCACACCACTGCAGATGCTCATCGTTGGCATCTTGGAGCCAATGTTCTACTTCTTGAACATGTATATAATGGAGAAGATTAAGGCCTTTGACGTTGGCGGAGGTATGACCATCCACACATTTGGCTGCTACTTTGGTCTGACGGTATGCTGGTTCATCACCAACAAGAAGGCAAAGACCAGTCCAGAGAATGCCGCCTCATACGTTGGCGACCTCTTTGCTATGGCCGGTTCACTATTCCTTTGGATGATGGTATGTTTAGGGTGATTGATTGATTGATCGTCTGTTAGTGGGTGTATGACGCGCACAGGACTGACCTTCCCCCTCCCCTCCTTTCCCTTCACGCCCACTCATCCAACAGTGGCCAAGCTTCAACGCAGCGATTGCACCACGTGGAGACCCTCAATTGAGGGCCATTGCCAACACATTCCTGTCGCTCACTGGCTCCACCATTGCCACATTCATCGTATCGAGACTGTGCGGTCACTTTGGTCACAAGCTGGACATGGTCCACGTCCAGAACAGCACATTGGCAGGCGGTGTCGTACAGGGAGTCCTGGCACATCTAAACATCGGCCCAGCATCAGCTATCAGCATGGGCTTCATCGTGGGCACCATCTCAGTTCTGGGCTACGTCTACCTGACGCCATTCCTAGCCAAGAGATTCAACCTACAAGACACATGCGGTATCAACAACCTGCATGGCATGCCAGGCTTCATTGGCAGCATTGCCGCAGTGATTGCCGCTGCTCACGCCATCAATGACAGAAGTCTGTACAGTGACGTTGAGTTTAACATTCTGTTCCCAGCCGGCGACGAGCAGGCCAAGAGGAACGCCGCGATGACATTTATTGTGGTCGGTGTTGGCATTGTCGGTGGACTGATCACAGGCGCCATCTTGAAGCTGGTCAGGAAGATTGGCGGCTTGAGGAAGGAGGAGTACTTTAGTGATCACGCCTTCTGGCACGTCGCCTCTGACTATCCATCGGGCTTTGGCTCTGGCGATGACAGTGAGACTGGACCATCCAGTCACAGTGTCGAGTTGGAAAGCAAGGAGCATTAAACAACAACAAAGCATCTGTCATGTCAAGCAAGCTATCGATAGCCATTGCTTACATGTCATGCCTATAACTCAATCTCTCGCGCTCATTTCTTGTTGTGATTGAGCTTCAACTTTGAGACTGACCTAATAGTATCCTCTTGTATCTTTGATGCTTTGTACAACTGTTGTTGGCGCGTTAGTATGCTGCGCTGATTCATTCCACCATCCAAATGTCTTACCTCAATGTCCTTGAGGACAACTGATGGATTCGTTAATATTTGCTGGACAGGTTCAATCTTTATGAGCCTGTATGGAACTGATTGGAAGCGATGAATTTCTGTCAACACCTTGGATATCATCTTCATCTTAGTAAAGTTGATAAAGCCGTTGGAGAGGTAGTCATTGTTGCCCTCTTCGATAAATGTGAGGTCGCGGAGGTAGATGGCAAAGTATGGTATGGATGGATATGTTGGCGTTTGGAGTGCCTTGCGATAGTTGGCATAGTTCTGTGTGGCACTTGTCTCTTTAGACAACACCTCGTAGAACTCCAACACATGCTTGGGCAGTGTCTCCCACGTCCTCTTTAGTCTCTGCACACTGCCAAGGCTCAATCCCAACATAATGCCCATCAAAGGATTCCAAGCATTCATCTTCCTAAGTATCTGTTGTTGGAAGAGGGAGTGTCAGGATATTGTTGGAGGATGGAAGGTGGATGTTGGACTGGATACTTACACTGGCAATTATTATAAACCTCTTTAGGACCTTGGTCCTTTGTTTCATATCATTGGACAACACTATCTCCTGTTGGACGTATGGATGATGTTAGCATGTGCCATTCAATCAACATTATGGTGGATGGTAACTTACAGTCGCCACCCAGTAGCTAAGAGTGTTGGACCTCTCAATGAACTTCATGAGGTTTGGAGATCGAATGTCAGCATTGGGCTTGTTCCATGATTGATGGTAGAGGTCGGATGGCGTTATCAGTTTGAATAGACTGAACTCTATTATGACCAGTTGTCTAGCAATCTCCACAGGACTAACATCCAAGAATGTACTGTTGCCATCGATTCGCGACACGATCGGCTGAGGAAAGTCGGTAGCCTCTAGCCTTGGTGCCCAATCCTTTGGGAAGTAGTATACGGTGTCTTGGTCACGGAAGATCTTGACCGATCCCGCAGGACGATCAGAGGACAGCGGCAGCGAGAACCGCAGTGAGAGCGGGGAGGATGGCACAGGCGGGCTCTCCGCGTTGGCAAGAGACATGCTCACGCGGCTGGCACCGCGCTCAGAATAGTGCTTGATCAGGTCCTGGTCCATCATCCGTTGAAGTATCAGAACGGCTTGATCACGTGTCTCCAACTCCAGCGTGCTCTGTATCCAATCGACTGCCTCGCGACCAATGAACGAGTTCTTGATCGAGACAAAGTTCTTCTTGCGAACTTTGAGCGGCAGACCGCGCGACATTAGCTCAGCGTACGTCTCCATGTCCACGTTGATGTAGACCAGGTTCTTGAGATTGAGTCGAGTCTCCTTGCGGTTGTCCTCAGAGAACAGTCGCACGACGTTGCTGGATAGTGATCGCTTGATGTGATTGCCCCACTTTGGATTGAAGGCAACGAGCTGGTCGAGCAGCTTGCTGAGCGGCAGTATAAGGTCGGGATTCTGGAAGTCGTAGCCGTGTCCCTCGACCCACTTCTTGAGCACATTGACGACGCGCAGCTTGACATGTTGAGTGATCTGCTGTTGATACTCGGGCGACAGTGTAGCGAGCTGCTCCGTGTTGAGAGGGTTGTTGAAGCGGTAGTCGAGGCGCGCAAGCAACTCCTCGTCCTTCATGAAGTAGTGATAGGTGAAGAGGAAGTCCTCGACATACTGAGTGCCAGTGTACGATGAGATGTCTGTGAGTAGAGCGACCATTCGGTCGATAGTGCCAGCCACCACCAGGTTGTTGTCGTCTAGCGTGAGATCCTTCGATGGCACTACCGACGCAGACTTCTTTCGTTCATGTATTACGCCAGCGGGCTGGTCTGCACCATTGAGTGTTGTTGATATTGATGATGAAGTAGTCGTAGCAGATGATGTAGAGTCCTTTAGCGCACTGCTAGCTCCTTGTGCAGTTGTTGGTGGCGGTGTAGACGAAGTTGGAGGACTGAGTGGCGGACTGGGCAGCGAGGGGTCGGGCGACAGGTCGTCATTCAGCAAGCTGTCAATGTCTGCAGAGTCCCAAGTGTTGAAGACGACCTCGCTGACACTACGTGCTCTGAAGCTATTGCGTGAGCTTGCTAGAGATGATTGACTGCCAAGCTGCTCGAGGTCTGTCAGCCTCAGGTCGTATATAGAGTTGGACCTTGAAGAGCGGCGAGAAGGTGAGCGAGGCGACAGCACTGGTGGTGACTGTTGTCTAACCAACTTTAGTAATGTATTCAACGCATTGATTGATGTCGATGTTGATAAGCAAGGAGGTGATGTTGATTGGTTGTTGAAGTTGTTGGGTGAGGGTGAAGAGTGAGTGGCTGTCTCTGACTTGTCGCCAGCACTCGAGAAAGATAATGATGCCAGTTCATCGATGAACGTCTCGCTTTTAGACAATATACAAGGGGACCTGTGAAGAGGGGGCTTTCCAGCATTCTTTGGAAATTTTGTGCCTCCTGCTGTTGTTGTTGTTGTTGTGGATGTAGCTGTGGTAGTTGTCATGTTTGTTGCTGTGGCAATAGTGGTAACTGTGGCTGTGGCTGTGGCAACACTGTCCAAGCATGTATCCATGAATTAGGATATTATATTGAATAAATAATTATTATTGTATAATATATATATATATATAGTTATATTTATAGAACAAGATATCGATGATTAATAATCAATGGAATATTTGATTGATTGATTGATGGATAGTATGTAATCACCACCGATGTATTGGATTGATGGGTTGTGGATGTTGTTGTTGTTGATGACGATAGGGTTGGTTGTCGTTGTTGTCGCTGGTGAGACGTGACGGATAGTCTTGTCTGATTCTGCTCTGAAACTATCAAGAATTAATAGCACTCAATATCAATCAATCAATCAACTCAAGTTGGTATGGTAAATAGAGAGAAATAGATAGTCATGTATATTTGTGTCTTTTGACTTGTGTATGTATATTGGTTATTGGGATGAAGGGATGTTGAGAGTGAGGGAGGGGCAGACCAACGGCTACAATGTCTACCTACTACCTCAAACTCTGGTGTATAAGGTACGTGGTGGGAGTCAGTCAAGTGTAGTGCAATGTAGTGTTGACACCCTAGGCAGGAATGGAGCATTAGGAAGGGAAGTAGGCAATCAACCATTTTTGATCACTATCAATCAGTGTGGTGGTATTCGATCGACATTTAACTAGTGGTAGTGAGTGTGGCAATGGGTGTCATTGTGTGTGTGAGGGTGTGTGGGCAATGAGTGATTGATCGAATGATTGAAATTGATTGAGTGTGTGAGTTGTGTGTTAGTGTTAGTATTAGTCGAGTGTGTGTTGGTTAATGATCACTCATAATCATACACTCATACTTGAACTCATTCTGGAATGAGATGAGATGAGATAAATGAGATATATATGGTTTATTTCATGTTTGAGTAATGACTTAATATAGACACATTGTCTAACCAAACGATGGAATTCAAATCAATCACAGTGTGACGTACCCCTTACCCTTCATTCCAAAAGTAGACATATTTACTATTGTCGACAATGCTATACATAGAGTGGACATATCAATCAACATAGTAATCTCGAATAAACTGGAAACTCATTATTGTAAATTATCCAACTTTCTCAATTATGTTTGTTTGTTTGTTGTGGTCAGTCTGTCACATGGATCATTAGGAATTACTTGAATTGATGTATGAATACATTCGGATATATAACACAATTATTATTTTGATTGATTAATTGAGGGAGGGAAGGAGGAAGAGACTTTGAATATTTATGTATTGTATCTCCTTGGATTTCCAAATATGTAAGAGAAAAAATAATTAATATTAATATTATATTTGATTTGTTAATTCCCAAAGTATTCATCGGATTAGAATGGGTTTGAGGATGGGAATGGAATTCAGTGTTGAGAATTGTTGTCATGACCAATCAATCAGTTGAATTGTCAATCACAGAAACTATCACCCTTCCCTCATTTACCAGTATTGGCAATGATCACCTTGATAAAGTAGTGTTTAGAGTACCAAATCAAACCAATCACTCATCACACACTAACACTAACTCAATTACACTCACTTGATTATGTGTGGTATTTATACAATGCAATGATGACCCAACGATCTTAAAGGTGATGGTAGGGTAGGGGTATAGTAGGGTTCGGTTGAAGTAATGTGTTAATGTGGTTGGACCCACTTGAAAGGACATTTCAGAGTCTGATAGCTCGGTTCAGAATTGTGATGGTGATGCCTGTTGTTGCCATCACTCCATCATTCTAATGACTCTATTATGTGTTTAAGTATGACTGATCAAGTATATATTGTTAAGTGTGTGTGTGTGTGTGTGATTGGTGTGGGTGTGGGTAGGTGTGATTGATCAATCACTACTTCACACTTTAACACACACAAACACATACATGTACTAAACACGATGAAGTATATTATATAAGGGACACAGCTCTCTTATAAATATAATTTCACATCCATCAATCAATCAATCAAACAACAATCAAACAATCTATCTCTTGACTCCAATATTACAACAACACAACATATTATAAATACAATATTATTTATAACTCTCTACATTACATTACACACCTTGTCCAAAAGACGACGAAGAACGATAAACATCCAAACGCCAACGCATATTTTTACACTCTATCTTTCGCATCATCATCATCGCCAACATAACATCATATATCATCTAATAATAATTACAAAATCCATCAATCAGTCAATCAATTCGACTTACTACGACCAATATCTCCATTATTTATATAACTAATCAACAACTTTTTTATTATCTTTCCAAGACAAGTAATATCCTTCAAATATTTACTCAAAAAGGTAATTAGACAAATCCAATTTTTATTGAATAGATCTCACAAACCCCCAATAATCATGATTGTACTTGTCATCTTGCTACAGAAATTCATTTGGTATTCCAAAATGACAATATAATTTCCAACTTTGAATGATTGAATGAACAATGAAAGTCCTTCTTCGAGTGGCTGACATCCTTCATCCTAATCAAACATTGACACTCACTCACTCTGTCACTCACTCTTTCACACACAACCATTACATATCTCATGATTCCGATTTGTAATTGACAAGTGTGTGATGACACCCACCACACTCTTTCATTGTTGTAATTGCGATTGTACATGTCATATGTATATGTCCACGCTAGAGAATATTTATTTGGTTATGTTTGATACTTTACATCGATTTATACATTACAACTACTGTATAGCAACTCTCCACTCTCGCCACATCACACCCAAACCAAGTCGCGTTGTTGGAACCTTCTGACCTGGTCACTTCCGGTCAACTCATCTGAATGAATGAACACTCCTTTTAACTAATCTACTCCTTCATACCTCATTACTAAAATTTTTAAAGATTACACCATCCAACAACAATCCAACCTTTTCATCAATTACCTTGATCCACCAGAGTTACAACGAACGAATTAAACTCACTCCTCAATCCGAAGCACGAACATTCTGACCGATACACCTACCTACCGACCTCCCCATCCATCCATCCACGCATCAAACAAAGATCCAACAAACAATTCGAATTAATTCAACTACTACGCCCCAACAAAATACCAAACATCTAATATATCACCAATCATTCATTGTGATCGGATTCAACATCAACTTTCAAAGTACAATGCAAAGTTCAATCAAGGAAACCATGCCTCTGGAAATCAGCCCATCATACGGAATGAAGTTGTCCAACGTCCAGGTCGAAGACATCTGGGCCGACAACATCGATGAGGACTGTCCTACTCCTGCCATCATGTCGACTACCCTTGGTGGCGGTCTGTACAGCTATGCCGCTAGCGAGTACTACAACTTCAACTTTAGAATGGGTGCTCCCATCGGTGGCAAGGACTTTGACCTCCGACCAACATACTCTCTTGACTAAAAGGTAATCCTTTTAATCAATGTGAATAAATATATATATATACTTATACATATAATTTATAATTTGTGTTGTTTTCCAGTTTGTCTGGAAAATTAATTGATTGATTGATTGGGTTGTTCGAGAGTACATAATATAATACATAGGTTTTTAATTGATTGAATGGTATGATGGATCAGAATGAGGAGGACTTGCATGCCATCGAATGAGCTCTGTCAATGCATTCAAAGTGGAAGTTGGACAGGCACTTCTTGCAATGGTATGATTGCTTCTTCAATATGCTTCCAGGTATCTTGCTACATTATTGTGATTGATTGAATGATGTTAGAATGATGATTGATCAAACAATATGGAGTAAGCACATACTTTTGACATGCACTGCATGTAACTGAGTGAGTTTGATGTGTCTTGACAAGCTCGTGGTTGGGCAGGAGTGAGGGTGATTGCTCAATTGGCTCGAGGTTGTCTAGTGCTCCCATGGACTTGGCAAGTGGCGATGGGTTGGATGGTGACATTGCCGCGAGTGATGCAGTCATTGACCTTGGAGAGATCATCGAGAGGAAATGACCTCTGGGTGATGATGGATTGGGCAGGGCAGAGCTACTGTTGTTGTTGAGTGACGGGGTTGTAGTTGGAGGCTGTGGCGCATTGGACAACAATGACCCCAGGTCATTCTTTGACGACAGATCATTCTTGGACGAGAAGAACAGGGAGAATCGTTTGATCTTGAGGTCAGGCTTGGTGATCACAGAGTTCTTGCGTGATCTACCACCATTAGTAGTGGGGACGACTACTTCTTGTTGCTCGGGGATAGTTGGCACTGGCAAGGGGATCGCAGGGCCAGATCCAACATCTGGCGCACACAAAGTGTCTGGCGCGCAGGCTGTTGGTGCAGGGTTTGGAGACTCAATGGATGATTTCCAGACGATAATGGTATGATCCCAGGATCCAGACCATACCTGTGGCTGTGATGAGCTGCTGTGACGGATCAATGTCAGACAGGAAAGTGCATCGCGATGTACTGGCTCAATCTCCTTGACCAAGTGATGTCCATCCGCGCTATGTATCTTGATTGTCCTGTCCCATGCACAGGACCACACATTATTGTTGACTTGCAACAATGAGAACACTCTCGACTTGTGGTCTGTCAGGCGTTTGAGCAGTCGTCCTGAGCTCGGATCCCATAAGCAGATCAGGTTGTCACTGGAGCACGACCAGACACTGTGGCCCACATTGATCATGCAGTGCACCATCTTCTTGTGGCCGTGCAGTATGTCGATGATCTGGTATGTTGTGGCGTCCCATCGCAAAATTGAGCTCTCTGTGCCAATCCAAATCTGATTACCAACCTTGGTCATGCTGACCAGGTAGCTCTTTGTCTCGATCTTCTTGATGCACTTATATGATGACGAGGACCACACACGGATGGCCATGTCGGCACAGATACTCCAGACCGTGCTGCCGACCACCAGCAACGAGGTCACGTGGCCCGAATGTCCGTCTAGCTCCTTGAGCAGCTTGCCACTCTTCACGCTCCACACCTTGATCTTTGAGTCACGACTTGAGCTCCACACGGTCTTGCCTGATACTACCAATGAGTAGATGCCATGTGGGGTGTGGCCTGGTCGTGTGACAATTGTCTTTTGGGAGTCCTTGTCCATGACCCTGATCGAGCCATCGCTGCAGCCCACCCACACCTGGCTGCCTACCTCTACCATGCATTGGATTGGTGCTGGTGTGGGGTCAATACTGAGCCAACTGATCATACTCTCGTTGGATACCTCCATCTGTGCCTTTCGCGACCTGAGCGAGCCTGAGCCTGATGAGGGTAGGTCCAGGGATGCGCCACAGCATCTCTTCATGTGTCTGGCTGCCAGCGGGTGCAGGTCCTCATGGTCAATACCATGGAGACATGGGGAGGACGATGAGGTGGCGCCGTCGGCCAGGCTACTCAAGTTCTCTTCGGATCCTCCAAGTTGTGGCGATGTGTTCATTGCAGTGAGGGTGGATGTGTTGGACCAGGATGAGGCCATTGGTGAGAAGTGACATCGCTCCAATGTAGACGGTGAGTTCATGTTGTAGATGCTATCGGAGAAGCCTGCCTTCAAGTCCGCAGTGTTATAAAGTCGTAGACTGAGATGTGTTTGGTTTGTGGACAGGTTTGGAGGTGGGCCACAAACAGAGTTGGAGCGTCTATCCAGGTTAGTAGTGCCAGATGGTGCACTAATGAAGCTTATATCGCCAGTTCTGATCGTTGTGTATGTTGACAATGTTCGGTGAAGCCTTGGAGCGAGTGGGGGCTGCGGTGGGGAATGGGTGGTGTCAGTGGTTGGACGTGATGATCGATCAACGTTACGATGCTTACTCTTGAGATGTGTTGTCTCAACTCTGATATGATGTCTGTGCTCTTTTGATTGATCTCCTTTTCCTCTTCCAGCTGCCTGAGCGTGGAGCTGTGTGCCTTGGACAACTCCTTCATTCGCTTGGCCACCTCCTCGGAAGACATCTTGTTGGACTCGGACTTGAGCTTTTCCTCCTTGAGTTGTAAAAGTGTCTTGCCATGACTCTCCTTCTCTAGCAGCAGCTTCTTGAGCAACTCATTGCGCTCCTCCACCAGACTGGCCTGATCGGGCGCATCTTCGCGGTAGGGCAGCAGACAGATGTTGGACACGGCACCATCGACCATGACCAACTCCAATGCGAACTTGGCCTGTTGGGTGCGTGGCTTGAGGACGAGTGGCGCGTCAGGTGCTGGCGGCGGGGGAGGAAGATGATGTCGTTTAAGCTTCTCCACCTCTAATCTCAACTGTTTGTTCGCATCCTCTGATTGATGGAATCGTTCTCTCTCCAACTCAATCATATGTCTCAGACCAGTATTCGTCTCCTCGATCAAGTCCATCTCATGCATCAATGTCTCCAAGTTCTTGATATTAGACTTGGCCAATGTATTCTTCTCCTTCTTCAGCTCGTCCAACTCGCTGGACATCTATGTATGAGTATGTGATAGGGAGTTAGTGATTGATTGATTGATTGGTTGGAATAATTCCAAGCATGCCTTACCTCATCAATCTGTTGGATGAACTGTTCCTTCTCGCGCTCCTTCTCATCCTCCACCATTGATTGGTAGTCTGATATTTGTTCGATGAGAGAGGCTATAGTGGCCTTGGCTTGTGCGAGTGATTGTCTAGCAAACTCCAACTCCTCATCAGTTGACATTGTCTCTGACACTGATGCCTGTCTATCATCACCAGAGAGATCCACAACAGACATCTCGTCCTCCTCCTTTTCATCTTCAGCCTCAACATCCTCTTCCTCTTGTTCGTCATTATTATTATTATCGGGGACAGTTGTTGTAGTTGTTGCATCTGCTGTTGCCACGGGGGTCTCCTCCAGTGGGGAAACGTCCTCCATGGTCATTGTCTGGTCATCCAGTGATGTTGTGACCAATGTTGAAGTCAATGGGACCTCCTCGGTCATTGATTGTACCTCAACCTCTTGTTGTGGCTGTGGATCCATTGATGCTTGGACGCCAGGTTCGCCGGCATCAAACACATCCACTTCGTTTGTACATGATTCCGAGTCGCTAAAGTCATCTTCGCCAGATGATGTGGAAAGGTCATCGTCATTGTCCAACGAGTCCATTGTTGTAGTCATTGTTGATGTGGTCGTACTCATTGACGATGATGAGGATGATGAAGAGGACAACAATGATGTCATTGATAGTATTGTAGATGATTCATCATCGTTCAATGCCGATGCTGAGCTTGGATAGTCCTCGCTGCACAGTTGTTGTTCTGGTTCTTGCTGTAGTTCTTGTTGTAGCTCTTGCTGTTGCTGTTGTTGGTGATGATCCAAGACCAACTGTATTGGCAAGTCGACCTCCATCCTCTTGTGAAATGATAAGTAATCTCTTCTTCTCTTGCTAGATTGACTAGTCTAAACAAGATAACAGTCACTCTGACTCCTATGTATCTTGATATTCCCAGACTGACTAACTGATTGACTGACTGACAGACTGGCAGGCTGGCTGAATGGTTGGCTGGCAGGCACATTGTTCAGGCAGAGGGTAAGGTAGCAGGAGTACGAGAAGTAGGATGGTTCATGAGAGTGTGTGTTGGTGTTTGTGCGTGTGGACACGATGCCCCCTGTCCACTTGCCACTACATATCGCCAGCATCAGCAGCAACAGTAGTATCTATCTATCAATCATTAGAGTGGGTTAGCAGTAGCACTCATCACCAGTCAACTAATGGAGCATGAATGAACAAGTGTGTGTACTCTTTGCTGTGGACTGAATGCCCATAATCAACAACATCATCATCATGAGGTAGTTGTTGTTGTTGATGTTGATTGAGACCAAACCTCTCTTTGGATTGTGGGTTGCTAGTACTATCCCGCATACCTCATAACATTAATAAATGAGTGAGTGACAGAGTAGAGTAGATAGGTGTGTTGATGTAGTAGTTGTTGGAAGTGTGGTGTGTGTTGACATGATGTTTATGTTGCCAACATTACTACTCACTCATGACTTTACTTTATTCATTCATTTTGTTGTTCAAACTACCCTTATCGAACAGATACAGATAGAGTGATAGAAAGAGATAGAGAGAGCATACAGAACAGTCCATATGGATAATTAATTTTACTATCGAACAAACACATTTATTAACTCGTCTGACGTCTTCGTCACCGTCCGGCGACTAGTAATCAATTCAATGATTGACGATAGTGTAAGATCTTAAGTTTGATGATGTCGATGATGATGTATGGTTGAGAGATGGATGAATGAACGGATGGATGCATTGTGTAATCAACTCACCCTCCTAGAGTGTAGTCGATACCTTCCCTTGCAAGGGATGTCTGCCAATATCCCCTCCCTTGAACTTCGCTAAGGTTGGAGGAGGATAATTTAATTAATGTACTATATATTTATTATGTTACTGGCCTCCAACAAACTTACAGATGGCTGTAGCGCAGACAGATTGTGTGCCATACGATGCCACCCATTAGACAGTCACTGAAACGTTGAACACTGGCTGGATCAAGACTCTGGCAAAGACGTGCCAAATGCTTGACACGAGACAACAAATAGTTGTAGACGTCCTCATCGTTGTCCACCACACGATAGGCGTTCATATTGATGGCCTCGTGCATCTCTTTCTTCCTCGAGAACACATCGTTCAAAATGCCAATGAAGGTACCTTGATGTGTGACCATGTCCGAGAACTCTGGATGACGCATGTTGTGGTCGACCCATTCCTTGATCTGCTCTGTGGTGAATGCTGTCACATAGATGGTGCAGGCGCCAGCCCATGATGTGCGGCCACGGTAGTAGACATCGGCACTGTTGGTTGGTATCCTGCAGATGCTCTCCTCAAACTCGGACATGTGCAGCCACTCAAAGAAGTAGCTCTTGCTATATTCGAATGTCTCCTTGGCACTGTGGCGCTGCAGCTCTCGCAGCAGCTTGAGGGTAACACGCTCGGGCACTGTGTTGGCGTCAGTCTGCTCGTACTGGTTGCTACGGATGACCTTGATGGTGAAGGCGGTCAACTGCTCATGGTAGTCGTCGACGACAAATACCAACAACAGGTCGGCAAATATAGAGATGATTTGGGAGTCGGTAAGCGAGCTGACGTCCCAGAAGCCAATCGACAGCTGGATCATGTCGTGCATCATATGAACATTGTCCATCAGGGCGCGCTCTTCACGGTCAAACACTTCGTCGAACCAGTTGAGACACACGTCGTAGTAGCGGCTGTCGGCCATCTGGTCAAAGGTCCTATTGATTGAGTGTGGAGTCCAGAGACAGCAATCAATCTCCTGCATGTCGCGCAGCAGACGGAGAGTGATCTTCAGACGTTGCTCATCACGTGCCAGGAACTGATTGAATCTCTTGTCGGCATGTTTGGTGTCCAAGAATTGGTTGTACCTGTCCTGGAACAGGGCGACCAAGTCCACTGGCGACTCAGAAGTAGTAGTTTTGACACCTTGTACCTTAGTAAGAGTGTCTGGCACTTTGGTACCAATATTGATGTTGGGCATTACTGTTGTTACTACCATTTTAAATCTCTTTCTATCTCTTTATCTTATTATTATATATCTTTCTTTACGAAGTATACTGACTGATCAATGTCATCCAGAGGAATCATTTAAATATATTCCCAAGGTATGTAGTGTAGTATGTTAAACCCATTACTGCGACTTTACTTGAGTATCATAAACGATAAGATTTTGTTGTTGTGTAGTGTAGTGTTGTTCAACACTGTTCTTCTTCACTGATCAATGAGGCCTCCAATCTTCCATCGATAGATTAGCAAAGGTCAGTGTTAGTCACCTGAGGGTACCAAACAACGAAATAGGATAGATAGATTCTAAACGAGAAATACTACCCAATATCGCCAATCTAAGTTCACAAGAACAAGAATCATTTTCTACATGTCTGCTCAGTGCATTTGACTAGTCCTCGAGACCTCATGTGCCCTCCCCACCATAGTCCCCAGTTGCCGCCCGAACAATCGTGTGTCGTTTCCACAAAGTGTGTTTGTTGGGACCTGCATACGAGAGAGGCCCAATCACCAAAAGGTTATAAATAGATTCATGGTAGGCTCAGAATAAACACTGAACATATCAACTCGCTCAAATCCAATGACAAGACAAACTTGTAAAGGTCGGAAGTCTGAATTATACCAAAGGAATACCTTGTTGCTCATTCCTGACCATATATGTGTCTAATCCAAAACAAACGTAGTTATAACTTGATGCCGATAACACCAAACGAGTGAGTTAGAAGGCTAATCAAGGTCTTTCCAAGCTCACACAAATAGTAGAATTGATGTGATGTGGGTGAACATCACAAATAAATGATCGCTCACACACTTTTGATCATTATTGTGATCAGTCATTCATTCATTCACAAACATACACACATATAATTAATGACAGAATGAATGACAGGTCATTTATTTGCAACTCCTCCAACAGTCAAGTCGAGAGGAATCCATGTGTAACGTATACATGTTGTGTACCAGACAATGATACCCATCAGACAGTCACTGAGACGCTGTACACCAGGCATGGAGTTGTCAAGACACTTGGCACACTGTGCCATCTGTTTGAGACGCGACAGACAGTAGTTGTAGATGTACTCCTCATTGTCCACAACTGCGTACACGTTGATGTTTATCTTCTCATTCATCTCCTTCTTCCTCGAGAACATGTCGTTCCACACACCGATGAACGCCCCTAAATGCATGATCATGTCTGAGAACTCGGGATGGCACTTAAGTGCGTCGACCCACGCCTTGATCTGTGGAGACGTGAAGGCTGTAATATAGATGGTGCTGGCACCAGCCCATGATGTGCGACCACGGTAGTATACGTCTGGACAGTTCTTGGGCAACTTGCATAACATCTCTTCGAACTTTGACATATGCAGCCACTCTAGGAAATAGCTACGAGAGTAACCAAACGTCTCTTCGACACTGTGGCTGCGTATCTCTCGCAGCAACTTGAGGGTCAGACGCTCCGCCAGTGTCAGACCCTCTCGGTCCTCGTAGGCATTGTCCATGATGGCGTTGATTGTGAACTCTGTAAGTGTTTTGTACCAGTCGTCAACGATGAACACCAACAAAAGGTCGGCAAACACAGAGATGATTTGTTGGTCGGTCATAGGACTAAGGTCCCAGAAACAGATGGAGAGTTGCATCATGTCTTGTATCAATCTAGCGTTGTCCAAGAGAGCTCGCTCCTCTGGATCAGTGAATGTCTTGTCGAACCAACTCTCGCAAACATCGTAGTATCGACTGTCACAGAGCTTATCGAATGTACGTGGATTGATCGCTGAGTCCAGAGATTGCAACATTCCACATCCTGCAAATCTTTCAACATCCTACATGTGAGATTTAGACGATATTCATCTGGTTTAAGAAATTTGGTATATCTAATGTCCTTCTGATGCTTGTTGAGATATTCATTGTATCGTCTTTCAAACAGATCTGGCAAACTCTCTGATTTTTCTTGTTGAAATTATTTCTTTGGATATTCCAGTGTCCAAGGATGATTGATTGGATACGCCTCCAACTTTTGCTCTCTTAATAATTTTTTTAGAAGTATTTACCATGATGATTCAATAAATAATTATAAATAAATGATATCTCTACAATATTATCCTATTTATAATTCACAATACATAATATAAATATTGTAAAATAATTTCTCCTCAATTCTCTTTGAACAGTTTGTCAAAGATGGCGCATGGATCACTCGCTATCAAACTCCATCTACTTTTCTAAATGTAGAATGCAATCCAGACTGACTTCAATAGTCTGGAAGGTTGAATATAAAAATATACTACATTTGGTAGTGGTTACAAATAATATAGTCAAAGGGGCAACCTCTACCCTGAACATTGGGCAGCCTTGTCCCATATGCTACCACACACATGGTCCCATACTTAATCACATTAATTACCCAACTCAACTGTCCTGACTCGGTGTTAGTGTGAATGAGAGGTAGAGAGTGTCGCCATCATTAAAGTGTGTGAATGTGTGTGTGTGACTTAAATACTAACATCTATTACGTATTTACTTAGATATGTATATATATATCAATGAAAGAGATCCCGCATCCTAACACTTGAGTTTGCATACTCTACCTTTCATTACTTATAAGTGTTTGTGAACTTCAACAAAATGAGATACACACTTCTCTCCCATTCAATGAATGAATTTCCATCAATTTTGTGGTTTGATTGATTGCTTCCTCACCAGTTCACGTTCCAATTTTAGATCAACTTTTGACCTTATCTTAAATAACATTGTTCCAACCATCCATCGAAACAATCAAACACTTTTATATATATATATATATATATTGAATAATAATGTGATTGGAAGGTTGATTGAATCTACCTCCCTTTCCTTCCCATTCCTCTATCATAGACACACAAACCCAAGGACCCTCAGTATCATCACCAATAGAGAATGGATAGTCTATCCAATGTAATACTAAAGACGATTGTTGATTATGTACACTACGATATTGACTTGATGTGTTTGGCCATGACATCCAAACGTCTGTACAACTACGTTGGAAAGTCATCCTTCGCCCCATTGCCACCTCCACCTCGATCAACTGCTCATCCTCCTCCACCAACATCTACATCGTCAACAACATCAACATCAACATCGTCATCTCCTACATCTTCATCACCTACTCTAGTTGGCATAGCTTCAACATACACATTAGACCCATCTGAGAAGAATAAGGATGTTGATGACACATTGTTGACAACGATAACATTGGTAGATTGGCCGTCGGATGACTCGGGTGCATCACTCCCATCGTCCATCACTCATTTGAAGTTTGGAAGTTACTTCAATCAACAGATCATGCCCGGTGCGCTCCCAGAGCACCTGACAGAGCTCACCTTTGGGCGTCTATTCAATCAACCAATTGGATTGGACGTCCTGCCTCAATCGCTCACCAGCCTCACGTTTGGCGCAGCGTTCAATCAACAGCTCATTCCAGGATGCTTGCCCCCTTCAATCACAAGCCTGGTCTTTGATCATAACTTTGATCAACCATTCGGGTTGGACACACTGCCGCCCGGACTCACCAGTCTGAAGCTGGGCGAACGATTCGAGCAGGTCATCCAGCCCGAGGCATTCCCATCATCCCTCACCAATCTGACCACGAGCTGCGACCGCGCCCTCCCACTCACTCTGACGAACTTGGTCTACTGTGAGAGCTATAACAAGTTCACGACTCAACTGCGAACATACACAACTATACGAAGCTTGACCTTTGGTTGGTACTTCAATCAGCCCATCCACTCTCACTCTCTGCCACGTCTACTCCAAACTCTCATCTTGGGAGCGTCATTTGACCATGTCATCGTGCCCAATACCCTGCCACCAACCCTACTCGAGCTGTTCTTTGGCCACAACTTCAATCGACATCTACTCCCGGACTCTTTGCCACCCTCACTCACACGACTCTGCTTTGGAAACATGTACAACCGCGAGCTCACACAAGGAGTCCTGCCGCTGGGGCTCAAGCACTTGAAGTTTGGGGATCGTTACAATCACTACCTATTCAGCGACACCTTCCCGCCTGGCCTCGTCACACTCACCTTTGGCCGCGACTTTAACCAGTTCGTCCCAGTCGGGCTTCCTGAGTCCCTCACCAAACTAACCTTTGGCGACTCTTACAACACCTTGTTGCTGCCGGGAACCCTCCCCTCGTCCATTGTCGAGCTGACTTTTGGTGAATACTACAACAGGGAGCTGAGCGAGGGTACACTCGGCAATGCGCTCACTATCCTCACATTTGGCACATACTTCAATCAGCCACTGCCCGCCAACACCCTCCCCTCCTCTCTCACTGAGCTCACGCTGGGCCTAAGCTTTGACCAGCCGCCCAAGAACGTGGTCCTCCCGCCCAACCTTCAGACCCTTGTCGCTCACGACTATAAAGGACGAGTGATACTCGATCTTCCCGACAAGCTAATGAAGCTGGTGATCATCAGCGGCATACCATTCTCGCGGCGATACTTTGAGAAGCTGTCGCAGTATCATTCCAACATCAAGACCTACCGTATCTACTGCCAGTGTCTGTCGGCGCCCTTCAACGGCGAGCTTCGATTCATTGACGACAAACGAAAGGTTGCTGCATGTACCTGGCGCTCCAGGACTGATCCCACCGTCTATTCAATCATGCGACTCAAGCGTCGTCACAACCAACGTCGTGGCAAGATGCTCGAGAATGTATTAACCAAACTTGGCTTTGTCCAATCATCATCGTCATCAACATGATCATGATTGATTGAATGGAGTTGTATTATAAACAATCACATCGATCCACATCCAAGTGATCCATCCATTAATCTTAAGCAAAGTTCTGTCGAATGAAGTTCTTGATGTTGTCCAATCCATCGTCGCTGGCCACCAACATGCGGCTCTCGTGATTGGACCACATGAAGTAGTTGTTGTCTCGAGCATAGTTCAGTGTATGATTGAATGACTCCAATGTTGGGAATGAATCAAACATCACAGCCTTGCGATATGATATTCTGTTTCTCTCGTCCTCCCATATCTTGATCTGTTCAAACACAATCTCTGGATATCCATTCTTCAACATGTTTGGATGTCCATTCTGTCTGATGAACTCGATGATCTGATTGATTGAGTTAGTTGATGAGTGTTGTTCATGTCGTCCCAGGGGCGGACAAACATACCTGATCAGCAGTGATACCATGTAGGAGTGCAGTACGTATACTCTCACGTGTTAGGATACCAACTGATAGGTTGGGCAGACGATAGAGCATCTTTACAAAGAGACTGAGCAGTGAGATTTGAAGTGATGAGGTGGTATAGGCGTACACTCTAAAGTTCGTCTCTAGAATGATGTAACCCATCTCCTTCTGACTGATTGTCAACTCTTGTTGTGATACATCATTCATCACCGTTACAGTCTTTCCAGTTGTCAGTGATATAACCAATCTTGTCGGATAGAATATATCTGATCGCTCCTACATTGATTGGATCAGGTTAGTGAGTGATTGGTTGAGTGAGCCAGCGAGACATGGAGAACATACTGATCTGATGAAGACCAAACCAAACTGCTTCAGGTCCATCAACAGGTTGATTTGATCTTTAGTCAGTTCACCAACATGGTATCCCTTGCCCAATGTCAGGAAACTGAGTTTGAATAGGAATGTCAATGCCTCTTTCCTCGACTTTCCTCTTGACTACAATGTAAAGGTATGGTGTTGGTTGGGTTAGATGTTGTTGTCCGTCCACTAACGACCAGTCCATAGTCCATAACCTACATTGAGTGTGTCTAAATATACAATGATTAGCGTCCATATCTGAGTGTAGACGTCTTTGAGCAGGAACTTGAATCCCTCGCTTGTGATTGATATCTCTCCATTGACACTGAGTGAGAGACATGAGGTTAGAGATGAATGAATGAGTAGTGGCCATGTCAGGTACTTACACTTTAGTCAAGTTGGAGGACACTAGTAACTCAGATATCAGGTCTGTTGTGGCGGAGCTATTGTCTTCTGACAGGAAGTACAGCACCTTCTCCCATTGCTCCTTTGAGTATTTGTCAAGATCCTCAACAGACATGTTTGTCTTTGCATCGGTAGACTTGCTTGCATTCAATACAACATTCTTCATGTCGGCCATTGAACGTCTGATGTTATCTTGGAATCGTCTGTTTAGATGAACTATCTGTTCATTCTGTTTGATGAGTATCTTTAGTTCGACCAATCTACTGATCGCCTCATAATGCGACTGCATTGAAGACTGTGAACTCCACTGTCCCATCGAAGCATTCGGTGCCGAATCAACCATCAGCAATCTAAGTATATATTGTTTACATCTTGGAGGTAGTGACCTATATATATTTATATATATTCAACATACATTGAATGAGTACATTGTCAATCAATCAACGTCTCTTTATCACTTCACTTCATACCTTAGAATAGCTTGACAAGTAAATGAATCACTGTATAACTCTTCGAGATCAGTTGATGACAACGATGATAGATATTCGAATATCTTCATTATACACAGTGATTATATAATTGTTACACAAATTAATGGCTCAATCATGTCGTCTACTTTGTGAAGTTTATCAAACCTCAAACCCTTGCCCTGGCCCTTGCCCTCGCTCAAACACCATTCTTTCTCACTTTCATTTTACTTTCGAAGTTCTGAAAAGAGTCATTTTCGACTAAAACACCGATCGATCTGTTTTTGGATTGGGGGAGCACAAGTATCCTGGAAATTGATTTCATTCACTGACATCATCCATTTAACGGCAACATGTTGACCTTTAATTATTCATTCAACTTATAAACAAACACCAACAACAACATCAACTCCAACACTCAAACACTCTCATATATATTACAAAACAACAACAACAAAGGATGGACACAGATATGATTAATTCATCATCGTCATCTTCTGATGAGGTGTCGATTCAACATGATAATACATTGATAGAATATATATTGAATAATAATGATGTACAACAATTACAAACATTGGCAGAATACTTTAGTGGTGCTAAGAGGAATGAGCCACATATTACAATGACAATGTGTCGTCGTGCGATGGCCAAGTTGACCGAGATCTATGAACAACACATGTCGATCAAGACCATATTGGATAAGGACCAGACTGCACTCGACCTGATCGAAGACGCCATGCGCCAAGCCCGTCTGTCCAAGCCACACATCCTCCACGAGTACTCTGCTGCCGACCTCTCCACTAAACAACAGATCCAGCGTCGCAAGGATATCTTTGGCGAGGTGTCCAAGTCGCTCAAGTTGTCGCTCGATGAGTACCAGACCAAGTTGGCCACACAGGCACTCATCCTAGTCAAGGCTGCCATCGCTCAATACAACACTGCCTACGAGGCCAAGAAGACTGAGCTGGCCGCCGCACTCCAGACCGAGGGCTTGGAGGAGTACGAGGAGACCATCTACAAGCAACTGACCGCCAACATACAGTCAGCCATTGCCGTGTTGTCCGTTCCATCGGCCGTGATGACCATCGCCAAATACTTCCAGTCTGAGAACCTTGGTGTTCTATGTCTGCTGGCATGTCGCCAGGCCGCCACCATTCTCTTGCAGCAACGTGAGAATGATCTGAAGAAGCTTGTGTCGTCGGCCTACGCCACACCCGAGACCAGCTACCAAATCGTCGAGACTGCCGTCGACTCTATCTTTGCCACCATCAGTCATCTCACCAACTTGACCAACAACAACAAGAACGAACTGACTACCCGCCAACTGTTCGACCTCACTCTCCTCCAATCCGACACACTCAAGGAGTTGATCGAGTTCCACATCCCCAAGTACCTCTCCAGTCCCGATGGTATTCTTAAGATTGGCCAGAAGTTGTTAGACCTGTAAGTACCCAGCACGATGACCCATTCAATCAATCAAGTCAGCGCACTAACATCACTCATTCAATCAAACAACAGCAAACAATTCAACTATGTTGTGTTGGTAACTGAGAGAGCATTGATTAGACTCAATGATATCAAGGTTGAGAAGGTAGAGTTGGTCAAGGTTGAGAAGAGGATAAAGGCAGTGTCACAGGACATTCAGACAATAGTGTCTGTTGGCGGCCTTGCTGTCGAGCAATCCGCCGAGTTGGAGCTGCTCCAGAACCAGGTCAAGAGACACAAGATCCTGAACCCTCAGCCAATGTCCATCACTACACAGAACGACTTGATGCTTCAGAACGCCCAGTTGCGTGTAACCAGCGTAATCGAGATGAAGAAGGCATCCAAGGGTGTCACCAACATTGACGACCAACTCACCGACGCACTCAACACTCTGATCGACCCAACTCACATCTTCAAGCTGGCTCAAGTCGTCTTCAAGTACGGCGAGAACGACGCCACCATCCTCTACGGTGAGCGTTGCCAGCAGTTCATCTCAGACCTGGAGAAGCTGCGCGAGGTGCGTCTGCCCCTGCAGACCCAGATCGACACGCTCAACAGCGAGCAGACCGATCTGCGCAGGGTGGGCAAGTCTCTCACTCAGGCCCAGCAGGAGCAGCTCAAGAAGCTCGAGGAGAAGTTGGCCGCGTTGCCCGAGTGGCCATCGTTTGGTGTGCTCACCGCCCGCAACCAGTATGACAGCTTGCACTTGGAGGTCGCGCAGCTGATGATCTCATCGGTGCTCAACTCCAAGAAGAGTCTCGAGACATCGGACGACTCCAAGAAGAAGCAACAGGTGCAGCACCAGTTCCATCAGCTGATCGAGCTATGTCTCCAGAAGTTCTCCGACCCCATCTACTTGATGAAGTTTGCCAATCACATGGCAGGCTCACGCGAGGACCAGGTCCTTAGCCGCATCGTCACCCAGTTGTTCAAGCGCTGCAATGAGATAGAGAGCCAACGCGTCGTCCGTCTCGCACTCAAGACCAAGCTTGAGGGCTTGACCGAGGCCGTCAAGAAGGCCAGCCCAGAGAAGCAAAAGGCAATGCTCGACCTGAAGAAGGCCACAGAGGACGAGATCGAGGCACTCCCAGTGTGGCCCCATTACGCAAGCTTGGAGGCCAACAAGCCATACGACACTACCAAGTACGACGCATCAATCATCCTGCTCAACACCATCCTTGGATGTCTCTCATTTGTCGAAGAGAAGATCCGCAAGCGCAAGATGTTCAAAATCAACAACATCGCCGAGGACACACTCAACGAGGAGAAGGACGCACTGACCAACCAGCTCAACGAGGCACTCGGACTCTGTCTCTCCAACATCGAGAGCATCAGCTCAATCGTCAAGCTGTCTGAGGAGTTGGGCTCCAAGAACGACCAACTCTTTGTCGACATCTCCAGGATCTTCCACCAGAAGCTGACCAACTTCTACTCTCAAGCACTGGACTACAAGGAGCAGCAACTCTTGATTGAGTTGTTGGAGGAGGAGTCACAGGAGCTCGCACGCACCAAGCGCGATATGACCGATGAAGACATTCAACTGCTCGAGTCGGCCCGCAACCAGCTCGCCAAGGTCAGTCTGCCATACCTCGCCGACTACCTCAACGCCAACACCTTCCACTCGACAATGGTCATCACTGGTCTCAAGTACGTGTACAATGCCAAGCAGGCCATCTTCACCAAGCGTGTCAATGGCGAGATCAAGGACCAGGAGGCCGACGACATGCTGGCCGCATCCAAGGACAGGATCAAGTTCATGCTCCAGCTTGCCGAGTCCTACATCAAGGATCCAAACACTTTCCAGACTCTGCTGAAGGATTTGCTCGAGAGGAAGGAGTACGCCACACTCGAGTTGGTGGGCCAGGTAGCGTTCACCCGTGTCAAGGAGCTGCGTGAGCATCAGGCCCAGCAGGAGACAAAGAAGAAGGAGAAGGACGTGATCACCGAGCAGAAGGAGGCACTGGACAAGCAGCGCAGAAGACTGCCAACCGACAAGAACAAGATCCTACGCGAGCTTCTCTTGAACGAGCGTTACAACAACCAATTGCCAGCTTTCTACAAGGGTGAGCCAGACACCTTTGCACTGGAGATAAGCAAGATTTTGATCGACAGCGTATCCAAGGAGAAGCTGAACTTTGAAGCCTCTATCTCCACACTTGGTGACGAGGGCCTTCGCCAGATGGCCAGCGAGCGCAAGAGACTCACACTCAAGGTTGCTTCCACGGTCAAGGTGTGCGTCGAGCAGATCAAGTCACTGAACACTCTGATGTCCTTTGCCAAGGACCTGTTCGCCAAGAAGGAGAACACGATGGTGATCCATGTCGGTACCACCATTGAGGCCACGCTTGAGCATCACAAGTCAGTGATCGAGCACAAGGAACTCGTTGAGAAGCAACTCAAGGAGGAGCAGTCTCGCTTCCTCCAGGAGCAAAACATGAAGGAGCGCACCAGGATCCAGTCGTTCATCGATGCCAAGACCGCCGAGCTCGAGAAGATCACTCCACAGTACACCTACGAAGAGGTGAAGAAGACCACGCTGGAGATCACCGACCTGATGATCAAGGCCGCCAACGCCGAGGACTTGGGCGAGGTGATCCGCGACCAGACCATCCTCTCGTTCAAGATCGACACCACCGTCGAGAAGTGGGACCAGATCCGCAACCTGTCCTCCGAGGAGGAGTGGGCCAAGGTCAAGGAGGAGCTGGTGGTCTATGTGATGAAGCGCGATGAGAACATCAACTCCAAGATCGAGCTGTTGCTCAAGGATGGACTGTTCAAGCAGTGCATTGAGATCTTCCCGCACCCCGGCACCGAGCAGGACGACCTCGCCAACCAGATGGTGCTCCTCGAGTCCCTCTACGAGGCCGTCGACAAGCATGCCTACACCCAGCTGCCCGCCGTCATCAACATTGTACAGCGCTATGCCAAGCGTTGCTACCAGGAGTGGCGCTATGAGAAGCTCAACCCAATCCTCGACCTCATGCAGAAGAGATTCCCAATGGAGATCAAGGACATGTTTGAGAAGGCCGTAGACATGCTGCTGGTCACCGTTCTGCCCAGCCAGTATCCAATGCTCGTGCAGATGCTCAAAGCATTCAAGAAGAGAATGTGCACTGTGTTGGGCATGGACGAGATCTGGCAGCAGTTCGTCGAGGAGTTCAAGAAGAAGCAGAAGGGCAAGAGAAAGCTGATCCAGATGCTCAACTTGATCAATGACTCTGTTTGGAATGTCGAGGCCACCAACAGCTCGGCCATCAAGACACAGAAGCAGGTCACAGGTCGCGGTGCCAAGAACAAGGCCAACGTCAACGATGCTCCAACAATCAAGAAGATCAAGTACACTGGCGTTCCAACATTTGACAACAGCATCAACAACCTCCTCAACAACAAACAACAACAACAATACTAGTATGGACGACGATGATACACCTGCAACGCCAGTGTTGGCTTCTGATGCTGAGGACGAGGAGGAGATGGACGTGCCAAAGAAGGCCGCTCCAAAGACCAGGGCCATCGACGATGAGGACTACAATGAGGAGGACGACGAAGAGGACGAAGATAATGATCCAGACTGGGATGCCAAGCCCACCCCCAAGAAGGTAGCTGCACGCAGTCGTTTATAAGTATTATCATCTGAGATGAAGAATAAAGAATAGACTGTTATTATTTACAAATAAGTATTCATTGATTGATTGATTGAATGGATCATTGATTGACTGACTTGACTTTGGCAAAGATACTTGAGAATGTGTCCGACTTCATCTTCTTGTTTGTTAACTCTTTGGCTTGCTCCAGTGCAGTCCTTGTGAATGATGATGTGAATGAAGATTCTCCAGATTGTTCAGGTGTTTGTCGCTTCTTTGTAGATGATGGTGATGATGTTGTGGAAGTTGTTGAAGTTGATGTAGTTGATGTAGTGGATGTAGTTGTTGTAGGCGCATCAACATCCTTTGACTCCTTTGACTCTTTTGACTTCTTTGACTTCTTTGACTTCTTAGATGACGATGACTTCTTGTTTGATTGAACTCTATTCTTAATGTCAACCAACTCCTCTGGAGTAGGATTCAATACAATGATATCTGTTGTTTCAAATGGCTTTGAGCAGACAAAACATATTGTTGAATCAATCTCTTTGAATGCCTTCTCAGAGAAGACGTGTCCACAAGTGCGCAGTGCACTGAAGCGTTGTTGATGACCACCGACCTCTGTCTGAGTGATGGGACAGTACCATTGAGAATGAGCCTTGCTACCATTGCCAGCCAATGAATTTGTTACAGTTGATTGTGTATTACTTTGTTGTTGTTCAATAAATGCAGGGTTGTCAATGAAGTGCACTGCGTAGACAGACTTTGTCGAGCGAATATGTGACAATGCATCATGTTGTGATAACAATCCATCTAGTAATGCTTGTAGGATATTTGTCTTGTTGAATAGATTGCCATAATCATCCATCACTATTGGGTCTGACAATGGATCTTGTAACAATGTACAGCAGAACCATCTACTCTCGTCCAAATCACTTTGATTAAGTATCTCCTTCTTCTTTGGTTGTTTTACCAAGTCATCCCTCCTTGCAATTGATCCACCGTCGCATCCCATTATGTTATATATCTTATGTATATGTATTAGTATATTATGTATATATTAGTATTTGTATCAATGTGTGAATGAATGAATATCGATGAAAGTTAGTTTGAAATGGAGGTTTGACATGGTCGAAGTTCATGAATCATTCATTTTGATTTATTTTATTTTACAAATTAAAATTTGACGAACGAAGCGAGGATTGAGTTGGGCTTGGAGTTGAATCAATGAATGATGTGAATGAGTCGTGTGTACAAATATAAAGAGATACTTGTCATACATACATACTTATAATAACATAATATATAATATATAACATAATGGTCACAAAGAATAACAAGAGAAAGTCTGAAGAATTCGAAGAGGACCGTGTTACATTCAGCGATGCCGAGGAGGACAACGACAATACAGATGATGAAATGAATGATGATGGTGATGACAATGATAACAATGATAATGACAATGAAGACAATGGCGAAGACAATGAAGACAATGGAAACGAAGATGATGATTATGCATATGGAGATGAAAATGCTGGTGAAGGAGGCGCAGAGAAGAAGGATAAACTACCTCGCAAGTCAAAGAAAGAGAAGCGTGATGAGAAGTTGTTGAAGAAGGCCAAGTGGGACCCATCAACAGAGATGGTATATGAGTCGAAGCTCGTCTGGGAGCAACTGAAGCGTGTCAAGCTTGCAAAGGAGAAGCGTGATCCACTAGTCAAGGAATTGCTCGAGAAGATGAAGGGAAAGTTAAAGGATGTAAGTACTCGCGCGACTCGCCACAAGGGGGAGACTCATTCATTCACTCGATCGTTCGATCACTCGAGACTTGATCATTCGCACTCGATCGCTCACTCGATCGCTCACTCGTTCATTCGCACTCGATCGCTCAATAAATCACTCACTGGGACTATCCCAATCACTCGTTCCATCAATCACTCACTGGAACTATTCCAAACACTCACTCACTCACTAATCACACAATCAATCAAACAAATAGATCGCAGTCAAGCATGATGCATCAAGAATCATCCAGTGTTTGGTAAAATATGCCACGAACGAACAGAGAGAGATGATCTTTGGAGAGTTGAAGGACGACATATTGAGACTGTCGGCCAATCAGTATGGCCGCTTCCTCGTGTTGAAGCTGCTAAAGTACGGCACAAAGGAGCACAGGAACAAGATCATCGAGTCGTTCTACGGCAACGTCGTCAAGCTGGTGTCCAACAGGGAGTCGGCCGAGATTGTCGAGAACGCCTACGCCAAGTACGCCGACAAGGTGCAAAAGACCGCGATCATCGAGGAGTTCTACGGCGATGAGTTCAAGCTGTTCAAGCCGACCGAGTCGCGCACCCTGCAACAGGTGCTTGAGAAGCAGCCCGCCAAGAAGGAGGGCATCGTCACCAACTTGGCCAAGAAGCTCACCAAGATCCTGAGCAACAAGGGAGAGGCCCTCGTGCAGTACACGCTCGTGCAGAGACTGCTGGTCACATTCTTTGAGTTCTCGACGCCCGCCAACAACGCCGATATGGCCGACACGCTGGCCGAGATCATCATGCCAATGCTGCACACCAAGGACGGCGCACTCGTCGCCTACTACGCCATCTCGTACGCCAGTGCCAAGACCCGTAAGACCATCATCAAGTCGATGAAGTCGCTCGTCACCAAGGTCGCCTGTGAGGAGTACGGCAACCTCGCCCTCATCCGTCTGCTCGACTGTACAGACGACACACTCTTTGTCACCAAGTCCATCATTGGCGAGTTGATCCCAGACCTCCCCGAGCTTGCCAACTCCAAGTATGTATTCCCATCAATTACTGGAACTATTCCAATCACTCGATCACTAACTCCGATCAATCAATCAATCAATCAAACAGATATGGACATCTTTGGATCATGCATATTCTCGCACCATACACTCCACAGAACTTCTCTGCCAACTATATCACTTTGTTGACGCCAAACGTAAAGAATGTGGACGGCGTGGAGACCGCCACCAGCAAGAAGGACAGAGACACCAGACGCAAGGAGCTGCTCGACTTCATTTCACCAAAGTTGATCGATCTGTGCGCCAATCACATCAGCTCGCTGTTCACCACCATGTGGGGAGCACGCGTTCTCAACCTTACATTGCGCGAGGCAGCTGGCAACAAGATTATTTTAGTTAACAGACTGATCGAGACTCTGGCCAACGACACCGAGCTACTATCAGCACATGGACCAAACATCCAATTACTCTTCAAGAACGAATACATCAAGCAATCAGGTATGTTGATCGATTGGAATCATTCCAATACACAATCACTCAATCACTAACTCGATCAATCATTATATTAGACTTTGCAAGCAACGTGTTTGAGAAGGTCAAGAGCAAGTTTATCGATATGGCCACGGCTGATGCCAACACGGCATACGTGATGAGAGAGGTTGTTAAGAATCTGCCAGAGGAGAAGCGTAAGGTGGCCATCGATCTGGTCACCAAGTCAAAGGATAAACTGGAGAAGGCCTCGGCCAAGAACCCAGGCGCCAAGACCATCCTGAGTCTGTTAACCCCACCAGCCCAACAAACAACCGCCAAGAAATCAACTACTACAACTACCACCACCACATCTACCAAGCCAGCCAAGGGAGAAGCCCCTGCCAAGCCCGCCGCCAAGCCTGTTGCCAAGGCTGGCGCAGCCACCAAGTCGAAAAAATAAACAAAAGTTGACTTGAACATCACATCATTCATTCATTGTGTGTGCACACGTGTTTGGTCATCATCACTCAAAGAGATAATGATGTCTACAACTACAACTACAACATCAATGCAACATACTAATGGACATAATGGTCATGCGATGACAACGTCAACTACTACTGCATTGGACTCGTTACAGAATGAGATGAATACATTCTCTTTGGAAGAACTGATGGGCGAGCCACAACTACTGGCCAAGCACAGAGAGGACACGATCAATCAAATGAAGTCATTGGCATTGCAACATTATCAGCTCTTCATTGATAACTACAATACACTCAACTATACTTACTCACAGGTAAGTCAATGCCATCCATCTTGATCGACAATGACCATGACACTGACACCTCCCTTGACACCAACCTTGTACAGATGAACAACATTAATAATAGAGCAGATAATATACTTACATGTTTGCAATCAGTGTCTACACATTGTGAGTCATTCTCCAGCATGTCGAATGGACTGACAACAAAGAGATCATCAGTCAAGAACTTGTTAGACAACTTCCCTACACTACTCGATCTGTTGGAGGTATGTTTAGTTCGATCGATCGATCACCTCACTCCACTCGATCACTGACAATGTGACGATGTTTAGATACCTCAACTTATGGACACATGCGTTAAGAATGGATACTATGAGGAGGCACTTCAGTTAGAGTCATATGCCAAGAAGATTGCCAAGCAATATCCAAACATCAAGGTGATAAAGGAGATTGTAGGTATCGTTGGTATGGGTTGGCGAGGCGGACAAACAGACTGGCGACTGGACACTAACATACGACCCTCACTCAACTCACTCAGGTCGATGAAGTTGACAAGAGTACTCAATCACTTATTGCCAACCTTCAGCAATCACTTAGAGTCAATATATCACTCACTGATTGTATAAAGACCATTGGATATCTGAGGAGACTATCTTTCAAGGAGAATGAACTCAAGACTACACTCCTACACTCACGTGATCAATTCCTAATGAACTCAATCAAGTTCATCACTGACTCAAACCCTGTATCCTATGTATGTTAATGTTAGTCAGATGCATCAATCAATCAATCAACGCACCATCACTAACATCATCACTTCCAATGATCAGCTGACCAAACTCACAGACTGTTGCCGAACAAACATCTTTGACATCGTCACTCAGTTCAATGCAATCTTCTCAGACTCTGATGATGAGGTATGTTTGATCTCTGCACGCCTCGAGGACATGGCTCTAACTCACTCAATCAATCAAACCAGCTTCAAATGGATGATTACATACTTAATGGATGGATTGAAATGAAGTTACAATATTACTTGGCGACATTGGAGAAGACTCTACCATTGATTAAGGAGGGCTCATCAATATCTTATATACTGGAGAATGCTATGTATTACTCAATGTCCATGTCTAGAGTGGGCATTGACTTTAGAGGCCTGCTACCACCAATCTTTGAGAAGGTCATCACTTCAATCTTCCTCTCGCACACTGCCAATGCTATACATCGATTCCTCGAGACACTCAAATCATTCAGATTCCAACATCAACAGTCATCATCATCCTCCTCCTCCGGCTCATCCTCCACAACAACGATCGCACCACCATCAAGCATTCTCAAACATCCACCACTGGCCATCTTGACCAACTCATTCATGACGGCATTCATCGAACTAAAGTATGTTACCATCATTGATCAATGATTGATACATGTATTAACTCTCCACTGTCAACAGGGAATGCGCGCCACTATCACTGGAGTACTCACTATCTGTAAAGTACAAGGAGATACTTGTAACCTTGGTCAGTGGTGTACAAGSCCTATCACAATCAATCATCACTTGGTCCTGCACAACTTCCAGGATTCCATAGTTTCTGCAAGGTAAGCCAAAGTTATGATGGGAGGTGAATGAATGGAAGATGGCTAACCTTACACTCTCTCTTCAGTGCATGGTTGAAGACTTTCTACCATTTGTCGTCAACTGCTTCGATGTAATCTTTTGTAACAACAGTGGAACATCATTGATTGATATTGGAGGATTGATCAACTCACTCACATCGATATACAATGCCAATGCCAATGCCAATGTCAATCAAAGTGACAATGATTATAAGGTACTTCCAGCGCCAACATCATCAACATCAGTTGTCAGTAGTGGTTCAAATACACCTACAGCTTCTTGTTCCCAACGACAACAACTACATCAACGACGACAACATCATTACTACCATTATCACAACCATCATCAACACCAACCTCACATACTCCTACAATCACCTCTACCTCGCCAACAATAACCTCATCCCCACAGCACACCTCACAACAACCAAAGACGACAACAACAACAACTTCAATGGAGGGATTGAAGCCAGATGACACAACAAAGGTGGCGCCTCAACATCAGGACAGCCCTATTGCTGAACCAACGACAACAACAGCTGAGACAGAGACTGTCTCCACCCTGGAAACAGAAAAGCAATCTCATGCGCCTGTGGTATCTGAGGTCATTGACAATGAGTCCATGATAATTAATGACAATCATGTTGAGCAGGAAACTGTCCAAGAGGATGTCCAATCGACTTCTGCCACTGAGGAACAACAAGACGTTCCAATTCCAGAGAGCATTATTGAAGATCCAATTAAAGAAGAAGAAGAAGCAGCAGCAGTCGTGACTACCACTGATGACAATGATGGCTCCGATACGCCACATGATCAGTAAGGTTTGTCACGAGCTCGCTCATGTCCAATGTATCATCCCAAATCAATCATTGAGTTGTTATTCTATTCTATTCTATTCCAGTTGTTGTTCTTTCTTCTCCAACTTCTTTTGCAGTGAGTCCACTAAGCTCTGTCTCATGATTGAATACATCTTGTCGCAACCATCAATACACAGATCAATACCCTAATGTGTTTGATTGAGAGAGATAGTAAGTAAGTTAGGTCAGGTCACTCCTCATGATAGATTGATCGAGTAAGGTGACACATACATCGACAACATTGCTGTAGGACAACTCTCCAGTTTGCAACAGTTGTGTGATCTCGTTGAGGGATGGCATCTTGGAGACGAGGACATGGCCGGCCTGGGCCAGGGATTCCTCCTTGTGTGTTGGGTCGAGCAGCACCTTGTCGCCCAGACACACGGACGAGCATGACGCCACCATATCATACATCTCGACACCTGCATCCGCCAGAGCCATGCTGGCAGCGGTGATTGCCGCCTCCAACACTGCACCATCATCATTGAGCACCATTATATAGACATCGATCACTGCCTTTGGGTACTTCTCAAGACGGAGTGCACCGATTATCGACTGTGTGATGATCAGACCATAATCCTTCTCCTTTGTACTCTCCACATAGTCAGCTCGCTCTCCACTCACCGAAAACGTTGCGTACTTCAACTCGCAATTCAGCTTTGCCGTCTCAAACAGTTCTGTCTTGTGTGTAGCTCGAGGTCCATGTCTATATTACCGTTCGTTAGTTCATTCATACTATCATTCGTTCAAACGATCATTCATTCATCAACATACACTGAACATATCAGCTTGGTTTGCTCTATCTCTATATATGATGATCCAGATGCTTGCGTAACTATACCTGTCTTCATAACTATTTATTGAAGAGAGTAAGTACATGTTCATTCAATCATTCATTCATTCATTCATTCATTCGACGATGTTGATCATACATATTTGTCTGAATTGTTCATCTGATCTGGATGTCCTCTTGCAAGGTTGTGTATTTGATTGAATTACAACATTATCCTTTGCTTCTTTATATTGTTTATAATCCTTTGGTATCTTTGTCTGTATTGGATTGGCTGCTCTAAAGTCTATCTTCATCTTTATCTTTATCTATATATGTATCTCTATCTTCAATTTTCAAAAGCGAAACACGAATGATGAACCTATATCACAACTTTCGCCACTTTCAGTACACCAGAGATTTGTAATTACCCAACGTTATTTATTCATTCCATCTTTAATATTGATATCTCTTTAACTAATCCAATGAGATCTGATCAATGCTTCCTCATTTGATCAAAAGAGTCCTCTTGGACCCAACAATGGGGCTACCTTTACAAGTTAAGTAGACATCTTTCGATCACATGATTGATTGTTTGGTGGTGTTGTGTTTCTGATCAATAAGAAGGACAATTGATTGGTGGATGTGGGGGGTGTCTGATTGAGTGTGTGGTGTGTGTGTAAATATATCTCCCACACTAACCCTAACACACTACTCACCCACCCACACCTTGATTGATTGATGATGATGGTGGAGTGAGTGAGTTATTGTGTGAGAATGAATGAAAGAATGAATGAATGATTGAATGAGTGATTGATTGAGAGTAAGTGATGGCTGCATTGTAATTGCATTTGGTTGGTTGGTTTGATTGTTTGGTCTGGTGGATAAAAATAATAATAATAATATTTCTGTAGTAGAAGCATCAGCAACAACAGCTTTATTACATACTTTCTCTCATCCACTCTCAATCACAATCCATCACCCATCGCAGTAGCCGCAGTGCATTCGCTTGCTCAACTCATCTTTGTTTGATTGTGTCTGTCTCTGTAATTCATTCAGTCTGTCTGTCAGCTGTCCATCATGTTGGTGCTTCATCCACCAAAGTAATCAATCAATCAATCAACCGAAGTAGTAGTAACAGACAATAATCAATCAGTTGTAGGAGAGTCCGTTCAGGATAACACCTCATTCATTCAATCAATCAATCAATCATTCATTAAATCTATCTTGAATAATAAGCCATGGAAACCTACCAACCTCAACATCATAATATTTATCAACACCAACAACAACAACATATTCAACCAGGGATGATGATGATGCCACAAGGTCAACAACAACAACAACAAAATAATAATAATGGACAATATAAACAATTCCAGACATTTCCCCAACAACATCAACAACAACAAAAACAAAATATCCAAATGAATGGTGGACCTGGATTACCAACTCGAGTTGGACCATCACTAAATGTCAGTGGAACGATTCCAATCAATATGACCACAACTCAAAATGATCAATCTCCTGGAATAGCCATGAACATTGATCAAATGCAACAACAACAACAACAACAACAAATGATGAATTTTGGATCACCTGTTCAGTATCAACAATCATCATCGGCCGCGCCAACACCTCCAACACCAGTCCAGAGCATGTCTGGAAGTCATCCATTTCCCCAACAACATCTCCAATCACCACCACAACAACTTATACATCTTCAACAACCAAGTCCTATTTCACCAGCCATGTCTCCACCAATCAATAACAATGTTCAAGGTCATGGCGCCGACTTCCATCATGCTCCTCCACATCCTYCAACCTCCACCACCACCATCCCAACAACACAATGTAATGATGCACAATGGAAATGGACTTAATCAAACATCGGCTGCAGCGATGAGTAATATAAAGGCCAAGAATATTATGGCACATCCAAGTTGGGGACCGATCCCCAATGAAGCAAGATCATCAATGATCATACTTGGCGAGGAGTTAAGAATGCGTAGTCGACAGAGTGGCGCGGGTACACTGCGACGCCAGGTGTTTTACCAAAACATGATATCGACGGCTCCAATGGCACTGACACTCCCAAAGATAAATCGAACAACTTCCACTTATGTAGGAGGCACTCAAGGCCCACTGTACATCATTGAGCCTTACAACCTTTTGTTTGGACGCGCAAACATTGGACCGGCGGGGTCGTCCGAACCTCTGGCGCCACCTCCCATCCACTCATTGTTTGGAGCCAAGTTGGTCACAGTGGAGAACTACGAACATTACATCGATCACCTTATATCAACATTCTCCAAAGTTGGTATCTTCACCCAAGAAGAGTACACTCAATGTCTTGAACGATCAATACCCAACGTAGCATCATCAATCATTCAATTGATTAATACATCTTCTTTGTCAACTTCAAATCCAACTCCAACTTCAACTTCAACATCGTCTTCCTCGACAACAACATCGACTTCCGCAATATCTACACCATCTTCGACATCGACAACATCATCGACTAATAATAATAACAATAATGTCAATAGTAGTGGAGGTAGTATTGAGACAAACTCGTCTACTTCATCGCTGAACACATCAGGTGGTGGAGGTACATCAAGCTTCCAGACTCCACAACCAATAACACATTCACCTCCTACTCAATTAGTAGTCAACTATCAACAACAACAACAACAACAACAACAACAGTCACCTGTAAATATCAATCAATACACACAACAACAGTATCAACAACAACAACAACAACAGCAACAACAGTTACAACAACAATATCAACAAAGACAACAACAACAACAACAGCAACAACAACATAATAACAACATTAATATGCGTCAACCAATGACAAACAACAACAATAACAACATGACAACAATGATGCCACCAGTACTCACTTATGCAAGTACATGAGATAATAATAATAAAGATAAAGATAATGATAATGATAAAGATAACAATGACCATGTTGTTCGCGTTTCGAGTTGGGCTGGTTCTGGCTTCCGAAGTTGTCCAAACCCATAAACAAAAATAAGAAACGAGTGAATCACACAAGAGATTGGCAACAATGATACAATTCATATTTTATAAACCCTTCGGCTTACACGTAAGAATGAGTTATTCGATGAATGTCTTTCGCCAGGGCCGACGGATAGTAACGTCCATAACATAAGAAACTCTGTACATCTATTATATGTACCGGGCGTCATACGTGGTCGACAATCAATCACCTCAATCAAATTAATTAACAAAAGATAAACAAACAAACAAATAATGAATTAATGACATGGGAGTCTGTCTCTCATTCAAATGAATTGGATTTATCTTGGGATCTGGACCGACTCTTGGGTTCGAAATGAATGAATGACTTTGGGGTTTTCATTCGAAATCGCACTTTAGGTGAATTGAGTGGGCTCAAGACGTCATGTCTCCGCCATTCAATCATTCAAACAGATAACAACTTACTTATATTCATTCAATCATTCAAACAATACATACAAACATATATATAATTGATATTTATACATATATATATTGATATATAACTTTATATTGCTGTAGCAATGAGTTCATCTCATTACGATGGCAGAGACAGAGACAGGGATAGGGATAGAGATAGGAGTCATACAGTGGATGGTAGTACTACTTCAAGTGGAAGTAATAGTGGTAATAATACAAGAAGTGTATCATCACCTATACACAGTCTAAGGAAGAAGGGCAATGTCGTGCGACAGAGCATAGAGGAGTTCTTCACTCACGTGTCAGGCGCATTAAGTGAGCTGAATACATCGGGTTCGACGACGACACCAACTCCACCGGCATCACATCAAGACTCACCAGATATCTCACCGAGACTACGATCGACATCTGCATCCACCTCGCCACAACCATTCACCACCGTGCCACAGACCATTCAACGATCAAACAGCAACAGGCAACTCATGCAGTCCAACTCATCATCTCCCACATCCTCCAGCTCCTCGCCTCAATCATCAAACCGATCGTCAGTCGCATCAGCTGTAAGTATCCGGTCATGTGATACACTCACTCATTCGCTCACTCACTCATTCAATCAATCAATCAGAATCACATCAAGTCATTGGCAAAGCTATACTTCTGCGCTCAACAGATTGATTATGTATATAGTGGAAGCAGTGTTATGATGAAGCCAGCGCCATCACAGACAGATCTGCCTTATGAGAACTTGTCGAGTATATTGAACGTTCAATGGACCACCAGTTGGACGATACATCTGATCCCATCGATGACTTGTCTGGACGTGCTCAAGTACATCTCACAAAAGACGTCGCGCAATGTCAACCTGCTCAAGCTGGCAGACTCTGAGGGCAAGATCCTCGAGCACGACTACCATCCAATCAATCACCGTTCGAGGAAGTTTGTGGTCTTTGAAGACATCAACATTGAGTCACTAAGTGGCGCCACTGGCGGAAACAGGGGCGCCAACAACAACAACAACAGCGTCGCCACTGGCCATGGCCGTGGCAACAACATATTTGACAACAAGTATAGCGAACCTTCATCACCGGTAATTGTGACGACACCAATGACAGCGCCGGTGAGTTGCAATGTGCTGGATGACAACTTGTCATTGTCGGCCAAGAACTCGCCAATGTCTGGATCACCTACGGGCCAGCGACGCGTCCCTCCACCTCCTCCGCCACGCACCAACATGTTTTACAATCCTCTCTTGGTCAACACCGACCTCCTCAACGATCCCAGCAACGGCAGCAGCGGTACCAACCATGATTCACGACGCTCATCTCCAAGCCCAAGTCGGAAGAACAGCGCGGGCAATCTCAACTCTAGCAGTGGCAGCCCCACTCAAACATCAACATCAACATCATCAACATCATCAACGACAACGACGTCATCAACTACATCATCCGCAGCATCAACAACAACAGCAAGCGTATCAAGTACAATCAGTAGCGCAGCAACTGGAACATATACATACTGCAAGTTCTTGGACAGGGTGGAGAGCGCGAGCAATCCCCCGACGACAGAGAAGGGCAAGATCTTGGACAACTACTTTAGTCATTACTACCAGGAACTGTTCAAGTACATTCACCACCGCAGCAGACGATACCAGCGTGTGTTGGACTTTGTCCGTGACTCGGGCCTGGACGAGTCAGCCGCACAGGCGTGGCGCGCCAAGCACTTTGACAGCGAGTCCAATTTCTTGCGCAACAAACGTGCGGGCATGAAGCTCAAGGAGTTCAAGATCCTTACGCAGATTGGCAAGGGTGGCTTTGGCCAGGTGTTCCTGGCGATCAAGAACGACAGTGGCGACGTGGTAACACTCAAGCGCATCAAGAAGCAGGCATACCAATGGGCCAATCAGCGATCTCAAGTGTCCCAAGAGAAGATAGTGATGAGTGAGGGCAGCGGCAAGTGGATCACTCGCCTGCTCTACTCATTCCAGGATCCACAGTACCTCTACCTGGCGATGGAGTATCATTGTGGCGGCGACTTCCGTGCACTACTCAATAACCTTGGCATGCTGTCTGAGGAGGACGCGCGATTCTACATGGCCGAGATGGTGGAGGCGCTGTGCTCGTTGCACGCGCTCAACTTCATTCACCGCGACATCAAGCCATCCAACTTTGTCATCGACAAGAATGGTCACATCAAGCTGATAGACTTTGGACTGAGCAAAGAAGGAGTCGAGTGCAAGAACGGCCTCAATCAAAAGTCAATGTCAGACTTTAGGAAGAGCTTCCTCGAAGGCACGTTCTCGCAGCGCTCCACACTGACGCGAAGTAGCAATGGCACGGTCGTGGCGTATCGCCGCCCAACGGCGCACTCTGCCGTCGGCTCGCCCGAGTACATGGCGCCCGAGATCGTCGTGGACGAGGGCTACACACTTAGCTGCGACTTTTGGTCACTGGGCTGCGTGTTCATGGAGATACTGTGCGGCTTCAACCCGTTCTGTGCGGACACGCCCAGCGACGTGTTCCTCAACATCATCAAGTGGCGCGAGGTACTCGACTGGCCACTGTTCACGCAAGATCTGTCGCCAGATGCGGCCGACATTCTCAAGAGGATGCTGTGCGAGCCGTCGAGCAGGTTCAGCAGCATCGAGGAGTTCAAGGCACATCCGTTCTTTAACAGGAATGGAGTGACCTGGCAGAGCACGCTGGATCAGACGCCGCCCTTCATACCCAAGGTGGAGAGCGACATTGATACGTCCTACTTTGAGGACGCTGTAAATACCGACCCGTCCACGTGGGACACCACCGTGGAGAATGGCGAAGGCGGCACGGACCGACGCGATCCATTCTCCAATCTCAACATTCCATTCTTCACCTACAGGAAGTCGTCCGTACTCAATCTTATCGATGACATGACAGGTCAACCAAAGTCAGAGTTCCCCTACTAGTTGACCTTGTTGTAGTCGCGACGACCCATTATCCTCATCCTCCTCTATCTCTCTCTATAATGTTGTAATATAATATATATACAGTATATACCTTGTAATCAATCAATCATTCGAAGGTTCATTCGTTCATAAGTTCGTTCGGCAGCTCTTGCCTCTTGATTGCTATGTCGTTTATTCGCCTTGGAACTTGTCGAATGACTTAACCTTGAAGCAGTTCGTCAGCTCTATCCTCTCTTTATCGCACTTCTTTGTACTTCCATTCGTGTCCATACATCTAACGGCATCATTCAACTCGCTGGAGCAGTCAATCATCAATTCCTCCATACTATAATCAATCATTGTTGTGTCAGTGTTATCATCATCATCATCATCATCATCTATGATATAACTGATTGATGACTACTTACACTCTTTGTGTACAACCAGATACTGCAGCGGCAAACCGCAGACACTCTGACTCTGGTTTCTCAATGCGACACATCTCATAAGAGTACATTGATCTCTCGCAAACTGTCCATATCGAGTCAACAGACATCAACAACTGTGATTTATTGTACTTGTCCATCTTCTTATATATCTATCTATTATCTGTATCTTTGTTATATTGTTGAACTAATGACGATTGTGTCGTGTCGGGACCCACCGACTTGAACACGAATGACAACTTGATGGGAAAAATGCGACAATGATGAAGTTGACGCGTCAAATGTGGCTGGCCAACTTCATATTCAAGGTTATCTATCTCGTGTGTCCATTCTCCATGTTGTTGACTGGAAAGAGATAATAACAACAATAAGTTGTGCTGAATGAATAGACATTCAAGTTGAAGTTACATGACGTGGCGTCGACACATGAGTGGTGTTGACTCAACAACGTTTTCAAGGTTGGCGACAAGTTCATTCATTCATTACTTCACTGATTGAGATGATTCATTACTTAATTACTTGTACATAAATACATACATTCATACATTCATACATTCAATCAATCATACATATAAACATACAATATAGAGATGAAGACACTGTTTAAGGAATTACACGATGTTGAATATAGTATTAGGAATGATATAGTATCACTGTCACATGCTTCAGTGCTCACTGAGATACAAGCTCTACATCATTCAATCAAAGATGGTCTGGATAAACTTAACAAACTTATAAAGGTAAAGGGTTGTCCAACTCATTCAATCATATTCAATCAATCAACTCAACTCATTCATATTCAATCATTCAATCAAACAAAGGTTGCATCACAGAAGATATATGAGAAGAACAAGTCTGCAAAGATAACACTGTACCAGAAGGAGTTGGCAATACATAAGGAAGAGTTGAACAAGTATGTGTAATCTAGTTGATGACCCTGCGATGGAGTGACTGACTGACGACAACTCCAAGCTTAACAATATTACATAGGAAGTTGAACTTGGAGGCTACAAAGAAGATACGTGATAAGTTCCAACAGCAACAGACAAAGGAGTTATTGGATGGTGGAAGTAATATTAGTCAACAATCAAGATTGTATAAGGAGTCGAACAATGAGGATGTTGTTAAATCATCGACAAACATCACCAGCGCAATGAAGCGCTCGAGGAACATACTGAGCTCACACGTGGCCATAAGCACTCACATCCTGTCGGAGATCAACGATGCATCTAGGGTGTTGGACAAGACGCTGAATCAGGCGCGTGAGTATGGCTCGCGCACCACCGAGTCCAAGTCGCTGCTGACCAAACTGAAGCGACGCGATCTCATCGACAAGTACCTCATCTACTTTGGCGTCCTAGTATTCATGCTGGTCGTCCTGTACATTGTAAAGGTGCGTCTTGGCAATCGATTCCTCGGCTTCTTCTTTGCTACGCCGCCTCCTCCAAATGCTGCTGCCTTGTCATAGTTTGATCATCATCATTTTGGAACAAGGCTGGTTGCCTGATTGCTGGTTGGATAAGTTGGTGGAAGGCTACCATGCCTCGATCAGTCGACTGATCAATCAAGTAAATAACAAACCAAGTGACACACATTGTCACGCCCCACAGTTTGATCACTAGAGTCTGTTTTGTTTCCAGCTTTCCTGGATGCGAAACATCACAGAAATTAATGTTTGATGAGTCATTCAATGTTGCCTCAACTAATAATGCTTATACCAATGGAGTAGAGTATGAAGTGATTGGATTGGAGTGAATGAAAGAGTCCATATTACAATCTCAATCATATAACCTCCATCTTCAATTATCCAACATCCAACTTCCAATATCTACTTCCACCAACTATATTATATGGAATTGTTATGGATACCATTATCAAAGAAAGTAATCAAACCATTTGATGGTAGTTCACCTCAACTTGAGGACGACCCATTAGTGTCCAATGTCAAAGACAAGTGCCATGAATATGACCAAATTGTACCAACAACATTAGTACCAGTACCAGTACCATTAAAGGAACCCAACAAGATTGTACAAGTCAACACAATGGAGGAGAACAACATGTTGGCAACAATCAAGAACAAACGAACAGAGATAAATACTATAATGTATCAACTTAATCAACTTCAGCAGAAGAAGAAGGTATTGGTTGAGAGGTTCAAAGACTGTTCTAGATTGGTTCAAGAGGATAGTAGAACCATCAGAGGATTAGAGTTTAATTCAACAAAGTACAGCATTGCCAGGATACTCAAAGACATTGGCGGTGTGCCCCTTGTTCAACAACCATTATGGGAGTTGGCTCCCAATGAGTTGGTCACTCAGATCGAGCTGATACTTGAACCTTTGGAAAGATTGATCGAGGCAGAGAAGCGTCCAAAGAACCAAGCAGAATTGATTGAGAGGAAGAATAAGTTTAGGAAGTCTCTTCGTGGATATGTTGTCAAGATGAAAGACTTGGAGAAAAGGAGAGTATTCCTTGAGTCGAGGATATCAAGGAACAAAGAGAAGATGCAACTACTCAGTATGAACATTGAAGAATTGGGCATATCAAGTTTCAAGGAGAAGTTATCAACACTCTACTTGGATATTGATCTCCTTCAATATCAGTTCAACAACAAACAGTCAGGTGATGGAAAAATTCCTAACAAGATCGAAAAGGAGAAAGAGAAGATAGAATATGAAGTGATGAAGAGACAGGATGTAGAAGTCGAGGAAGTTAGAGAGGTAGTCTACAAAGTAGAGGAGAGTAGTTACAACTATGGATATCCAATCTTCAAGTCATTGTTTGACAATAATGTAGAAGACAACGACTCTGAAATTGAAGATGACAGTCAACTTAGCAATGATGATGATGAAGGTGATGATTATGAGGAAGATGAGGATGATGTGGATGATGAGAGTACGACTGATGATACACTATCGGCAATAGAGTCATCACCAGTTACAACGATGATGACTGGTCGTAGTAGTAAGAGGAGATTGAAGAGGATGATAGCACAACAACAGCAACAGCGGAAAAGGAAGACAAAGAGACGTGAAGCAACCAAACGCGCTAAACGCAACGAGGATAAATTGTTGCGAAGATGGTCAAGAGCAAACCCCGCTGTCACTTCGATCTTCATCCTGTTCAACATCTGCAGAGCCATTATCAAACCAAATTGAATACTGTTCATTCTCGAAGATGTATGTGTGTGTGTGGTTAATGGTGAGTGTGTGGTGGTGTGTAGTGTGGTATTGTTGAGGTGAATAGATACCCACCCCATAAATGGTGGGTGCTTAAACTTGAATAGGCTAGAGCTGAGGAACAAACCCCCCACATTAATCGCCATTCATCACACTCACTTACATCTCTCCATTCATCCAACTCACTCCAATTCAATTCATTCCAACAACATTCAATTTCATATATCCATCCATCAACAACGTTCATTCATTCATTCATACACATACACACAGTTCATTCATACATACACACACATAATAGCATCATCAAACAACAACAACAACAATTGTACATATATTAAATAACTAAACTAAACTGAACTAAACTAAATATATATTATATATAACTAATTAACTTGTATTTATATTTATATATTTCTATTTAGGGTGAGAGTGAAGGAGAGTGGATGACATGGTGTTTGTTGTAACGCCAAATAAAGATAAGAGATCTGTGGAAATGAGTGGACATCATCATGGTACTGGAGGAGTCCATCATCCAATGCCAATGGTCTCAAATACATTGTTACCATTACATGTTAAGGAGATGACATTGTCAGCTTCATCAAACACAACATCAACAACATCATCATCATCAACAAGTAACACAAATAATAGTAATAATAATATAGATATTGTAGATAGTGATCAAACATTGATCAGAGTTGAAGATAATATATCTTCACATCAACATCAACATCAACATCAACAACAACATCAACAACAATTACAACATAGACAACAACAACAACAATCACAACAACAACAACAACAACAGCAACAAATTAATCAGGAGCAGCAGGATTCATCGATCACATTCTCTTCTCCACCTCCACCTTCAAAGACACTCTTTGAACGATTACTTGATCATTTGTCAGCGAGTTATATATTCTTTTGGATCCCAATATGTATCAACTTGGCCCTAATCATACTCTCATGGCTGTTCCCATCCTATGTCGTCAAGTCAAAGCGAGAAAAGGTAAGTTGGAACTTGGTCCAAAGTGTGTCAATATCTCAATCACTCACTCCATTTCAATCAATCTAGGAAAGGAATAGACGAATTGAATACCTACATGATAGAATGAAGACGGCAGAGAGTTACCCTGAATGGACTTCATGGGCGAAACAACTGGACGCGATGGAGAAGAAGGATGAGTGGAGGAATGTGGACGAGTCGCCATATTACGATAGCAAACTCATTAGGTTCAGACTGACCAACTTGAGACTGTTGGCACAAAAGGGCGACACTCATTCATTGATAATTGCATTGCGCGCTGGCCTCTTGAGGAATCTCGGAGGCATGGGCAACATCAGTCTGTTCCAAGAGAGCCGCGTGGGCACTAAACACGTCATCGAGGAATACGTCGAGGAGGTCGTCAAGCAGCTGCGCTACGTCTACGAGTTGGCCGAGTCGGACGACTTCACCCTGGAGCGCAAGTTTGACTTCTTCTACGAGACGAGGCAGGCGTTTGGTCGCACGGCCCTGTGTCTGAGCGGTGGCGCCACACTGGGAATGTATCACTTTGGTGTTGTCAAGGCGTTGCACGAGACCCGTCTTTTGCCACGTATCATCTCGGGTTCGAGCGCAGGCTCAATCGTCGCGTCGATGGTTGGCACGCTGACCGAGGAGGAGATGATGATGTTCTTCAAGAACGAGCATCTCAACTTGGATGCATTCGACAGTGGCCCATCGTACAACAGGAAGATCGCACGTCTGTTCAAGAAGGGCGTGTTGATGGACATCAAGAAGTTGCAAAAGTGCGTTCGCGAGAACATTGGCGACCTCACCTTCAAGGAAGCCTACGACAAGACCAAGGTGGCGCTCAATATCACCGTGTCGTCCAATGGCAGCTTTGAGTTCCCTCGTCTTCTAAACTACCTAACGGCGCCCAACGTCCTGGTGTGGAGTGCTGCCTGTGCCAGCTGTGCGCTCAAGTTCCTGTTCGAGCCGGTGGAGCTGATGGCCAAGGACAAGCACGGCCACATCATCCCCTACCACCCCTCGGGCGTCAAGTTCACCGACGGCTCAGTTGAAGCCGACCTCCCCATGAACCGTCTATCGGAGTTGTTCAACGTCAACCACTTTATCGTCTCGCAGGTCAATCCACATGTGATCCCGTTCATCAGCGACAAGGCGATAAAGTCAACCAACTCAGTAGTCGATGCGCTCAAGTACTTGGGCAAGTCGGAGATCAAGCATCGAGTGGTCCAACTGACCACGCTTGGCTTGATACCCGCTTCTATCAGTGGCATCCCATCACTGATCACACAAAAGTACTCTGGCGACATCACAGTCTTCCCCGAGGTGACCATTGGCGACTATGCCAACATTGTAAGCAATCCCTCTCCCGATATAATGAAGAACTGTATCAAGAAAGGTAAACAATGTACATGGCCAAAGGTTGCAATTCTAAAGTATGTATATATATGTTGATGACACTTCACTGCACTGCACTGCATTACTCTGATCACTAACGCTCTTTGTCAATCATATATATCAACTTATAGGAATCATTGCCAGATTGAGTTGACATTAGATTCCATTGTGGCAGACCTTAGAGAGAGACTGAACAACAACTATATTCAATCGAGATTCCATCGGGAAGACCTTATTAGTTATTCGCCCGAACCCATCCAGCCAATTCCAACGTCGTTCAAAGGCAAGGAATTCCTGGAGAAGGTTATTTAAATACTAATGATGAACACGTCATCCATCAATGTATACTACTACTCCTTACATACTATTATTACTATCTCGAGATTGAATATAATAATATAATTATATTAAATTGTTGACACCCCCAATAGGTTCGGTTGCTTGGAAATCATGATTCAATGAAAATAAGATCTTATTTGTGAAGATCTGGACCACGACCGGATCGTCTTAGGATGTCAAGTTAGGACCTTTCTGCGTACTTTCAAGAATCTTCTGTTGTTGATCGTGTAATATATTGATATATACCTAATCATTCAAACATCATTCATTCATTCATTCGCAAATGGATCTAATCAAAGAATATCTTAATACATGTGAACTTAAAGTTCCCCTTAACCATGCTGTTATGCAGGTGATTGATGACAACTTCATCTCTCCCAACTACATTCAGACACACTCAGAAGTCCATCTCATCGGCCGCAACATCCCACCAGGAATTGCCTCTAATCTAGTGTAACAATACCCTCCCAAAGCAGCCCCTGCTGGACTCAACCAAGCTCGTAAGTATTTATACCAATTGTTTATGTCCTAGTGTTACTTACTAACTAAAGTCCATCTCTCATCTTGAAGAGTTTTGGAAGACTATCAAGCAATCAAAGGTGGATGGCAACATCCTAACTCTTGGCGCCCCCTTATTAGGGAAGCAGACTCGCCTCTTGGTGCGCAAATCTTACCTTAGTAAGAGCGAGATGGTATGCGAGATGAAGACCAATGGAATATGGGAGGGTGTCAACATCACAGGCGATCCTGGCATTGGCAAATCAATGTGGGTTTCTTACTTAATGAGCTCAATTGTCTCACTTGGAGACTGCTCCTTCTGGTATCACAGTGTTCACTTTGGATTCTCTGCTTATTTCATCTTCAAGAATTATGTACTCTCTGTCACCTTCACTACCAATCCCAGAGATGTCCTCTATGTAACTGATCCAGAAACATGGTACATTGTAGACGGAGTCGAACCTGTGCCCACGACTCTATTCACCATACTTCTTTCATCACCCTCCAATGAAGTCATCCACAGAGAGTTCAGGAAGGCTGGTGACTCTAATGACATCAAATACATGCCCGACTGGACACTACAGGAGATTAATGAAGCCAACAACCTGCTCCAGCATCCATTGACACCAGACCAGATCACTAATGGCTTTCACAAATGGGGAGGTATACCCCGATATGTCTTGCAACTGATCGCAGGGACAACAGGACCTTCTTCAACGAGCATTGGCAATCGAGTCCATGCAAGCTGTGCTCCAATCATCTCTCTCAGACGACACTGAGGTCAGTCGCAAACTGATACACAACATTGTTAACAAAGATGGGCAAGGAAATATCTTGACGCCCATTTCACTCCTACAACATTACGTAACAACATTGGAGATCAATCAAAGCATATCCGACTCATTTCCATCGGTCCTTCTTCCAGTACCCTCTACATGAGACCTAGCTTCTACTCATTCCCAAAGAAATCTACAAAAGAAGAACAGGACAAGGAGGATTCCAAGACCACTGAACAAAGGTTGGCTGATCTACATGCATTTGAACATGCCAACAATATCTCCCAACATCTGCTTGTTATTGAGTATCCAGAGGCGGCTGATGATTGGTCATTCTCTGAAGTGACACTTCCAGAACCTTCTCCAACACCATCCATGGAAGATACTCAGTAAAGTCACCAAGATAAAGGTATTAAACCTATATAATTATAGTTATTGGCAATCAATCATAAGTTTAATCAGTCTGTGATGATATCTCTTAATCCAGTCAGTCCACTATGATGAATATCTCTTTGCCTTGTTGTCGCCAATCAATGCATTGATTGGAAGTGATTACCTCCACCAGGAGTATGGTAATTCTGGTAGGTGTAGGCGTAGCCTGATGCAGGTGAGGATGTTGGAGTCGACTGTCCAATTGAAACATAGACCTGACCTGATGCGGATGAATTCGGAATGATCATTGTATAATCTGTGAATACAGGTGGAGTAGCTGGATCGTATACCTGTTGATAATATAATTGTTGTTGTTGTTGATGTAATAATTGTTGATATTGTTGTTGTTGTTGTATATTATATTGTTGTTGATCCGACGATGTCTGTCCTTTGAATGAACGTTTGGCAGCTTGTCTACGTCTCTTACAACAACACCATAGACAAACTACTATTCCAATTAGTATTGCTGATGATGGTACGGTCGCAATGAATATAATGGCATTGGTCGATATTGATGACATGCATAGAGTGCACAACTCCACTTCTCCACTTTGTAGTTCATCATCTGGTCCTTGACATTTATAAGTTATAAAGAATGAATCGTGATATATTGTTCCAGTACAATTGACTACATCTCCAATACCTTCACAACAAGCTGCCTCTATTACTGGCAACCTAGTCAACTCTATCCACATCAATACAATCGATACAAAATATATATATCTATTCATATTAATATCTTATCTCTAAGTCTTGATATTATAATAGTATGATCGAATGAGTGATTGATTGATTGATTGATTGATTGATTGCGCCTCTTGTTGAAGTAATAGTAGTACAAGTAGTAGACAAAGAGAAAGGCGCCATCCTCATCATCACCACATTATTAAGCATTTACATTTATACGTACACGTACACATACACATTTATACACATACACATATACCACAGCATAGAAAGAATATGAGCATCACGATGTGCTAGAGGTGAAGTCAGAGTGGTGTGGTGCCAACTTCCAATGGGAGTTGCCGTTGATGTTGCCACGCCAGCACCCCACCCATAACATTCATTCATTCATTCACACACTTGACTTGATTGATCAAGACTAAGATTGATGTTTTTTTATTGTTTACCATGATGATTATGAAGAAGTAGAAGTTAGAAGTAGAAGTGAAGTATGGCCAGACCTCACGGCATGTCAACACGATAGACTTTGGAGTCCATCAGTACCATAGGTCCATGGAGCATTGATGAGGTTGCCGAGGCCTTGTACTTGACAGAGACGAATGCAGTTCTTTCTGACCTTGTCGGTGGGCGAGGTTGGTAGATGAGTGTAGTGTGCGGCCAACTTGTATCCACGGTTGATCCACTCGCTGGCAAGTGGGAATACAGCGGTCTCCTTAAGGCTGGTGTCCTGGGTGATCATCAACTGAGGGATGACAAAGGCAATGGACCAGTGATAGCTACTATCTCCTGTGTTGTTGTTGTTGTTTGGGTCGATAAGCTCTCCACGACGAAGTCCAAACAAAGTTAGCTTCTTGATCGGACCCTTCTTGAGGCGGTCCACAGAGAAGTATACCAATGGCAGCTCGCCTTCCCAAGACACAATGTTGATACCCCTGATCAATGGTCTTGGGAAGTCGTCGGTGTTCAGTAGGAAGTTGATTTTCCTCTCCCCAATGAAGTACTTCTTCTCAAGTGTTGGCATGTCTACCACCCAGGATAATAATGTGAGTGTCTTGACATCCTTGAATCCCTTGCGTCGTGTAATGTTGGGCTCCATCAAGCAATCTCCGTTGGTCTCGATCGATGCAATGTTGCCAGTGATCTTGAACTCGTTAAACTCCTGGACATTGGTGATCACGCCAAGACGTTTGATGTCACCTCTGCCACTGAAGTAGAACTCGATCGGACGACTGTTGCCTTGTACTATCACTGCTGGGTACTCGACACCACGCAGTCTAAGGATCTCATCTGGATGGTCCTCGTACACAAGTGGTACTACGGTCTCTGGATGGGGCATCTTCTTCTTTTGCCTGGTTGTGAATGACTCGGCCAAAGCATCCTTAACCTTGGAGGTAGCTTCCTTCTTGGACTTTCTTGCACCCTTCACCTTAGTCACCTTAGCCACCTTTGTCTCTGACTTGGTAGATCTTAGAGATCCCTTCTTGGACTTGGTAGCGGGGAGTGTTGGAGAGGATGTAGCAGAGTTGGATGCCGTCGATGTTGTGGACGTAGTAGTTGTGATGGCTGGGGAGCTGTCCTCATAGTAGGCAGGGGATGGGGAGGAGTAGACGGGGACAGTGTTGGGTGTACCCTCAGCAGTGGGAGGGGAGGAGTTTTGAGAAAGGTCAATCTGGTTCATTGCAGTTACCAACGAGTTGTCCTGGACATTGTTGTACAATGAACCATCTGGGGATGGCTCATGTCCAGATGGCAAGCCATTGTCCACAGGTCCAAAGTATGTTGTTTGAGCGTTATACACTGTTACAGGAGGCTGAGGTTGGAACTGTTGGAATGATTGGAATTGTTGGAATTGTGATTGGTATTGGGGTTGTGGTTGTTGTTGGTATTGGAGTATGGGTTGTTGTTGTTGTTGTAGAGGTAGAGGTCCAGGTACAGATACAGGGACAGGGACTGAGGAGAAGGAGGAAGTTGTTGAATGAGAGGTCGACTGTCGGGGGTTTATGTAAAAGTCATTAAGGTCGTTGGGATGGATGTTGATCATTTGGTTGTTGGCCAGGACAAACTTAACATAGATCTCTTGATTGAATGGCATTGATCCTTGGCTCAACATCGTCTCCATTGAGAGTGATGGACTAGAGATACGTCCATCAACAGAACTAGTGATTGGAATATCATCAAATGTATGTATATAGTTATTCATTATTAGAGATAGTAGATAGATTTATTTGTATAAGTTTAGATATAACTATTAATTGATTGATTGATTGATTGATTGAGTGAATGTGAGGATGGAGACCTTTTTAATCACACAACTCAACTCTTTTGACAAGCCAATGTGGTAACTCAAATTCATTCCAAACACCCCACCATGTACTCTTCCTCCACCTTTTTCGCGCATCACACGCCCCATAGCGCATTGGGGTTGAAGGTCTAGCCAATGGGATATCGGTCACGTGTGTGAGTTGGCGTGATCTGATGTGTGTTGTTTGAATGATTGGGCTTGAATTTGAGTGAGTTTGTGTGGGTCGTGCCTGGGCCGACCATCACCAATGGGCGAGAGAGAGAGTCGAGTCACCAACACCCAGGATGGATGAATGTATTGATGAATGATTGATGATGGTGTTGTTGTTGCTGAAGATGATGTGATGGATACCATTACACACACTAATTATGTTGTTCATTATGTGATTGATCGACGGTAACCATTAGCTTGGATCGGGTGGCACTCAAGTTTGTCTTGGATTACCAAGGTGTGTGATTGTTGTTGTGACATCAGACCGTCATCAACAACAACCCTGGTTTGATTGTAGTATGACCACTCCAAGACCGAAGGACATGCCTCTCTCTGCGAGAGTACTCTGAATTGAAGTTGGTTGAATTTGAGTCTTTGATCGGTCACTCCACTCCACTCAATCATGTGTTGGATATGGGCCTGATCAATCAATCAATCAAACTACTTTAGATGACCTTTGACTGATATTGGATCGGAACAATAGGGACATGAGCCAAAGAGTGTGTCGAATGAATGATTGACGTTGGGTAGTGATCGAAGCCATTCAAAGAGACAGCTGTGATGGAACTGCTTCTGACAGCGTGCATTGTTGCAGATGATGTCCGGAATGGTTCCATCGCCACCCAGTCGATGTGAATAACATATACTGCACTCGATGATAAAGTCACTGATGTTGGACACCTGCTTCACCGGGAACTCCATCTCGAGCAACGCCTGGAAGTTGCCCAGAAGGCTGGGATCGAGCGGCCGCCACTTGGACAGGTTGCTGTTGAGCTTCTGGCGCAGGGGAGCCACGGCGCGCTCGGGGCCGAGGAAACGGCAGTCGGGGAACGTCAGAGGTGACAATGGATTGACATCGATTGATAGCGAGCAGTTGTTGCCGAGGGCAATGCGACGCGCTGTGTCACTGCGCTGCGGATGCTCGGGCTCCAACACCCAAGTCATTCGATCAATCTCCTCCATGGCGTCAAAGAATGGCTGCAACTGCTCGACCTGTCGCTCGACAGCCGCGACCGATGTTCTGAGTGAGTGGCCCATCGATGGTGTGACTGATCCGCCCTTTGCCGCCGTGGTATTATCATTGTTGTTGTTGTTGTGATGATGAGTACTGGGTGTGAGCAACGAGGGTAGGTTTGCGCGGATTGTTGGAGGCGCGGTTGGATAGTCGTTGGGGATGATGAAGCGCATCAACACTTCTCGTCTCTTTGCATCGCGCAATGAAATGCTGAATGTACTGAGTGACTTGTCAATCTCTACGACGTTGCCCCAACCAAGTTGATCAATCTCATTCAACACCAATGCATAGACTTCGAATGGTAGGCTGTTGTTATTCTGTAACATAGATTGATTCTTATCATAACCATCATTGTTGTTGTTGTTGCTAGTACTACTTCGAGTTGGTTGTATCCTATCTAGTATGTCCTTGAGTTCATAAAAGAAGTGATGTAGATCTTTACATTGCAAGAGTCTTTGTTTGATTGTAGGTATTGCTGATTGAATCAATGAACTCAAGTCTGATGAGCAATTGAACTTACAATCCTCAATCGACTCCCTAATACTAGATATACCAATCTCAACAGGATACTGCTTGCCCTTGGGATGTTCAGAACTATTAGTATGAGTATGTCTTTGGTTGATTGATTGAATGTAAGTCAAACATACTTGAAACAGAATGAATCCTTTATAGTCTCTGAATGTTGTATCGACTGGCAACAACAATGGAAAGAGTTCCATTTCACTTATGTGATTGAGTTGTATCTCTTTGACATTACGAGTTGTGTTGAATGAACTTGAATGTCAAAGTATGAATCATGTAAACTTGTTTGAATGAGTGTGTCTTCTTAGAATCAAATAATAACCACATGGATTGATTCCAATCACACTCTGATTAGATACTTATACAACAAATATATTTGTTTATTATTATAAATGATAATATTATTTAGAGCTCATCGTGGTTCTGGAAGGACTCACCATCGGCACCGGATGGACCGGCCTCTTGGTAGAGCTTGGAGAAGATGGGCTGGACGACCTTCTCGAGGATCTTGTACTGCTCATCAAACTCCTCCTTGCTGGCGCTCGAGTTGACCTCGATCCACTCCAAGGCGTCCTTGATGGCGGTCTCGATGGCCTCCTTGTCGTCGCCGCTGATCTTGCTGCCCAACTTCTCATTGTCGCCAATGGTGTTCTTGATCTGGTAGACGTAGTTCTCCAGGGAGTTGCGAGACTCGATTCTCTCCTTCATGGCCTTGTCCTCGTCGGCGGCCTCCTCAGCCTCCTTGACCAGACGCTCAATGTCCTCCTTGGTAAGACGGTCCTTGTCGTTGGTGATGGTGATCGACTCCTTGTTTCCAGAGCCCTTGTCCTCGGCGGACACGTGCAGGATACCGTTGACGTCGACCTCGAACTTGACCTCAATCTGGGGAACGCCACGTGGGGCGGGTGGGATGCCAGACAGCTCGAACTTGCCCAACAGATGGTTGTCCTTGGTCATTGAACGCTCACCCTCAAACACCTGGATCAAGACCTTGTCTTGGTTGTCCTGGTAGGTGGAGAAGACCTGAGACTTCTTGGCTGGGACGATGGAGTTTCTGTTGATCAGTGGGGTCATGACACCTCCGACGGTCTCGATACCGAGGGTCAGTGGGGCAACATCGAGCAGGACGACATCACGGGTCTCTTCTTGCTTGGAGAAGACACCTCCTTGGACGGCAGCTCCGTTGGCGACGGCCTCATCTGGATGGACACCACGGTTTGGCTCCTTGCCGTTGAAGAAGTCCTTCAACAACTGCTGGACCTTGGGGATACGGGTGGAACCTCCGACCAGGACGATCTCGTGGATGTCTGACTTCTTGAGTCCACTGTCCTCCAACACCTTCTTGACTGGCTCGAGGGTCTTCTTGAAGAGATCCATGTTGAGCTCCTCGAACTTGGCACGGGTCAATGTCTCGATGAGGTCCTTGCCGTCAAAGAAGTTCTCAATCTCGATCTGGGCCTGATGGGTGGTGGAGAGAGCGCGCTTGGCGTTCTCGGCGGCACGTCTCAGCTTCTGGAGGGACTTCTTGTCCTTGCTGGCGTCCTTCTTGTTCTTCTTCTCAAAGACGGAGAGGAAGTGCTTCATCACACGCTGGTCAAAGTCCTCACCTCCCAAGTGAGTGTCTCCGTTGGTGGCCAACACCTCGAACACACCGTTGTCAATGGTCAGGATGGAGACATCGAACGTACCACCACCGAGATCGTACACGAGGATGTTCTTCTCGGCACCCTTCTCGCTGAAACCGTAGGCCAGGGCGGCTGCGGTTGGCTCGTTGATGACACGGAGCACGTTGAGACCGGCGATGGCACCGGCGTCCTTGGTGGCCTGACGCTGGGCGTCGTTGAAGTAGGCTGGACAGGTGATGACGGCGTTCTTGACTGGACGGCCCAAATGCGACTCGGCAATCTCCTTCATTCTGGTCAGGATCATGGCAGAGATCTCCTCTGGTGAGAATGTCTTGTCCTCTCCCTTAACCTTGACAACAATATGTGGCTTATCAGACTTTGAGATAACCTTGTATGGCAACATCTTCAAATCTCTCTGAACCTCTTGATCTGAGAACCTGATGATTGAGTTTGAGTTTGAGTTGATGTTAGTCACATGATCATCGTCGCGAACATCTCACTCTCTCACTCGCTGTCAACTTACTTTCTACCAATGAGACGCTTGATATCAAAGATGGTGTTCTCTGGGTTGAGTGTGGCTTGGTTCTTGGCAGCCTCACCGATGAGACGCTCGGTCTCGGTGAAGGCGACGTAGGATGGTGTGATACGGTTGCCCTGATCGTTGGGGATGATCTCGACGTGACCATTTCTAAAGATACCGACACAGGAGTATGTAGTACCCAGATCGATACCAATGACATCGCCGACCACCTTCTCCTCCTCCTCTGCGTGTGCAATGATCGATGTGCACACCAACGCAATAAATACCAAACCAAATATTGATTTAATATTCATTATTTATATGTGTATATATATATGTATATGTGTATAAGTTATAATTATAACTAGTGAATGATTGAATTGAAATGATTGAGTTAAATGAGTCAATGAATGAAGTCGCGACTGTGTGTGTGTCGAGTCTGAAGTGTCAGTCGATGAGATGATATTAATGTTTGTAAATATGAAAAAAAACAAACGGATGCATACTGTGGAGTATTTATCGACAGACGAGTCTTGCTGCGTCACCAAGATGCATCGTCATCACTCCAAGTTTGGAACTTCCTCACTCAGATTTGAGTGTGTGTCACCAGTTTCCCCCACTACCACCCCCATTTGTGGAGATCAAAAGTGTGTGTTTGACGAGTCAGGCAACCGAATCAACAAACCAACACACACTCAATCACACATTATCTGTGTATGAATGGCATCCATTCATTGTTCCTTTCCCGAAGGGAAGATGATGACAAGGATCAAATGATGGGTAATTTGTTGGAATGACGGTGTACTCTTTCACACGTCATGTCATTCCATGGAGTTAGTTAGTTGATTGAATGTTCGTTAGTTCGTTGGGTCTCAATGAATCATTCCATCTATGAATGATTGAATCTTAGCAAACCTATTCATGTTTGTTTGTTTCATGGATTATAATAATAACATATATATTATATATCTTTGTAGACATTGTAACACTAGGTTTGATCTTTGGAGACACAATGTGGTGGTGTTGGCCGAAGGACTCGTCTTTTCTTGAATTCAGTTTGGTGAATGAGGTGATTGAGTGATACTTCAAAAACAGATAAAGATAGAGATAGAGACTAAGATATGTCACTCCGATTCATTGGTTCAATATTGCACAGGTCAAAGACTGTAGTATCATGCAGAACTAGTAGTGCGGCCATCTTGCATACAAGATATATATCATACTCCAAATGTACATTGTCACAACAACAACAGACACAACAACAACAAAGACAGAATGAGTATAAAGTAGAAGGTAATGGAGCATATGTACATGTACATAAGATGCAACATAAGTACCCATTTGGAGTGAAGAAGGATGAGGTCAGAATGCAAGAGTTGTTTGATAAGAAGGACTATAGTAGCGTGTTGGCTCAGATCAATCGACGCGTGACAGAGATCACTCATAATATATTACATCTGGCAATACAGTCGGTGCTAGAGATGAAGAATGACTTTGTCCAAAAGTGTCAAAGCAATCAATTGTTGGAGGATGATGTCAAGATGATCGATGCCAAGATCAAGACCAACACCTATCTCGTGCTCACTCGCTGTCTTCAAAAGAAGTTCCCGGCCAAAGACATTGTCAACTTCCTCCAAGGCATGGACGTCCCCAAAGACATCGACTTCTTCAAGCCACTCTTTGTCGACATTGAACCCTTTCACATCGTTCAGCTCAACACCATCATGCAAGACTATGGAGGTATGTTATGTTATGTTATGAATGAGCGAAGGACACCTGGCTGACCCAACCACCTCTCGCAACTGCAGTCCCCATCGTAGCTGGCTCACATGAACATGCTGCTATACTAGAGTCGTATATATTGACGAATAACATTCAGTACGCGATCGATCAGTTGGACAAGTTGACAGCGAGCGAGATATCACCAAAGCTCATGGAGATCATGGTGTCATCATTCATTGAGGTCGGTCGTATTGACGATGCAAGAAGGACACTATACCGCCACATTGACAATGTCGATCAGCCTCACTTCATATTCAGTTCCATTCGTCTATGTCTTGCTCTTGGACAGGTCGAGGTAAGTGCACTCTCCCTCGCGCCAACCTTGGATCCTAACACTCACCCATCTCCCTTTTGTAGCTGGCAACCAACATGCTTATAAACAGTAAACATCAGGTGGAAGTGATGCCACTAAGGACGATACAGGATGTGTTGATGACTTGTAGGAAGTACAGGGAGTATGGACTGGCAGAGAGAATATTTGGTGCAATGTCAACGGAGCAGAACTATGAGTTGATGCTATGTTGGATGATCAATGTCTGTTTGGAATCACCATCCAAGCAACAGAAGTATAAGGAGCTGTTGCTGTCGCTGCGCCAATCGATGGACGTAGCCAAGAAGAGTGTGGCGCCTCCCAACATGGTCAACTTGCACAAGAACGTGGACTACATGAAACAACGTCTAATGGACCCAGCGAACAGGGTAAAGGTGTCAGTGAGCACCTCCAATGCCAAGCACGAGCGACCCGACCGTACTGGCGGCTATCCCGCTCATCAGCCAAGACATCAATCACATCAATCACATCAGCCACATCAGAGACAACACAATTTCCAACAATCCAGTGTCAACAATCATTCGATCAAATCTAAGGCCTCCACCATGGTGGAGAAGTCAAGTTGATACAATACAAGGAATATTTAGATCACGGAAGGCTGGAGTGTTGTACCAGTCGTCTACTCATCACTGGACGCATCTGTGCGGAATGGAACAATGCATATGCCAATGTCGTGGTTTACCACCATGTAGTTGAAGAGGCATGACATCAATGGGCGAAAGATATCCTGTTGGACGGCCATGTACTCGTTGAGTTGGACAATCATGATTAACTTCCTATTGAATGAAAGTCCTTGTCTCTCTTGAATCAATGACATCACTGCGTCAATATTAAAGAGCTCTACCTCGTTGGATTGGAGAAGTGATGTGAATGTATTCGAATCCAACTGAAACAAGAAGTGCGATGCAATACGGATGCCAAGAATCACATAAGGGTGCATCAGATACTCCGATGGGAGCAGGGCGTCACCATCACGGAAGTTGATCAAGATGTTGGCGACAGTTGAATATCGCTTTGCCAGAGATCGAGAGAGATGGATACCAATGCTCGACTTGTCAATGCAATTACCAAGACTTCCTTGAACGATTGGACAATAGTATGAATGAGGGGCCTTCATTCTATTTGTAAAGGCGTCAATGTTTCTCTCTGCGTCTATGTGGAGACTCGACATGTTATCCTCGACCTCCACTTCTGACTCCTCAGGTTGTTCTCTGATCAGGGCGTCGTTGGCGGTAGGACGTTCTTTATCTATTCTATCAATCACTAGTTTGAGAGTGAGAGTGACCTTACTTTGGGGAGCAATGGTGCACCCATTCTCAGGGTCTGTAATGACAACCAACTTCAATATACTGGGTGGCTGTTGATTGGCAAAATATGATTGAGCATCCTCCAACTCATCTTGGTTGGTAATAGACATCAGTTCATCTTCATCCATGTACATGAGTGTCAATGGGGACACGGAGAAGAGGTTCCCAAGTTGTTGGCAGAGCTCCTGAAACACAAGATCGCGTTGGATGATGGAGCTAGGTAGTAAGTGCCATGATATATGTAAGTAAATATACATGGGAAGATGTTAGATTGACACATTACATTCTTCGAGTGTCACCGTTGAAGGTAGCCTTGATAGTAGTCTTGTCTGTCACCATAGATGTATGACTTTTGAAGAGAGAACCAAAGTTTGAGGAAGATTGACCAAAGTGAGTTGATGATGGGCGCAACAGTCTTGAATAAGTTAGTTCACTCTTTAGTGTATATATGTATAAGTACACACCATGGATTCATTACCAATGTCAATACTCCATCAGATTGTAGATCGCCTTGAATGTAATGCAGATCGATTGGTTATGACATTGATATGCAAGAGATTGTTTGATCATCGTCAATCATACCTACACTTCAACGACAACAACAATGACATTGACAATGACAACAATATGCCATTGTACAATGACTATGATATCAACAAAGTTACATTGAACTCTTATAAAAAGATAATCAACAATGACTTTAACAATGGACCAAAGACCATACTCATATACACCGACGAGCATTATGATGTAACATCTCTGCCTTGTGATCATCGATTCTTCATGAGCAGTGACGACGATTACTTATGGAAACAAGAGGTGTTGGCGATGCCTTTCATCAAGAGTATATCATTCAATGACTGCCCCGATCGACCAATGGATAAGAAGTTCTGGGACAACATTGTCGACTTGCTCCAGTCACTGCTCATTCGCGAGCCCTCTCCAGAGATACACTTCTATCAGATGGCCAATGGACCATTGCCCATCAGACATGTTCCAATCACCAGTCTATCATTGAATGATAATGACCTGGATGAGGTTATGGTCGACACTGACATGTTCCCGGAAACACTGACCAATCTAAATCTGTACAAAGAGCAATTGGTGACTGGCAACATCGATCTTACATACCTACAATCACTCAAGTCACTGTACTTTAAGTGGAAGCAGTACAACAATGACCAGGCTTTGTTGTTGGATCGAACAGTGTTGCCACCGTCACTCACAGAGCTCCGGCTTGACACGGAACTACCATCGCTCAAGCTCGACCTCCCACCAAGCGTCACTGAACTCTACTTGTACGGCGACTCCGAGTATCATTTTGGTGACAGTGACGATGACATCTGCGACCTGCCATTCAGAAGACTGTGCCTGCATCCAGACTTCAACTCACACAGCAGTGTGATGAATGCGCCAGGCACCAGGTTTCCACATCTCCACAAGCTTGTGCTCTTGTCGTTTGATGACAGTGTACTGTCGCACATCACATCAAACAGATTCCCCGTGTTGGAGTACTTGAAGCTAGGCCTGCAGTCACAAGAGTCGGATGATGAACAAACGGCACTCGATCTCTCATCACTGCCATCATCAATCAAGTCACTGGAAATCACTCCACGTCGATCAATCAGTTTGCTTCCAGCTGGAATAGAGTGTCTAAACCTCAAGTCAGTCGAAGTGTTCCAGATGTTGTCAACTATAGACTGGCACTCGCCCAGTCCATCATTGATCAAAACTCTAACGTTGGACTCTTATGGACACGAGTTGAAGGTTGGCGACATCCCTTCATCAGTTACCAGTTTGAGACTAATCAATTTCATACAACCATTGAGTAATGTACTGCTCGCTCTACCTGGTATACGCAAGCTACTTTGGTATAGTGGACTCAAGAGTCATGTCATTGAATTGTTGCAACAGTTGCCAACAACTATACAACAACTCAAGTTAATGATGTACAACGAAGCGTATGATGAACAGAAGTTCAACCTAAGACGTATATCCCCAACAACATTCATCCGCATCGATGACCAACTTGTACGCTCTGGCTTCATTGACCTGGAATCATTCCAATCACTCATTGAACGAACTGTCACAGACTAAGCCCACAGAGATAAGACTGCTCCACAACATACTCCAATCAATCTCAATTAATCTATATTGGCAACGTATTCCAAACCCAACAGTTGACGGTCAACTCCAAGCGCCATGACTGTTGACATGTCGCCATTTTATTATGCAATTGCATCCATCCATCTAAGGTAGTTGCCCTTATTTAGTTCATTCATACCATTGACCAGACCTGGGTACTTCTGCCAGATATCTGGTTATGGAACGGGTGGTGTGTTTGGGTTGGAATCGTGTTTGGGTTGGTGGGGTCAAAAGAACGACAAGTCGTCTGAGTCAGACGAAACTATGTGTTTGGGGGTGGTGTTGGGTATGCTTGGACCCGAGATTCCTTGTACCGAATCACCTGTGTTTAGATTCTTCTTTGGAAAGTATCCTGTGTGTTTCTTTGACACTGTCACATCATCACTCATGAGTACATAGTGCATGTCACACTACTCGCTCACTTACTCTTACACTAAAGTAAATACACATATAGTTACACACTTATAGATACATACTCGCACTTCACTTACTTATATCTACAAAGAATGACATCGATTCATCAATTGGTGGATGAATCACTGAGGAAGGATATCAACAGAACTTTCTCAGTTGTAAAGAACTATCTCAGACAGAGATTAATCAAGTCGACCACCAATGTAGCCACAGCCCAAGCCACACCAACCATCAATACGACCACTACCACATCAACAACAACAGAGACCTTGTCGCCCACAATACCCACCAACCTAAACAATCAATCACCCTCGAACCCAACTTCACATACAAACGACGATGACACCGTAGCAAAGAAAGCCGCAGCAGCGGCAGCAGCAGCCACATTGAAAGAGGACCATGAGAGAGTACTACGAGAGTTGAAAGAGCTGGAAACTGAGCACTTGAAGCCTGGACATAAATATAAGGAGACGTTCTCATGCGAGCATAGGGATAACATCCCCGAGTATCTAAGGCGTGACTATATACTTTATGGCTATCGCGTCAATTACTCATGGGTCCTGGCATTCAAGTCCATGATCATACCGAACCACAACGAATTCGCCAACATCCACTCACATCTCTGGCCCGCCGTCTACTTTATATACCTGCTGCTCGACGTGCTCTACATCCGTGCCGACACGTTTGACTACACCAGCAAGCTTGTGCTGGGCATCTTCTTGCTCAGCGGTCTGACGACCTTTACCTGCTCGGTTTCATGGCACACACTTGGCTGCCACAACATCACTACATGGAAGCGCCTGTTGCTATGCGACTACATGGGCATCATCTTCCTGATCGTCGGCTCTTTCTACCCGCCACTCTACTACGCCTTCCGCTGCCACCCAACCCTGATGACCGGCTACCTGACAACCATCACAGTGCTGGGCGTGGGCCTGGCCTGCTTAATATTCATTCCATCGTTTGCGCATCACAACCGTCTGCGAACGGTGTTCTTCTCGCTGACGGCCTTCTTTGGCATTGTGCCAACGATGCACTCGCTGTACATATTCCCCACGGCCGAGATGGGCCTGGCCTTCTTCATCAGGATCAACACGATGTTTGCCCTGTTTGGCTTTGGTCTCATTTTCTACGTTGGTCGTATCCCAGAACGATGGTTCCCTGGCGTTCTGGACAACATCATCAGCAGTCATGCCATGTGGCATCTCTTTACATTCCTTGCGCCACTCTATCATTATCACACATGCATTCAAGCTTCCACTCTTAATCTTACCTGTTCAGCCCTGTCACTATAACTTAACTCGTTACTAAGCCTAAGCCTAAAGGCAGAGGATTCCTTCCATCATTCCTCCTCCCTGTACAATGATTGATTCAATGTTTGGTGATACTCGAGTATCATCAAGTCAAATTGATCATTCATTCCGCTAAATAATAATAAATGCATAACCATCCATCCTTCATTCCTTCATTCCTACCCATCTTCCTATCCATTAAACATTTGCTTGACCAAACAAACATCCAATCAATCAATCAAACTTAAAGGCGCCCATCAAACACACACATACACAACAAAAATTGAGTGTGTGTGCACCCAAGATTGATGTTCAATCAATCGTTGTAAACGGGTATTGCATGAATGGTCATGCTCGCTCTATCATTCATTCATTAATTCAATCTGAGGGTCCTTTTCAAAGGACCACAACACCTTAAAGAATGACTCACCCCATCTTCACACAAACACTCAAACCAAACACCCCTCACTCATCTCCCCCACATTCACAATGCATAAACACCAATTTTTATTTTATTTTTTCAACCCTCTATCTTTCTCATTCTCATTAACTCATTCTTACTCACTAACTCACTCACTCACACTCATTGTTGTTCTCTCTCGCAGCTCAACTCAACTTGTTTGACTCTCTAACACGCAAGCGTGCGTTGACAATACACCTACCTTCTCCTACATTCCATGTCAATGACCAATACGTAACTTATAATAATAATAATAAATATACATACATACATATACACAGATACATATATTATATATTTTATATATAAATATAATAAATCAACACAAATACATACGTATATATAATAATTAGTATTATATATATAAGTTTATCACATACATTTTGTGTTGAACAAGTTGATTTTGGCCAATTTGACAGGCCAAAGTCATTAGGCTGCGGCCCTCAAAAGGCCATAAACACATTATATATACATATACTCAAACAAAGAGATAGTTAGATAGATAGAGAACGAACATTCTCCATTCACATCACATCATTCACACTCGCACTCACATCAAAATACCGAGTCCAATCACCATTGCGCGTAAAAAATCAAAATCGCACCTCACACACACATCATCATTTTTCACACAACACGACACGACGATAATCAAACAATCAATCAAACAATCAATCAAACAATCGATTGTTCATGTTCATGCACCAGACTGGTGATGCTATGATGATGATGCAGATGCAGCAGGTGACCAGACAGAGCAAGAACAGACAGAGTGGATGTGGCGGAGCACCAGTGCCAACGCCACTCATGTCCACTGTGGTCGGATCACCTTCGTCTCCACCAAACCATGACTGCACCACTGTCGTCGTCACATTGCCAGACATGTCCAGTGATGGCCCACCAAAGCCAAAGCCAATGCCAATGTCCATGTCCATGCCAATGTCCATGGCCACCGCGCCAATGCCCACTGCACTGCTTCCAGTTGCCTCGCCAGAGACAAGCGTGACAGCGCCGACCTCACCTCCACTCACATCACCCTCGGCCACCACCAAGACCATGTCATACACCATTGCAACAAGACGATCCAAGAAGACCGTTGAGATTGTCAAGACAACCACAGCCACATCAACATCAACAACCATTACATCACCTTTGAGACAGGTCCAAACAGCAGTAGCACCAGCCACAGCCACAACAAAGAAAACAGACATGGCGCCACCATCACCACCAATACAACGAGGGACTTCGATGGGTCCTGGCAGGGGCAGAGGCAGGGGCAGGAGGAAGACATCAATGCAAATGCTTGCAAACGAACATAAGACAATTATAGAGATGGAGGAGAGGAGAGAGCGAATCAAACAGCAACAACAAGATAAACAGGAGGCTGCAGCATCGACAAGAGTAGCCGCAACCACGACAAAGACAACGACAAGTACATCAACAACAGCTGAGGAAGATGATGTTATGATTGGCAACCGGGAGGGCGAAGAAGAGACAGTATATATAGGAATGGACGACAGCAGTAGCGTGGTCAGCAGCGGGACCAGCAGTAGCGCAGGTAGCAGCACTTCGGACGATGTCGAGCAGGCAGACGTGGAGACTGACGACAAGGAGGAGATGACGCTGGAGAACACCGTGGCAGACTACGTGGCCTGCACGCATCTCGAGGGCAACATCGATGTGCAGGTGGTGCGCGACCGCCTGTCGCGCACGTCCGAGTGGAAGTGCGATAGTTGCTCGGCCCAGTTTGGCGTTTTCATCTGTCTGCAGTGCGGTGTCATCGTATGCAGCAACTACCGCCGCCATCTGGCCGCTCACAACCGCCAGACGGGTCACCTGCTGATGCTGGACCTGCAGCAGAAGAACTGCTACTGCTTCCAGTGCAACAGTTACATCAACAACGACACACACGACGCCCATCTCGACCTGCTGCGCAAGGTTCTCTATACGACAACTGTCGGACGTGGCGCGCTCTCCGAGGAGCAGCTGGCCCAGGACGATATCGAGGAGACTGCGTTCAATCACTACCAGGTGACGCTGACGCGTCGCGTGTTTGGCATATGGAAGACAGCCGCAGCTGCCTCGCCCTCGGACTCTGAGAGCGCCAGTGTCGACAACCATGGTTCGTCCACCACAAGCAGCCTGCCCTCGGCCGACGCGCCCATGGAGGAGCAGCAATGTCCAATCATGGAGAAGGATGTCCGTGCTCAGATGCGTGACAACAATGGACCGAATGACGACGCAGAGGCAGCAGAGCCAGACACGCTGGACTATGAAGACAGCCCGGGCAAGAAGAGGAAGCGTCTGGATGCACTCCAGGCACCAGCAACATCAAGCGAGGAACAGGTCGTCCAGAATCACAGCAACAACAACAGCAGCAGTAGCAGCAACAAGAGCTACTCGTCCACATACCTCATGTCCAAGGTTGCTAGCTCGCCTGCCAAGAAGAACAGGATCATACCAGGTGTCACTGGTCTGAGGAACCTGGGCAACACATGCTTCATGAACACCATCCTCCAATCCCTCAGCAACATACCCGAGTTCCGCGCCTTCTTTGTCCAACTCCAGACGGCTGTTGGTGTCATGGTCGACCCCCTGGCCTCCAGCGCCAAGCGTCAGTCCACCATCGACTGTCTCAACCTGCTCAAGAAGCACAAGATCACTCATTCCAATCTCTCAGACTTGTAAGTCTCGTCTCGTCTCCATCACTTGCATGTCCCATAAGCTAACATTCAATCATTTGATCAAACAGATCGTTTAGCGTTCAATTACATTACTTGTTCAGAGTGTTGTGGTCTGGCAAATGGAGCGTGGTGACGCCATCTTCGCTGTTGGAGTCAGTGTGGAAGTTCATCCCAAAGTTCAAGTACTACCAACAGCAGGACGCCCAGGAGTTCTTCTCCTACCTACTCGACTGTATCTCGCAGGAGCTCAATCCCAAGTCCCAGCGTCGCCTGTCAGCCGGCGGCTCCTCCCAGCAGCAGCAACAGGTCGTCCCCAACTCATCATATATAATCCGACCATTTACACACAGGAAGAAGAAGAGATCGTCACTGCCCGACGATGAGTACGACGCACTGATCGCCGGCAGCATGTCCTCGCCGCCCTCAGTCACCACTCCGCCCATCACCTCTCCGTCGCTCATCATGATGGATTCCAACATTGAGATGGACAGTCCAGATGTGAACCGTGGAGTGCTCACCCCGCCAATCATGGTGCCCGGACGCTCGTCACAGTCGTCGCCAATCAACATGGACTCCATGTCTGTCCCATCGACGCCACCAGCTCCCGCTGCGCCACACAAGATGGCCAAGCAGCCGGCCGTGCCCGAGAAGGACGACGGCATCGTCTCCAAGATCTTCCAGGGCAAGCTCAAGAGCGAGATCACCTGTCTCAAATGCAGTAACAAGGCGTCAGTGTTGGAATCATTCCTCGAACTGACACTCGATGTGCCAGGCGGCAACATGCCACCACGAGCTGTGAAAAAGCGTGGACCCAAGTCAAAGAAGACCGCAGCCGCCGCCGTGCCACTGGACGGTGTCGTCGAGGTTGTGACCCCGCCACCCGCCGCCGTTGTCGACGTTGAGCAAGAGCCCGCCGTCGTCGCTCCTCCCAAGGATTACAACCTGGAGCAATGCATTCGCCAGCTGGTCCAAAAGGAGAAGTTAGATGGCAAGACCTACAAGTGTTCACATTGCAACGAGCTGCAAGATGCTGAAAAGAAGTTCTCATTGCTTTCGCTGCCAAATGTATGTCTGCCCTCCAAGTCCGAGGGACCTGTCACACAATGATACTAACCGATCAATCAATCAATCAAAGGTATTATGTATAGTACTCAAACGATTTAGATGGAGAGAGAACCAGTGCTCAAAGATAGAGACTGAAGTTACATTCCCCTTCGAGATCGACCTTTCACCTTATGTTGAGGTGGATGATGTAGCAAATGGTGGACATCATCCAACTACCACTGACAACAGTGATAGTGCCAATGCCAACAACAACAACAACAACAAAGATAACAACAAAGACAACATAGACAACATAGACATAGACAACAAAGACAGCAGCGGAAGCAATAATGGCGGTATCAACAACAGTTTCGAACTTTTGAATGTGATCAACCATCATGGATCAGGTCTGTTGAGTGGACATTACACGGCCTTTTGTTTCAACGACCTCCAGGAGATATGGGTACACTACAACGACAGCAAGGTGACGATTGTGGAGGCCAACGACGTCATTGAGTCGTCAAAATGCAGCGCCTACATCCTTTTCTATCAGCGCAAGGGCACTAGCCAGTCTATCCAGCTGGACCTCGAGCCAGAGTCGGTGGCCTAATCAATCAATCAATCATCCAGTCAATCATTCAACCTCAATCAGTCAATCAACGATCATGCATGCGACATTCAGTTGTTAGCATACATTGATCACCTCTCCTCAACTCAACTCAACTCAATCAATCAAGCCAAGACCACCCTTCTTTCCTTCCTTTCCTTTCCTTCCTTCTTTCCATTTTATATTTATATATAGTATAAACACAGACTTATACCTCCCTCTGGCTGACTAGCGTCGACGCGAATGTTAGACACTGGGAGGGACGCCCATCCGCATGGGCTACTCCTTTGACATCAAAGTTCCAACTCACTAGCCCTTATTTGATCGATGACAGAGGAGCAAGACTAGCTCGAGAATGCTCTCCATTGAATACCGTGAGTTATTGGATGTAGGATCCACCGGGGTGGATGTGAATCCATACTGCAAGGTCGTGATCATGAGTGTCCAAGGGTCGATGTTGTATCCATGGGAATTCCCTTAACATGATTCTCAAGATTGTGTTCCTGTATGAGGGATTTAGTACCCATACTGTGTCTTGATCTGGAACAATCCTTGTGATGCAGCAATATTCCAGGATTCGATATAGGTTGGAAAGAACTTCTGTGTCATTACACCTGCTTGGGCAAGCATTAATGTCTTGGCGTGAAGAGATACCATCAGTGTTAGTTCTTATAAGTATAACAAGCTTTCCAGAAGATAGTGCAGAGCATATTGACTCTAACATTTGGTCTGATGGAATTGGGAAGTTTAGTTTAGATATTCTTTTCTTCACATTATTTATATTATTCCTAATAAATAAATTTGATATTGATTGAATTATAAATTGAAATTGATTGGTAACTCTACTAATCCATTTCTTATTATTATTATTATTCTTTATGTCTGGTGATAATGATGTTATTTTTATCCCAAGGTCTTTGATTGATTGATTAAAGATCACAATGTCCCCTTTGTATTTTAAGGAAACATGGTCACAATACAGGGAAGAAGGTTGATAAGTTCTCCAATGATCATTTCGGGTCATTGGTTAACCTAATAGAGAGGGGCTGTACCGACACTTCTCCACTATGTATTCACTTTGTCATTGTCATATTTGTCAACTTGTAGAATCTATTTATAAAGAAAGCTATTCAATGAAAGAGTGAACTTGTTGGTCTGGGCCGCGGTATATATAGTAATTTAGATTTTAAAGTTCCAAAGTATAGATAAGCCGAACGTCCCACGCACATAACGATGTGGTGGCCCTTTTCTGATCATTTATGTCTTTGTCCAGTAATGACCGATACCTGGACTGATCACTACTCTAAAGTGTGTGGTGTGTTTGACATCATTGGAAGGTTAGTTGTTGTACAAGGACCTTGACAAGGACACGCGATTGTTTTGAAACGGCAACATAACAAATATCCAAAGTACTTCAAACTTTAGAAAGGGGGCATCAAACAACTTTGAGGACCTCAAAGCCCTGTTGTGCCACCCCGATCACTTGATCAAACCTCAACTGTAATGTTTGTTTTGGGGGGCCTAACCTAGCAACAACAAGACAAGCTAACCTTAGCCGGGTTGATGATTTTAAGCCTGTATTGCCCATTGATACGATGCCAGCTAGCTAACTTTAAAGGTTCCAAGCAAGTTGGATGTGTATCTCGATAGCAAGCTAGGTAACAAATGCGGGCGAGGCAAGGGAGGGAAGGAGGACACTCGGAGGTCAACTTTATGTTGATGAACATTGCTCCTCAATCACACCACCACAGGACTCGCATCAACACTTGGTCACCAAAGTGACAAACTAGGCAAAGACTAGACATCATTCAAACCATCCATCCAATCTAACAACTCAAACAACTCAATCAATCAAACAAATATATATATCAACTTAATCGAATGTCACTTGTCATTTGCACTCTGATCACTTTGATCGTTTGCTATGTTGGATCGGTAAACGGTGATACATGGTCACAGAATGGACATACATATGAAGTTGTATTGAGTCAAGGAATCAATTGGAATGATGCATTGACACAAGCCGCCTCATCAGGAGGCTACCTCGCAACCATCACCTCCCAAGATGAATATGACTATGTCAAGAGTCTAATTGGTGAGTTCAACGCCCAAGTGATCACTTGTCACACCTACCCCTCATCTCGGAATCATTCCAAACAACCATCAATCACATGATCATTCAATCCATCACACACCCCACAATCACTGGAACTATTCCAACACCTTCACATCACTAACACTCAGACATATTGCAGGCTCCCAATATCTTTGGTTTGGAGCATCTAGGGAATTTGCACGCCCGGACAAGTCATTGTATGTCTGGGAGAGTGGCCCTGAGAAGGGACTCCCAATCTATGATAAGCACTTGAACAAATGTTTTGGATACTGTCGATGGGATTATGATCAACCCGATTCAAACACTGATCAGACTTGTCTGTACTTCTGGAACTTGGGCTGGGACGACACCTTCCCCTACACCACAACAGTTGCCGGATACATTTTGGAGAAGGGTGGTACATTTGACCCAGTGATCGAACCAACAGACATGCAACCAAGTACGATGACCATCAGCAACATGAAGGCGAGATTCAACACATCGTCTCCATCCCTATCAGTAGTGCTCAGCTCCTATCTGGAACCATCCCAAAACAACATCACATGTATAATAACCAATATCCAACTTGATCAAATCCAATGCCAACTCCCATACACAGTTGGCAAGTACAACATCACCATCAGTGATGGAGTCCAAACACCCTACACCTATACCCAATATCATCCAAATAGTAAGTCACTCGTGCCTGGAACAATTCCACTCGTTCAATCACTCACTCAATCCAATCAATCAAACAATCAGTGCCAATGGTATCATCAATGGTTGCCAAAGTTAATGGATATACTCAATCATCATTGATCACTATTAATGGACAAAACTTTGGTAATAAGCCATCATTTKGTACAATATGTTAGTCTCTCAAGTATTAGTGTAGTATGTAATGTTACTAGAATGTTGGTTTATGATCGATCCTTTGATGTCAACTTCTGAACATATCTATGCCAATGAATCAATTGGAGACCCCAGCATCCGTCTCTCCCTCATGACCATCAAAGTTGGAGACATCACATCCTATATGATCGGTAGAATACCAATCTGTATGTCCACGTCCATCACTCAGTCAATCAATCAAACATGTGATCGATCCACTAACAAACTCACTCACTCATACTCCAATCAGATGTCCCACAGACTGGTAATGTGATCATGTACACATCCTACACATTCAACAACTATCAATACTTTATTATGGATGGCAGGAGAGGCAATCTATTTGGACCAACCAATGTGAATGATTATAACATGTTAAGGAATCTTGTAACATACGCCACTGTTTATCCATCATATGTCGAATCAAGTATGTCCACACTACCTCGGAATCATCCCTCCCTCATATATATTAACAATAACTACCTCCTCTCCTTCATACAGATGCATACAAGTTCTCAACTGGACCATACATCAATCAGACGATACTTGACTCTAATGGAGTGTTGACTACATTGCTCAGCCCATTCATCACTTCTTATGACCAGAGTGTGATCACTCAGTTGGGTCAGCCAGATATTATATTGGGACTGGATAGCCCCAATGGCAAGTTCTACGATGGTCCTCATGCTGGCAACAACTACCATGTAGTATCATTCGACTTTACACCGATGCCCGTGTTCCAAGTCAACGAATCATTCTCTTGTATTGAACGTGGAGGATGTTGGATCATCATGAAGTTGGTACCAGGAGGAATGTCCCTGACCAGCTCCAACTACACTGTCCTGATTAATGGCGCCAGGGTTACCGGAGACATCCGTCCATTCACAGACAACTCGTCATTGGGATTCTTTGTTCCACCAGGTTCAGGAACAGATTTGATGATGGAGGTGATTGTAGAGGGCGTGGCAACATCTGGATCAAACAGGAACTTCTTAACATATTGGGCTCCAAAAATCATGAGTGCCTCTCAAGTGATGGTAAACGAAACATCATCAGTGATCACATTGAGTGGTCGACTATTTGGTGCCAACCTCACTATTATGGATGTGTACGTCAATGATCTGAAGCAGACCCCACAGATGGCCACTGTCACAGTTGCCAACACCGAGACCATCTACCTCACTGTTCCTCCAGGTGTCAATGACCTAAACATCTCTGTTGTAGTTGCCACTCAGCCGTCCAACTACTTCCTTATCCCTCGTCTAGTGGTATCAACCGCCACATCACTAGTCAAAATGATTCCGGGACAGGTGACAATCACTGGTCGAGGATTCCGTGATGGTATGTCAGTCGCGATCGGTGGAGCTGCATGCACGACCCCTGTGGTAGCGGCCGATGGACTATCTTTAGTGTGCCAATTCGACGCGTCTGCGCCTGGTGACAGCAAGGAATCATTGTTTGTCAATGTATCCACTCTAGGCGTTTACGACCAACAACAGAGATTCTTGTACATTGACAATGGTTGTGGTACTGAACCATTGTGCTCTGGCCATGGCACGTGCACCAATGGTATCTGCATCTGCACGCCACAGTTGGGCTACGACGGCCCCCTTTGCTCCATACCCATCAATGGCAATAACAATCAGACGCCCTCTGTAACTGATAGGAATGGTACCATTGGTGACTTCAAGGTATTCTTCACTCACATCCGAGAGATTGACGAACTTGGCAATACGGTGGTCATATTCCCAGCATCAGACCTTATCACCAAGTCCAAGGAAAAGGTTGGCAACAGAGAGTCAACGATTGGAACACTGCTTAACATCACGGGATTCACCATCAACATCACATCCATTGTGTTTGATCAGGACACCACATGGTGGTTCGCAGGCCAGGCCATCAACATTGGCAAGAATGGCTTCAAGTATCAGATTGAGCTTAATGGATGGCCGTTCAATAGTCGTAACAATGTACTCCAACTCATCTATGAGTTGCAATCGGACAAGAATGTGGATAATGGTTGCTCCAAGACTGATTCAGCCAACAGTTATGATAACGCCGACAACCTACTATGGGTGCAGATACAGCTTGGTAATCAATACTTCCTCGTGCAGTTTGCCAACAGGATGTTGGTAGACAATAGGGTGGCGGCAAGCCACACCCTGTTGCTGGACGTAAGCGACTCAATCTTCCAACAGCCATACTTTGTGCAACAGGCCAACAATGCGTCGTCTACATCAAAGAACAGGTTGGTGGTGGGCATGGCTATGCCTTTCTTTGCATCCAGTGTGATTGATCCAACATTCTCCGTTTTGATCAACAACAAAGGACAGAGTGCCAATTGTCCCAAAGCATCATTATGGTGGATAGCCATTGTTGTTGCTGGTGTGGCAGTGGCAGCTGGAATTGCCGTCGGCGCATACTTCCGTCACAAGAAGAACGATCAACTGAAAAAGAGAATAAGTCAAGCCATGGAGTTAACCGCTTCAAACAGATAATCATTAATAAACAGCCGTGTTTGGATCAACTCGGGTATGGTGATGGAAATGCTTATGTTATCTTTATGAAGTTAGAACTATTGAATAGGTTATGGATTGTCAAGTGACAAGTGTGGATGTGAGTCTTCATCGGTCAGGCAATAATAATGCGTTTCATATCATCGAAGGGACGTGTCCAGGGTCTGTTGATAATTCTTAGATTGACAAGTTCATCTTGGTTGCAACCAGGCCAAGGGTCCAGGACTATGTTGTTCTTTTCCTTCTGGCCTTCTGTATTTGGGAAGCAACAGTAGTCTGCGACAAGAAAGAAGTTCTCATCAAAAATGTTGGGAAGGTAGAGGGTGATAGTATCCAAGGCTTCGAGTGTACTCACTTTACTAATACAACGTTGAGGTACAAAGTAGACTGCCTTAAACACATTGTCCGTAGGGTCTAGGTACAGAACAAAGATAGTGAGGAAGTTGACGGTTCCAATCTTGACTCGATCAAGTTTGAGGCGGAATAGTCGAAAGAGTCCGAATAGACTGAGAGGCACAACGGATTCGATGATAGGACTTTCAAAGTCATTAGTGTTGAGGACAAAGTCAATGTAGTCTGACTCAAACTCATCAAAGACTTTGAAGTTGCGCTCGTCAATCAGTCGAATGATGAATTTCAACTTGGACGCCATTTGTTCAGTCAGCCGAACTACACGTGGATTAATATAACTATAGCCAGCAGTATTTACCGGTGCATAGTTGTCTGTGAGTATGAACACATTAGACAGTGAATCGACTACTAAGACCTGGGTAGTCAATCTTTTGATCTCGCCACGTCCACGGAATCTACAACGTATTTCGCGCCTGTTGAGCTGAACAATACGCTTGGGGAATTCTGCTGTGACCTTGCCCAACTTGTCAGGATGTTCAGGGTACACCCATCTCTCGGTTGGCACAGGAATAGGCATTACCTCCTCTTTGCTCCTGGTTTTGAACTTCTCTTCCTCAGAGTCTAATGTATTGGACTTTCTTCGTCCAGCACCTTTCTTTGGCACCTCTGGAGAAGATATAGGAGGTGGTAGTAGAAATGGGAGAACTTGGGGAGTGGCTTGGAGTTTGGGAGGCTCAGGGACATATCCAGAAGAGTTGACAATTGTGGCTTTGGACATTGTAGTGGTCGTGGTGGTGGTTGTAGGAGCTGTTGTCAGGTCCATAGTTGTGTTGTAGTTGGCATCAGCATACACTTGATGTTGTACATGGGAAGGAGGAATTTGATCCTCGGTAATATATTGAGGATCTTGGGTTTGATGATGTACATAATGGTAATGTTGCTGTTGTTGTTCACCATTTTGAGGGTATTGTAGTAGTGATTGTTGTTCATGTTGTTGGTGCTGAAGTTGGGGGTTAAGTTGTAGTTCATTTTGTTCTAGTTGAGGATATTGTTGTATTTGTTGTTGTTGATGTTGATACAGTTGTTGTTGATGTTGATGTTGATACAGTTGTTGTTGACCATTATTATATGGTTGAGCTTGAGCTTGAAGTTGTGAGTTACTCAAATATGGATAAAGATGATATTCCTGTGGATAAAGGTTGGCAGATGGTATGCTTATCAAGTTTCTATTGTAGTAATGGGATAGCAAGACGTTACTATTACCATAGTTAGGCTGTCTACCGTCTGGAATGATATTATTATCCATAGTTATTATTTAATAGTATAATACTATCTATATAGTATTTATTTTTTTTTCTATCTAGTAAAAGGACCGATAAATATTGAGGAATGATCATTCAGAGTTCCTTCACAGATGATGAAGAATGATGCAGTGATCGTCTCAGAAAGAAATAGGGATTTGAGTTACTCGAGTTTGAAGTTGAGTTGGTCATAAGAAATTTGACTCTTGCCATCACTTAGTGATCCAGGACAGTAGGTACTTTTAACTGAATGGAGTGATTTGATTGATGTTGGTACCATTTATTTGTATTCCAATAGAGTGGAGGAGCTATTCAGGATGGCACCTGACACCACCACCTCCTCTACATCGTCGTCCGATGATGATGATGGTGATGAGGTTTGAATGGGCGCACTACCAGCGCCATCATCCTCCAATCGGGAGTCATTCAATGTGTTATTCTCGGCCCGAGCCATGGCTTCATCTACATCCTCACCATCTCCAGAGGAGTGTAATATTGTGTAGGTTGTTCCCTTCTTGACTGTGGTGGCTGAGGCGATGGGGTGGGCGGAATGTTTGATCAAGTCCAATGGTATCTCTACGACATCGTTGTACTCTTCACTTGAACTGGGACCAACAAACAATCTTGCATTGTCCGATTCATCCTCATCACCTGGTGTTGGTGTAACCTGTTCAATATCATCAAGATTGGATGCTGATGATGTCCTCTCCAATGCCTTGTGCATCTCTTCATTCCAGTTGATGCGCATCACATACATGCCCAAGAATACAGCAGCTGATGCCAATCCAATACATAGTCCCCACCACAATCCTTGAACCTTGTGCATGATTACGAATGCGAAGCTGAGATAGAGGTGAGGAATGAGGTTAGTTCATGCTCACACATTAAGAGAGTGGTCGGTCAAGGGTCAAAGATATACATACAGACAAGAGAAAGGAAGGCCAATGACGTAGAATGCACAGAAGTTGGCGATGGCACCAATCTTGTTTCGTCCAATGCCTCTAATGATACCTTGACACATGGTCTGCATGCCATCAAACATTTGGAATAGTGCAGAGATGGGAAGGATTGCGGCGACAGTCTTGCGTACGTCAGGGTTCTCCGAGTAGAGGTAGCCAATGTAGTGGCGCGTTGAGAATTGAATGATTGAGATGGTGACCATGCAAGAGATGGCCAGGCCAAAGCATACGCGAGTAGACTTTTGAGCCATCGATGGTTGTCGAGCTCCCAGGAGCTGGCCAATGCGCACAGATAGTGCAATGGACAGAGAGAAGGGCAGCATGAATGTGAGCAAAGTGAAGTTCATAGCGATGGAGTGTGCTCCCAGGGCGGCAGGTGTGAATAGACCGGCCAGGATGGTGAGGATCTCGAATCCACAGCCCTCAAATGCCATCTGAAGGCCTGCTGGAATGCCCAATGAGAGGTACTCCTTGAGTCCACGAATGCTGAATGTATCACGAGAGAATCCGTACCAAGTTTGAATTGGTGAAGAGTGTAGCTTGAATCCAACAATCCATACATAGATAGTAATGCATGCCAATATTTTCTAAATGTAGAGTAAGGGTAAGGGTAAGTATGAGGGGAGTGTGAGGATCGTCAGGCTGTTGTACAACATACGGATACACTTGTGGCAAGTGAACTGCCAAGGATACCTAAACCTCGGTAATCACCAACACCATGCACGAATATATAGTTGAAGAGGAGATTGAAAAGGTTTAGAATGACGCCAACAATAATTGATGGCTTCATGATGCCTTGACCCTGTAGGTACTTCTGAAGTATGGTTAGGAGTGTGCCAAACCAAAGTCCAGGAATGAGTCCACTATAATAATGATCATTAGGTGATGGTCAGTATGGTATGATGTTTGTGGACATGAGAAGTCAAACTTACAATGTATATGTTTGGGTCAAGCGACAAACAACAGGGTCTTGATGAAGTAGTAGGAGGATAGGCTCAGTTGCCAACCAGAGCAATGTGATGAGGACACAAAAGCCAGCCGACACAATAAGTCCACGTTGTACTGTTACTCCAATCAAGCCGTAGTTCTCTATAATAGTGAGCCAGAGTTGTTAGTATGGATGGATGGATGGATGGAGGGATGGTTTTCCATGCTGGATGACTACTTACTGGCTCCAAAAGACTGACTGATCAGTGTGTCCATGGCATTGAGCGAGCCGATGGCCAATGCTGAAGAGGCAAACTGCCATGTGTTGCCAAGAGATACTGCGGCCAACTCGTTGGTGCCCAAATGTCCGGCAAAAGACATATTAACAAAGAGATAGGCGACGTTGTTCAAAACGTTGGCAATCAGAATGGGCCATGTCCAACTCAACAAGAAAATAATCTCTTCCTTGCTTTGTCGCAACACTGACTTTGTCTGATCAACCTGTTTCTTTATCAACTCGGATGTATTATCCAATTGATTCATCATCTTTGTGTTTAGGTTATCCATTATTGTTATTTGTCTATGTAGTTGAATATTTTAAATTAAAGTATATACTGTTCTAATATATTGTATAGTATTACATCTGTGAACTTAGTATTGTATGTATTGATATATATATATATATAACTATTGTTATTACTATTATTATTATTTGTTATTTGTTATGACATCATAGTAAGATTGAATGAATGATTGAGTGATTGACAGGATAGGACAAGCAAGGGAACCATACTCTAGCGAAAGAGAAGGAGAGAGAATCACGACGATTACGTTGTTGCTTTCAATTCGCTCGTATATTTGCAGATGTGGTGTTGGTGTGGTCGAGGGGGTATCATAATATTATGGAAGCAAGTATGAGAATGTCATTAATAAGATCAATAAAGTTCTCTAGTTTTTCTCGTTCAAAACAGTGTAAGCACCCCCACTGATAACTACAACAATAACCCAGGTCACCTTCATCTTGACCTGGGGGGTCATATCTATGCATCTATTCAGCCCAATCGGGAAATGAAGGATTGTGTTGTCGGGGGATGGATCATTCGACAGGGAATCTTTATGTGTGTAGGTGTGTGAAGATGTTCATGCAGCATGGTGAGAGTATTGCTCGATGAAGTACTTGAGTAGTGTCTCTCTAGTTCTTGTAATCTTGTGGAAGAACACTGGTGCTTGTAATGCTGCCATCTCTCCATTAATCACTATTAAGTTGAATGGATTGAATCAAAGAGATAAGAGATAAGATACCAAGTATTAGTAACTTATATAAACATTAACATTAGCATTGGTAATAAGTAATAACTTACACTTGGTAATTATATACTCTCGCAACTGTTCACGCTTCACTGATTGAGGAACTGGTGGCTCGAAGGACTCGACTTGGTCCTTTGTCGCCACTGATACCTTGTATGAATCATTGATCCTATCGAATTGGACTACTATTACAATGTCTAAAAGTGTATGATTGATTGAATGAATGTGTTAGTATACTAATCGACATTGAGAGGTGAGTAAACTTACGGTTAAAATGTGATGTGATTGTTGATGGAACATAACTCTGTGAACCATCGTTGTAGATGATGACACAGATATCGTTTCCAACTTGTCGTTTACGCTCTATCTGTTGTGGATCGCCTGGACAGTATGGCAACATGGTGGATACATGGAACATGACTTCGTTGCCCTTAAAGTCTGTGTAGAGTGAGTGAGTGCCAGTGGTGTTTGCTCTGACATCCAGACCAGCCGAGTAGTTTGGCCAGCCCATCAGTTCGATCTTAGTGCCCATCAGTCCAAGGAACTCCTCATACTCTTGGCTTCCAGATCCTAAAAAAGATATGCATTCAATTAGCATTCAATCAAACATTTGATCACAACTTGTCAAAGTGTAAGACTTACGGTTGGAGAAGATCTCATCGTCTGTGCCCTGATCATCCTTGCAAACTACCAGTCCAAACTTGAATCCACTGGTGGTCTGTCTCTCTTCCAGCGTCAGCAACTCCTTCTGCAGGCCTGATTGGTTGGGCGCCAAACGAAGTTGTCGGCAGTCCACCCTAGAATCCATCTGGTGCACCAGGTGGCTGATAATCTTTCGCTTCTTTAGTGCCTTGGAGAGCGCAGCTATATTGCCAAAGTTGATGGTCTTGCAGTCCAGTGCGCAAGTCTTGACGCCCAACTTGGTATGCAATATGCCTCTATACACGTCCTGTACAAAGTCCTTGACCAATGAGAATGCTACTGGTCCAACCTTGGAGTCCTCGCCCAGGTAGCTCTGGACACTCTCTGAATATGATGTGATAGCGTTAGTACAATTCCCGATGACCAAGAACCAGTAAGATACATACCGCAATCAAGTATACACTTGCGATAGAATGATGTATGTGGCTTGTTAAGTATGAGGTTGTCAAAGTCAATGTTGGCGGTGGTGACGGGCTCAATGGTCCAGCCCGAGCACGACTGCATCAATGGCGATTTCTTCAGTGTGACAAAGGCTTGGAGGTCAGTGGCCGACATTCTGCGACTCTTGTGGCTCAACTTCCTTGGTGGCGAAGATGATGTGCCAGCGGCTGGCACGCTCAGGTTCAGTGTAGGCATTGGCTCGGCAGACAACAGCAGGTTTGGCGAAGGTAGCACCGAGAGAGACGTCGACGCTGCAGCCGACTCATTATACATCTGTGGTGGTGGAATATTAACAGTCATCGATGGTGATGGAGTGCGTGGCGAGGCGTCCACCCATGTTGGGCTGGGAGCTGGCGAGGTCCTGCCTCCCGTTGTGTTGCCAGCGGGCGAAGAGTCATCCTTGACCACAGGCACGTTCAGTGTTGGCGACGATGATGTGTTCTCGAGCATTCGCATGGATGGACGAGTGGCAGCCAGTCGGTGGTTGACCGTTAGCCTGTCCCTGGAGCCGCGACGCGTGTTGAAAATGCCAATCTTGACGATGCCGCAGGTGTTGAGGGCCAGCTCGATCATGGTGTTGCAGTACATAAACTTGAGGAACTCGACCTCCAGCAGTGTCTCCTCGTCCAGGCCCAACCGATAGTCATCCACCGGCGACGTCTGCAGCTGTGGGATCTTCTTGTAGATGAAGTGCTTTGCCTGCTCGACCAGCACCGAGTCGGAGAAGAGGAATGTGGATGTCTCCAACTCCGGGTACATCGGTACGTACACCTCCAGCTTGAATGTGTTCAACAGGTTGTGCGTTGATCGTCGCAATATCTCATTCTTCAATATCAATGAGATGGATGTAGGGTTGGAATCGGCCTCGTCGCCGCTGTCCCCATCGTCGTCCTTGGCTGAGCCACTGCCCGACGCATCGGAGTGGGGCAGAGCGGCGAACGAGGTCTGTGATCTCTTCTTGGGAATGTGTGAGCCCAGCTCTGCCTCCTCATCAGAGCCTGTGCTATGGAGCGATGAGGTGAGAGGCGTGATCATGGAGGCAGGAGTGGAGATGGCTGTCGCCTGAGTGCCATCCGCGTCACCGGCACCATCCTGGCCTCCATGCGTGGCAACCAATGGATTGTTCTTTGTCAGCTGCTCCTGTATGCATGCCAGCCACTCACCCTTCTCCTCTGCGCTGTCGAATGAGAGGAATGTGCATCTCTTCTCCGTCACCAATCCAATGCAATGTTGTTGGCTGTTGAACTTTGTACACTGTTGTGCGATCCATGGATGGTGAGTAAGTATAATGTGCGCCATATATCAATACATCAAACTTACATCTTGGATTGAATTGATGTTTCCAAGATAGATGATACCCTTGAGGGCGAACTGAGTGAGGTCCATGCTCAGCTGGGTGCGCTGCTTCTTGTGCCAGGCGATACGCTCCTTGATGGCCTCGACCCATTTGTACAGGTCGTCCTTGGTGATGGTCTGGAAGTAGTACTTGACGCCCATGACGCTGACGACGAATCGCTTGGACATGTCCTTGTAGACATCGCACCATTCAATGTCCTTGATGTCGAATGTGCGAAGTATCTCCTGATCGCGCTGTGTACGATAGATCTCCATCTTGGTGTCCCACAGCTTGACCCAGCGCACCTTCCACGCCTTGCCCTCCTTCTTCTTGCCCAGCTCCGCCTCCAAATGTAGCTGTGGTGCAGGTGGCTGCGCTGCTGTCTGCAATGCACCAGATGACGTCGACAATGACTTCTTTGTCAATCCTCTATCTTTTACATAATAATGTAACTCTGTTGGCTTCAATATGAACCACATCCTGGATTGATTGAATGATGGATGTGTTAATTAAATTTAAGGGATCTGGAATGATTCCAAACACTACATACTTCTTCCATGTCTTGAAGGTCTGGTTGTTGCCAGACCTCTTCTCTATCCATCCATGCTTGACAACATCATTGTATAGGTTGTTGTCCAGTATGCCCTTGACTCGCATCGATATCTTCTTCATTCTCGCACATACTGTTGTGAGTAGATCACTCTGTTTATGTTTGAATGTTAGCCATGCCATTTCATCGGACACCACCTACACACTTCATAACTTACATAATCAGTCTGATTGACCCTGTCTGGATTGTTGAGATATGCGATCAATGGCACTAACTCATCAATCCTGGAAGTGGCGGAAACCAACATCTTCTCCTCGCACTTGTTCTCCTTGTACTTGTCCAACATTCCCTCTGTCGTATCCATCTCGATGATTGAATACTCAAGTAACTTCCATAATATACTTGGTTGAGCTATGGAAGAGAGGTCAGTCAGCTGATTGGAGTCCATGGAGCCTGGAAACACATACCTGTGAGTAATGATCTCTGGACATGGGCTGAGCAGAGGTCGATCAAGAATGGAGTTGTTGGCTCGACTGCCACCGCTGCATTGTTGTTGGAGGACACTGCCTTTGATGATGATGATGGTTGTAGTCTTGACATCTCGGCATTGATCACATCATGACAGAAGGCGATCAATACCTTCTTGGCCCTGTTCTCAGACAGGCCTTCCAAAAGTTTGATCACCTGTTTGGATCGCACCTCGTACTCCTCCATTCCTATGTTATATTAATATTTATATAAATATAAGTGTACAAGTAGATAATAATGTGTATGAATGATTGATTGATTATTGTAATAGTAGTATCCAATTGGATTGGATGTGGTGTGTGTGTATCACTCTACCGGTTGGCAAGCCAATCAATCAATCAAGTCTAGTGTAGTCAGTAACACAAAGAGGGATGTGCTCTATATCTATCTCTATATCTTCTTGAAGTAGTAGTAGTAGTAATGATGTAGGTTACGCTGACTGAAAGACTGATTGCGCTGACTGATTGATCGCCCTAACTTGTGTATGAGGTAGATTGATCGTGTGGAGTGGGGCAATCAGTTGTGAGTGTGTGGTGGGGGAGTGGGGGAAAGTAGTGTTGTGTGTGTTAATTAAGGTATCACGATGAAAGTGCTACCATGAATTATTGATCGATTGGTTGGATGTTGATTGTTTGATTGTTTGATTGTTTGATTGTTTGGTAGTTTGTTTGTTTGGTCTGTTTGTTTGTTTGATTAATTGTCTATGTAATAGGAAAGTTTTTGTTTATATTTTGGACCTTAGCCTAGTGATGGTCCATTGGAAGGCCTTCCAGATGGATTGTGTGTTGCACTTTCAAACAAAAAGGGTGGTTCACGTGAAAATCAGAGGTCCAGCCTTCAACGAAAATCGACCGGAGATGGATGTCTTCCAACAACAATCAATCCATCCATCCATATCCAGATAGATGAGGAGAATGAATGAGTTAGTATAATCAATGAATGGAGAGTCTGATCATGATATGAGGAAGTATGTTTTAAATGCTATATATGATTGATTGGAGCTTATTTATTTACATGTATAAGCATCAAATAAATAATTATGATGGTTACGGTTGTCATGGGGATAGGCTAGTTATCTACTACTATTGGTAAATTCCAAATCAGGCCACAAGTCAATTAATTATTATTAATTGACAACCCAAGATGGATGTGATTGATGTGATTGATGTGTATGTTTGATTGATTATGTTGATTGATGGTTACTAATAAATAGAGTATATAGGTAATATATATGTATATGTATATGTATATATATAATATAAATATAAGTATATGTATGATGGATGGAGTATATAGGTGTATATGAACTTGTCCAGCTTGTTGAAGTATATGTGGAAGCTGGAAGTTTGACGCGACATTGTTGGTGTTGGTTGTGTATGTATGAATGGTTGGATGGTCGAACAATGGTGGATGATGGATGGATTGATGGGTCTCCCACTCTAGTCTGTACAGTTGAGGATAGACTTCATCTGGTGTATCTTGGAGGACACTATCTCGTCAAAGTCGTGACGGTCACCCTTGGACAGTGGTGATTTGGACGGCAGCTGGTGCAGTTGCAGGGGCAGCGTGCAGGGCAGACTGGACAGGTTGGCCAAGAAGTGTGCGTCGGCCACACGTGGAGACGATGATGGTGATGAGCCATGGTCGAGACGTGGCTTCTTGTTGGCACTGCTGGCACTGTTGATGAATTTAAAGTTGCTTGGTGTGCTGAATGTGTTGCTTGGCGACGATGATGATGATGACGATGCGTTGTATTGTTGTGGCTGGATTGCGTGATGGGCGTTGATGTTGTAGTTGGCGTTGGCGTTGAAATGAGCGATGGCGTGGACTGTGCTACCACCACTGCTGCTGGCGCCACTCTCTGAACTCAGAGGCGAGGACACTTCGTATTCCTGCTCAATGTCAGAGTCAGAGTTGTTGCAGCTTAGCAGTTTCTTAATGTCCATCTTATCTACTGTTACATATTTGTCTGGAAGTTGTATATATATTAGACATTTGATTGATTGATTGAGTGCATCGAACTAGTGTGATGATACATACTATCTCTGGGAGAGGAAGCGAAGGAGATGGTCTCAAACCTCCAGGGGATCTCAGAGGACAGGACTGGAGAGGATGATTGTGATGAGAGGAAGGATGGGGAGTATGGAGAGTGTGGCTGGATGTCTTCGAAACGGAGTGCCTCAAACTGCTTGGAGCTGTTGTAGGTCCATGGGTTGCAAAGGATCTTCAGTTGCCAGTATCCATTGCAGCGGAGTGTGTGGCGACCCGAGCGGAAGAAACGGGAGTGTGACAGAGCGTCCTGGACTTGGCGCTTCCAGTTGGCGGACTGAGCCTGAGTTGGCGAGAGGATCTCCCAATGGTCGTTGAGGTAGACGTACACCTCCTTCTTTAAGTTGAAGTACTCCTTGTCTGGGTGGATCTTGGCCAGCGCGAAGAAGACGACGCGAAGGATCAATGTCCACGAGGGGTGGTTCATGCACAGGCACTTGGGAGTGCCCTTGGTGCAAAGTAGACAAGAGGAATTGGTGCAGCATTTTCTCCAGGTCATGTTGGCCGAGATCATTGAGTTGGGCGAGGGCGATGGTGAGTTGGACGTTGGCGTGGTCGATGTAGAGTTGCTGTTGTTGCTAAACGATTTAGATGGAGACGAGGTGACGGAAGCGGCGCCAAATGACGAGCCGGCCGATGTCGTAGTGAAAGGGTTGGCCGCCAGGTGTTGCAGCTTCAGGCTAGAGCCTGCGCCAGGTGCCAGATGGTAGAGGTAACTGTTCTGAGGTAATATTTCCATGGTTGGTAGATTGGTTGGTTGGTGTATATGTGTTTGATAATGTAGTGTTGTTGGAAGTAGACTGGCAAGTTGGTCGTGGACTGGACTTGGATTGATTGACTGGAATATAGGTCTGACTGACTGACTGACTGTCTGGACTAACTAATATGTTATGTTAATTAATTTGAAGAGATGGGGTAGGGGGATGTCTGTAGGCAAGCGAGCAGGTTGGGTGGATGTGGAAGGTGGAAGTGGAAAGAGATGGATGATGTATATATATGGGTGAAATTGAATGAATGATTTGTTGGTGTGGCAATCAATCAATCAATCAGATGAATTGGGATATATGAAGGATAGGTGGAGCTATTGGCATCCGGCCAAGGTTGAACCTTAGGTTGTTGGATGAATGGAAACACACACAACTCGAGTTGGAAGATGTATATCAGCGACTTGTGGAAAGGACACGCTCCTCTGATGGTTGTGTAGGCCTCAAATGGGGCGTTTTGCCTGAAAGGGTGTATGTGTTATGTGTGTGTGGTAGTTGTGTGTGATTGTGATTGTGATTGATTGATCAACAACAGTGTGTGTACTAGGGTGTGTGTTGGGCTTCCTTCTTCTGGACTGATTGATTAATTAATTGATTGAGACTCTTGATTGTGTGGTGTGTTGAGTGATGGTGATATATGAGATAGTGATTTGAAATAGGGAATAGATCTGTTGACAACAAGTAATTAATGATTGACTGATGAATGAAAGAATTATGAATGAATGAATCAAGTAATGTTGTTCAAGCATACAATACAGCTTGATCAGGTCGAGCTTAAGCGAGGCTTTGTTGTGTTGAGCATCGCTACCACCTCATGCCAAACGGTGGGCGCTGGTTCCACAACAGTTAGGACCGAGCGCGCATCCTTGACAGCGCCAACAACAAAAATATTAATATTTAAATAGAATGGAGGGCGCGACATGGATGTAGCCGTCGTCGAGCGATGTGGAGTCGGGACGGCTATGGTCATTCGTCGAACAAACAACACAACACACAAGTACACAAGGGTTCAATCAACGGTTGAGATTTGAGAGGTCCTGATTGGGGTGATCTATTCAAGGCTATCTTTGCGGGGAGATATCCTTAATTAATTTGTAGTGATTGGCGATCAGTGGGCCAAAGGTCCGGCCGTCGCAATCACTTTATCATAAATCACAAGGATGACGATGTAAGGACAGACGTGGAGTGCGGGTGATGGCATGAATGATGGTGGAGCATAGCATGGTACAAGTCGCGTATGTTTGATTGGTGGGGCGTGGTTCTGATCGAGTTGAGTGATTTGTGTTTTCGGGTGAATTTTGGTGATGGGTTGGGGTGTGGGCCCTGGGCAGATGAGGCTTTTTTTGGGGGCCAATCAGCCTTCTCAGGGACCCAAGCCAAAAGCTCAACGACGATCCGCGGATGTATAGCGTGCACTCTCGCCATGTTAATTAATTAACATTTCAAGTTGGGTGATGGGATGGGGAAGTGTTTGTTTGCTTGGATGTGGATGAGGATGTGGTGGAAGTTGATGGTAGATGGGTGATGTATTGTACTACCGAACGACTAAGTCGTTGGCTATATCTATATTTACCTCTTATGGTCTTTCGAGTAAAGTGATGACTTTGGGTGAGAGTGATTAGATGTCTCTGATGTAGTTGGCTTGGCTGGACCAGATGCGAGGGTTCTTATCCAATGGATTGAGTAGCGGTGCAAACAAACAATTGATCGATATGAGTGAAGTGCTCTAGAATGAAGATGATGGTCGTCTGTTGATTGGCTGCAGTTACACTGAGACAAGGGGAGAGGTTTGGTTTAAGAAATGGGGACGGATGGATGAGTACGCGGCCTATCTTCAATATCTTGACTTCGCAGTTTGAGATAAATATAGGGAATGGGGCTTGGGTATGTGGACCGCTTCGAGTCCTTGTTGCGAGCTGATGGTTGACCCCCCGGAAACGACACAAAAGAAGACAGATGGATTTATAGATTTGGTGCGTAGAATTATGATAATTGATGTGGGTGTGATTGATTGATTGGATGGATTGAATGATTGGCGAATGATTTTGTTGATTGGTGATTGGATTGTGATACAACAGGGAGAAAATGTTAAATAATAAATAATAAATAATAAATAATAAATAAAGGAACTTAATGGTAATTAATTAATAAATAAATAAATAATAAATAAATAAATAAATAGGATAAGTAATAAGTTATAAAACTTATTGTTTAACTTGGATAGTGATGATGATGTTAAGGTGATGATGATGATGATGATGAAGTTGATGATATTTGCGTTGGATTGCTCTGGCTGGAGTTTCAACAACAATTACAACACAAACACCAAAGACAACTTAAATGAATCAATCACTCAATAAAACATAACAAAACAAACAATTATAGACTGTCCTCCCAACAACGATAGTATAAATTTGGCATATACTATACTAACTTCTGCTACTACTTCCACTTATGTCAAGCATATGGACAAACGAGTGGTTGTATTGCATACAATGGATGGCATGGCATGGGAGGGGCCGTCTGGACAAGTGTCAATCACTCTCCAACACAAACGACACCACACTCAATCACACGCGCATCACTCAAGACTGATCACTGGAAGTGATGGGAGAGATGCGAGACGTCGAGAGAAGTGTATTGTGTGTGGGTGCGTGTTGAGGGTTGTAGAGGTAATAGATATAAATGTTGATGTTGTTGATTGAGTGAGTGAGTTGGAGGACACTGTCTGTCAGTCTGTCTCACTCACACAATTTGGTGATGACGACTATGTATGTGGATGAACACTAAATCAATCAATCAATCAATCAATCATTCCAAGGTGATGGATGCAGAATGAATGGGAATGCCGGGTTGTTCGATGAACATGTTATAAATATATAAGTGAGAGAGAGTTGGTTGGATGGTGATCGAATAAATGGAGTGGTCATCACTCTTGGGTGTGTCTTACTGTTGATCATTATTAATTGAGTGTGTGTTGTCCTAAGTAGTAGTAGTAGTAGATGGTGGGTGATTGAATGTGATTGAGGGGTGTGTTGCGGAGAAGTGATGTGATTGTGTGTCCACACTCACCCATCACATTCGTTTGCTCACAAACTCAATACAGAACAGAGAACAAGCACACACATTCACTCATAAGAACAAAGACATCACACTTAACAATGAGTTAAGAGGTGGAGATTGAGTGATTAACTTGATTGATTGATTGATTGAATGTGTGAGTGTGTGTTGTGATCAACGACAACAACAGTACAAAGTAGGTAGTGTACAACTAATATATACATTAATGCAACGATTTAATTACCTTGTTGGGCAAAGATTGACTTGCCAACAAAGGATACCAAATCAATGTTGTGTTAATGGATTGGACAAGACTGGACTGATGTGGATGTGGATGCGGATGAAGGTGAAGTTGAGGTGGAGGAGATGGAGTGCATAGTTGTTATTAACCTAATTACCTTAAGTAAAAGAGATAAGAATAAGAGACAGAGATAATAAGGGTATGATATGACGGTATCTGAATAAATAATAATAACTTAGTTGTTGTTGGTGGTTGTTGTAAGGCAAGCAAAGAATGTAAGTTGAGTTAACTAAAGTAAGTAATGCGGATTCCTGCTCAAAGCAACCTTTATACAAGTGGTTGACACATCAGATCCGATGTACCATCATCAACAAGCAAGCAAACCAACAGCCAAACAAACAAACAACCAAAGATCAGTAGTTGATCATTCAAAGCAAGGCCCGGCCTGTTCTAAACCGTTTGGTCGGGAACAAGGCCCACTACAGATGGTGGGTTGGATCACTGCCATCTGAGGATGATCTGGCCAGTGAGATGATGGCCAGGTCGATGGATTGGACACTTGTTGAGGGCTCGTTTAGGCCGGCCTGCCCGGGTTGTTTTTGGATGTGGTGATGGTAGCGATCCTAGTAGCTCTCCGCACCGGATTGGTTAAGGCGACAGCGAAATGCGTCCAACTTGGTAGGTTTGTTGCACTGAACAGAGCAACGCATAGGACAGATGACGATATATATAAAATATATCACGTCGCGTGCATGGCCGTTCCGTACATTGATCAATTGAGTGGCCAATCCATGGCAGGCCGCGGCTTCTGCACAGACCAGATATTTTTCATTTTGTCCTTCACGGGTTGCGTCAATCGTAACATAAAATAATTAATAATCAACTGCATCACCAACCACAAAACACATAAATAATTAAATGTGTATGTGTTTTGTGTGGTCATTGATGGTGGACCACCAAGGACTCAAACAACCAACTTCATGGATTGATCTAGAATGAGGGCTTGGGGGGAGCTAAAAAAAAAAGTGTTAGATATCTCGAGGTAAATAAATAAATAGATGGATTATCTGTGATTGACCCATCATCTTGGGTGGGGGCGGAGGACCGCATTGGCATTGACGCGGGAGGTTAGGGTTGAGCAGTGCACTGCGCTTCAGGGCAGTTGTGTTGAGTGGATCACCAGTCGAAGTCGGTCACCCTAGGTGATTCAGCTCGACCGTTTGGACTCTAAACAAAGTCAAGTACACATAAATACCATGTCTTGAGACATCTTTGGAGATATCTCCATCATCTATTCTTGCTTTGGACACCTTGTGGTTTAGAACCACACTCTTAGCAAGAAACGGAGGATAGGCTGGCCGTGGCAAGGCCATTGCGAGGCATGGAATGACATGAGATGGCGAGGCACAACAAGTCATTGCAATACCGACGACGGTTTGAATGATATCTCGTATCCTTGAAAGATGAGGAGCCATTCTGACGATTTGACTGGCTGCCCTGTTTAAAACTCACGTGCCCAATTCATCGGCCATCCATCAATCAATCAATGAATGCTATGAAACTTTGGTCCTGTTGATCAGGCATTGTTTGGGTCACTTGTGGCTCATGATGTACTTTACTTAAAGATTATACCAGATCCTTCATTGAACGACCATCGGACCAAATGTAGAAGGTACCTTCTCATTCTTTCCCTGGGTTTCCAACGAAAGGTCGACAGACAATCTTTAAGAGTGGCACATGATGGCCATAACAAAGTCATCACTTTTCAACTTTAGTTGTCCCATCGTAGAGTTGGACTCTAAGTTCAAGTTCATTCGTTAGTTTTCTAATCTGATGTACATAGATAAATGTAAAGGGATAACTTAGTTCTCATTGATTGATTATTGAATTGATTGATTGATTGATTGATTGATTGGTCGATTGATTGATTAACTGGACATTCGGATTCTGGATCCGGCTCGGTGATGATATTAACCAAGGTAGGTTTTGCACATCATGAGAGACAGAGATAACCTTCTTTGCACTTGAAATCAATTAAACTTGAGAGTTCCCAAATAATTGCACCTACTTGGGAGTATGATGATGCAGAGTTCAAGGGATGGGGATGGAAATGGGATACGGACAACACAGTTGTTGACACTGAGTAAATGATAAGGTGCTGCCAATGCCCGAACATGGGACAAGAGTGGAAAGGGATGACCCCGAACCCCACATTTGAACTATTGAGGTGCATTCGGGGACCTCGAAAAAAATACCAAAGAAATTGTCAAAATTATAAAAAAGGAAAGGACTAACGAGCTTGTAGTGAAGTATGTGTTCATGAAAGTAAATTTCAAAAACCCGATGCTATTGAAGTGAGTGAATGAATGAATGAGTGCATGAGCGTAAATTAAACGAAGACAGACGAGGTCTCCCCATACACACACTCACTGACTTCCCTTCCTTCCCAATTGGTCAGCCACGCAGTATCTGATATTAACAAGTCAGTACTTACTGCATCCACACCACTCACACATCATCATTGTTCAATTTGTTGTGTCTATCACTTCATCAACAAATAGTTATATTATTACTACTACTATACTTCATTAGTTACTACCTTAAGCCATGAATCAACAAGCCAAGGAATCCATCGCCAAGTCCCTCCAGGCCTCTACCGCCGACGTCCCACCACCCTCCTCCCCAGGTCACACCCATGCCGACTCTCTTGGTATGTATACAACGAGCTCAATCAATCAATCAATCAATCAATCAATCAATCACTAACCATTCTTCTTCTTCTTATCTCTCTTTCAAACAAACAGATGCACAAGTCGACAGCTTGCACCTTGACGAGCACTTTACAAAGGCCAACACTATCTTCCATAACCCACCAGTGCCAGTGCTTTACGAGCAGGCCTTGGCCTTTGAGACTGGTTCAGCTATTACAAGCACCGGTGCTCTGATCACGAGATCCGGCGCCAAGACTGGCAGATGCCCAAAGGACAAGAGAATCGTCAGCGAGGCCGACAGCTTCAACGACATCTGGTGGGGACCGGTCAACATTGCCCTTGACGACCTGTCGTTCATGATCAACCGTGAGCGTGCCATCGACTACCTGAACACCCAGGACAAGCTGTACGTCATCGACGGCTTTGCCGGCTGGGACCCCAAGTACCGCATCAAGGTCAGAGTGATTTGCACCCTCGCCTACCACGCCCTCTTCATGAACAACATGTTGATCCGCCCCACCAAGGAGGAGCTCAAGAACTTTGGCGAGCCCGACTACACCATTTACAACGCTGGTCAGTTCCCAGCCAACCGTTACACCAAGGGCATGTCGTCCGCCACCAGTGTCTCGCTGGACTTTAAGCGTCGTGAGATGGTCATCCTCGGCACCCAGTACGCCGGTGAGATGAAGAAGGGAATCCTCACCATCATGATGTACTTGATGCCCAAGAACGGAGTGCTGCCACTGCACTCTAGCTGTAACGAGGGCAAGTCTGGAGACGTCACCTTGTTCTTTGGTCTCTCTGGCACTGGCAAGACCACACTCTCTGCCGACCCACACCGTTTCCTCATTGGAGACGACGAGCACGTCTGGACCGAGACCGGAGTGTTCAACATCGAGGGTGGTTGCTACGCCAAGTGCATCGACCTGTCGCGCGAGAAGGAGCCCGAGATCTTTGACGCCATCCGCTTTGGTGCCGTCCTCGAGAACGTTGTCTACAACCCAATCACCAGAAAGGTCGACTACCACGATGTGTCCATCACCGAGAACACCCGTTGCGCCTACCCACTGGAGTTCATCCCCAACACCAAGTTCCCAGCCATGTCCAACAACCATCCAAAGAACATCATCATGCTCACCTGTGACGCCTTTGGTATTCTGCCACCCGTGTCCAAGCTGACTCCCCAGCAGGTCATGTACCACTTCATCCAGGGTTACACCGCCAAGGTTGCCGGTACCGAGGTCGGAGTCACCGAGCCAACCGCCACCTTCTCCTCATGCTACGGTGAGCCATTCATCGTATGGCATCCAACCAAGTACGCCGAGATGCTTGCCGAGAAGCTCAGAAACCACAACGCCACCGCCTGGCTCATCAACACCGGTTGGACCGGAGGTTCCTACGGCATTGGCTCGCGTATCCGTCTGTCATACACCCGTGCCATCATCGACGCCATCCACTCTGGCGAGCTGGAGAAGGTTCCAACCACCCCAATGGACGTCTTTGGTCTCCACGTGCCACAGTCCTGCCCAGGCGTGCCAGCTGAGATCCTCATGCCAGCCAACACCTGGTCCGACAAGGAGAAGTACACTCAGACCCTGCACAAGCTGTCTGGTCTCTTCATTGAGAACTTCAAGAAGTACCAAGATAAGGCCCCAGCTGAGGTCCTCGCCGCTGGTCCAAAGCTCTAAAGCTCGGAATGTTCATTCGTACATTATTTTAATCAATCAAGCGCATCAATCACACATACACATCAACTTTAACAAGCGCGCGAGCAACACTCCTACTTCCAACATCCCTCCTCCAACGCAACTCCAACTCAAACTCCAACTCCAACTCCTCCTTCCAACGCCACACTGCTACTCAAGCAGACCCTTTCACATCCATCCATCTTAATAAAACAGGATACAACGATGGTAACCCCAACGATACATATACATAAGAACATAACTAAGCCGGTGTTATTTCCTGTTTCTGTTCACTATTGCTGTCGCCAGTCAATGGAGTGGTCGTGGTAGCCGCTGCTGCCACAGATCCATCGGATATCTTGTCCAAACAGAAGTTGCCAAACTTGCCATTGCGATACATGTTGATAAAGTACCTTGATGCTTGTTCAAAGTCATAATGCTGAAGAGGCTGCTGTTGTTCAACATGTTGTTGTTGTTGTCTTGGTGATGATTGTCTCGATGAATGTCTAGATGATTGAGTTGGTGTAGCATCGCCAGTCTTGGATGTCTGGTAGAACTTTTGATGTCGACATACATGTTCCAACAGCTCTGATATCCTGTCTGTTGGTTGTCCATCGGGAATGTCCAGCAGCTTGACATAGGTTGTGTTGTTCAGTTGATTCAGCTTGAACAGGAGGTAGTCCGCAACGTCTTGGTTGGACACTCCCTTCTCTGAAATGGCGCCAATCAATGCGAGCTTAAGCGCACGTTCGTTGTCCTCCTGAACACCCGGTATCATGATGCCGGGCGTGTCGACGAGGAATGCGGGAGGGTCGTCCGACACTCGGAACCCACTGAACTGGCGAGTGACACCAGGTAGCGCGCCAGTCTTGGCCGCCTTGGTCAGCTTGCAAGCCGTGCGTATCGCGTTGATCAGTGAACTCTTGCCCACATTGGGCACGCCTATCACCAGCATGTTGATCTCTCGCTTCAGCTTGCTGGGATCGATCCATGAAGTGCTGACGGGCGCAGCCGATGCAGGTGTGGCGTTTGATTGTTGTAGTTTGGAGAGCATGTCGTTGTGATACTGTACAGATTGCTTGATGACTTGATAGGGATGACGCGGATGTGATGAATGTTGTGTGGCAGCCGAGTTCTGTTTGGATGACGACTGAGTGAATGCAACTCTAACCTGATGATTGAGCTCTGATGGTGACAATGGCAATGATGACGATGATGTTGATGACTGTTCAAAATGACTCTTGATACGACTCTGAAGATTGTGATTAGACAGATCTGCCTTGTTAAAGACTATAAAGTGTGACTTGAGTCCATCCTGATCCTTCCATTGCTTCAATATATCATATAATAGTGGATTTCCAGATGATATCGGTGCCTTCATTGTGTCATTGTTAGTGTCGTCTACAATCATCGTCTACATCATCATCATTATACATACACGAGCATCACGTATCTCTAGAACTACATCAACTTTGTTGATACTCTCTCTGAGTTGTTTGGCAGCCTTGATCATGTGGCCTGGGAACCAGTTGATCTTGCCACCAAAGGTGTATACTGACCTGAATGCACTTCTAACATTCCCAGACATCACTTGTATCTCTATCTTTGTATCTGTTTTCTCGAGGCGAAAGTGCTCATCTGACACATCACATGACATTATTTTGATCAGCTGACATTTTGGAAACTGATCAGCTGACAACAAACTAGTTTCCATCACTCGCCTAACCATCTTAGGATCAATAGTTGGTATGTCAACCATGGGTGTAACTACTAAGTTTATTGTGTCCAACTTCAATATGGAAGTATTTAGAAGAATGGAATGAAGACCTCCCATCTGAGGGCGATACCTCCGTACCAGGTCAATGGCTTGATGAGGATGTTGCGGACGGTGATGGTCGATGGGAAGTTGATGTAGACTGGGGTGTTTCTGTCGGAGTTTCCGTAGAAGGTGGTGCTGCCACCGTTGTACATCTGGGTCCAGTTAATGCCGTCGAGCGAGTAGTGAATCTGGAATGATGTTACCCACTGGTCGTAGTCGTATCTACCTTGGATGGCAATTCCCTTGACACCGAATGGGGTGATGGAGCTGGCCATAATCCATTGGTTAGTGTTCATTGAGTATGGTGCCCACTGTAAGAATGTAATGGGAGGTAAATGAAGTGGTTAGTTTCAAAGTATGGTGGATTGACTATAGTATTATGGGTACATACGCATCCGGCACCTTGACCTGGGACTCTGTTCATAACAGAGTTGGCGACTCCGTGTTCGGCGTTGTAGTCCTGGGAGGATCTCAGGAAAACCATTCCATTGTAGAGGGCTGGGACGACGTTGGCTGGCTGGGCCATGGCGACGCCAAGGAGGACGAGCAAAAGGATAGCAGAGCGAACAGTGTTCATTCTTTATATGTTTGTAAAGTGTATATAAGTTAAGTTAAGTTAATGAATAATACAAACCTTCCAGGGTTGTTATAAATACTCGATTAGTCTCATACACTTAATCAAACATACTTCATGGATTGAGCGCGACAATGTTTGGAAGCCAGATCAGATATTGTAATCTGGTTGGGCCTATACCAAACATCATGTTCCTTGAATCCTCGACTACGTCCACTTCAACCAACATCATTTCGCAAATATCTGTATCGTCCTGTTTGGTCATGGGTCGTATACATGTACATGATTGATCAAACCTAGTTAGTTACTTACTTACAAGTACACGGTCCAAGTATGGGTAGGTAGATGAGTGTATACAGGGGTAGGTGGGGACAACTATATGAGTTGGTTGGGCTGGGATGGCCCGCCCCTTCATGACAAGTCAGAGGGCCTCTTAGGTGTCTGTTCACAAATTTCGCCTTGCAAGAGTAGTGGAGTTGATTGAAAATTCCCCAATAATGATCCTGGATCGCGTGCTGGCCCTCACACCTTCCAACTCTTTGCTGATACAATTGCGGATCAAAGGCTTGTACATTGTAAGCGATGATCGAGGGTCATATGACGCTCGACGGATGTTCAACAATATGTGTTGTGTTGCGGTTGTTGGTCAATCAACCAATCATTGGCAGTTTGAACATCACTGAGTCCAGGTAGAGTCGACTGGAATGAACCATCAAGTACATCTAGCTTCTCATAAGCTAGACAATCGTTTGGTCGTTGAAGACCCAACCAGGCCAGCTCAGCCCAGCCCATTCCTATGACTGGCGGTGAGTCGATCGACATGGCTTGCCACACACTGCCCAGCCCATGAGATAGAGTGCTACTCGTTGTCAACAACTATCTATCTATCTATCCACACATCATCAATGGGTTCCCAATATAAGGTCCTGCTGAAGCGAGTATCTGTTTGTCGTCAATGGGGGATCTCCCCAAGTGCAAGGTGATCATGATGTCACTAGGTGTGATGGATCAAATGATCAAGGATGCCAGCCAGTCAGTCTGAAAGTCGAGTCGTCAACGGTTAGTTGGATAGTTAGTGCATAAGACTGTCTGTGTTTAATTACTGTTGGACCTTGGGGGATTCCTGCTTGGCGCGCGCAGGAGCAGAGTTATCTCTAGCACGACCCTACCATCCACCAGCCACCTCTTCTGCTGGTACACAGCGGGACATGTCGACACTCTGCCGCCTGTCACTCAACAACAACAACTAACAACTACTAGTTGTTGGTTGAGGCTTAGCAGCGACATGTGGAGCCACCCTCAGCAGTAGTCGCCTCCTTCTTCTCTGGCGCCAAGATAACCTCTGTCATCTCTGGAGCCTTGCCGAGTGAATTGGTGTCGATTCCTGGCAGAGCTGATGCCACCTTCCTAAACAGTGCCTTTATATTGAAGCCTGCCTTGGCGCTTGTCTCTGTGAACATAATCTCGTATTCCTTTGCCTTTGCCTCTCCTTCCTCAATTGATACTTGTCTAATTATTATTGTTATTGTCAATGTGTCAGTCAATCAATCAATTAATCAATCAATTAGGATGTATCACACATACCTCTTATCAGCCAGATCAGTCTTGTTTCCAACGAGCATAATAACGACATTGTTACCTCTTTCGCTCCTAACATCATCGATCCACTTGATTGTATTCAAGAATGAATTCCTATCTATGTTGATTGATTGATCGATTGGCATTGGAATGTTAGTTCATCACGTATCCAATCGTCAACATCATGTTGCTGATCCACCAATCCATCCGTCCATCCAAGGTGTGTTTCATGCCCCATTGCATTGTTTAGCTCTAGCTTACTTGTAATATCATAAACTACTATTGCTACAGATGAATCTCTAATATATGATGGGATTAGGGAACGGAATCTCTCTTGTCCAGCAGTGTCCCAGAGTTGCAATCTAACGGTCCTGTCCTCCAGGTACATCGTCTTTGACAGGAAGTCTATTCCAATTGTTGCCTGATAGGTGATATCGAATGTATCGTACATGAATCTGGTGATGATTGAGGTCTGAATGGTCACATCATAATCATCATCATCATAATATTGTTAATATATTGCTTGTATATGTGAATACAAAGTATCTACTATATCCCCGGCAACTCCTACCTTTCCAACAGATTGATCACCTAGAAATACCAGTTTATACTTTGATAGAGACTCCATTATTGATATGATATGTTATTGTGTAAAGGTGAGTGATTGAATGAGTTGAGTTCGAATACAAGGGGTAGGTCGACTAGATTATGATCGAGAATGCAATGAAGTGCACTGTAATATACGGTGAGATTGTTGTTGTTGAAACAGTGTCTGTCGGGATGTTAAATAATAATGATTTGATTAGTTGACAGTCAAACTATTTCTGTAGTTGCTATCTATCTATCAATCTATTTCTGTTGTTGTTGTTGTTGTTGCTGCTGCTGAGGTGGCTAATGCTGCGGTGAGTAATGTAAAGTAAAGTAAAGTAAAGAAGTGAAGTGAGGTGAAATGATGTGAAGTAGCAAGGGAAGTTGTGAGCTCACACACTCTCTCAAACACACATAATAATCAAACACCTTATTTGTATTATTTTTAATTTTATTATTATCTCTTTATGTCTCCCACAGTCTAGGTGGCAGTGTTGAGCTGTGTCTTGCTTTGAATTGAATTCCAACTACAATCTCTACTACATTCATTTATTTATTCATTGTTCAACACACAAACAAATACATACAACAGATATTTATTCTTTATGTTTATTCATGATGATGAATTGATCAATGATAATTCAAGTGTTTGACTGATTGGATTATAGGAGAGAGAAGAGAGATAGAGAGAGGATGATTGGTAGGTAGCGAGGATCTCGATGCTTAGATTGTGTCCTCTCTTTCATTGTGAATTGGGTGATACATGTCCAATGCAAGAATCCAGGTATTGGTGATTGCATGGAGAAGGGAGAATGGGTAGCCTTGGAGTGGAGTATGAAAATAGGACAGGAATTCAACTATCCATCTAAGTTGAATGAGTTGGCCAACTACAATCAATCACAGTCTTGGTTCAGACTCCTGGTGATTGGACACATACATGTTCTAAGTTCATTATAACTTTTATTCTTAATACGATTCAATCCGGCAACAAACAAAACACCCTTGGACAGAAGGGACATTTAATTCCATCGTTAGGATTCCCGATAGGTTGACCGATTGTTATTACTAACTCTTAAATGTCAGCACAACACAACTATTCAACCTAACAATCAACATTACATGAATGAGTGACCGGTAGAACCACACCTGTTATTGATTGAATAGTGTGAAGGTGTGTTGATCAATACTCCACCACTTCGGTCCAATAAGTATTTACCTCTGACGTACGTACATCACTATCCTAAATGTCAATATAAATAGCCATCAAATTTACTCTATTATTTATACTTATACTTATATTTACAGTTAATAATAATATTAATAATGAATAGATTAACGATCTTTATTATGGCAATCTTGTTGCTCACCTACATTACCCAGATATCACAAGCTGAAACCGAGGAACAACTTGAGGAGAATTTGATTTGTCCAATGATGATGTGTCCAGAGGTGGACGCCGATCTTTGTAGAAGCAATGGTAACGAATACATTCCAAGTGGAAGAAGACTATGTTGTCCTGTCTGTCGTCCCTATAACAGGTGTGGAAGTGTTCAATGCAGTATTAAGCCAAGTGATTGTGAGGCACCTTTCGTCTACATCCCATCCAATCCACCTACCAGGTGTTGTGGCACCTGTGAGAGACAAAGGTACTACACCATCGAGCCTCAGACCTTGGGCGCTCTCCAATAAACATCATTCATTGAATGAATTCACAGTATCTTAAGGATGAGGGTGATCAAGAGATTGATATTTATTTGTTTGAGCAGATAATTGATTATCCACATACAATACGGCCATTTAGTCTTGGACAACACTCTGGATTGGCAGCACCACAGCCATGGTGCACCCTGCAGTTGTTATTAATGTAACCATGGGCCTCACCAGACCAATTCCATTCTCCTCCACCGATGTCTCCACCAATGCGATCGGCAACTTCAGCAGCGGCACACAAGAAGTTGGGACCATCCATCTTGCTAAGGTCTCCAAAGTTGTTGTTGCAGGCATCCACACAGTAGTTATACATGTTGTAACTGGCAACGATACAGGAGGCTCCAATTGGGGGTGTAGCAGCACAGGCTCCAGTCCAAGCACAATAACCACATCCAACAATAGTCACCATTGCTCCGAAACACTTGAAAGCGCATGTTCCCCAGCCTTGACCGGTGACCATTCCAGTATTGGAAATGAAATCATTTGCCAAGTTGTTGGCATCGTCCTCTGACAGGACCCTCCAACCTTTGATCTCTTCACCTATTGAAGCTTGGAAGAAAAGTATTACCAAAATTACTACTTTGAACTCTTTAGAATTAAATTTAATCATCTTGGATATATGTAGATATTGTATTAATAGATTTTATAAAATATTTGTATTATTTCAAGATTTGAATATGATATTGGTAATTAATTTAATTACAAGCTATTTATAATTTTTTCCAAGCGGGATTGGGTCTATCCAATCTAAATTGCTATGACTTTGGATTCTAGGTTAGTCAGTTTTCGAAGACTGGAGTCGGTTGCCCCTTCAATCAGTATTCTGACTCCCTAGAACCATTATTCTTCAAGATTCAAGTCAACCAATAATCATGATTTTCCCTCACCCCAACATCTGTCCCGATCATAATTGGAACCACAAATCTCACTCTTTATTTGGCTTAAGTGGAAACCATTCTTCGCCACATCCTGATATACTAACAACTTGTGGTCATTATAAAAAAATCTTTGTGATCTTGTGCGAAATAGATAATAGGAGGAATGTAGACGTCGCCAATGAACCGTCCAAAGTCCTCTGTTGCGAGGTCTTCCTTGGATTGATGGTACACAACGTGAAAGTGTGAGAGGTCAAGAGTGTTGGTGACCATTTTCCTGAGATCGCGGATCATCGAGATGTCGTCCTCCTCTGATTCTTCGATATTGTTGTCTGTCGGTGGGGCCCTTGTCAATATTAATGTGTCAATGCTTCGTCCAATCTGGGGCATCCTAATATCCAGAGAGATATTCAGTGATAGGCGCTGTACTTGACATGTGTGATCGGTGAGCAGGTACTCTAGAATTGGTAGGTACTCTGGGGCGGGATCCATTTGCACTCCACGTCCACGTCCACCTCCACTTCCACGTCCAACCGTTTCTTGTGTAGACTTTTTGGGCATGGGCATTGGCTTCGGTAAACAATCGGCAAAGTTAAATGTGTAGAGTGTTGGATGTCCTCGAATGAACGATGTGAGCGACTCTAGGAACCATTGACCTTCTCTCTCATGGAGTGTGTTCTCATCATGATAATGATCATGGTCGCTACATTCTGGTAACAGACGAAATGAGAGTGATTCCAAATGATTTAGTTTATCCAGGTGACCAAAGAACTCACGTGATTGAACAATCATATACATGGCATATCCATTGTACGCCGTACACTCATCATAGATGGACAGTGATGTGACGTTGGTACAGCGACCAAACAACTCTCTGCTCATTGTCTCCATCCACCTCTTTGTACTCTTGATGTGGTTTCTGTGACAGCACATACTTGGATTCATCACTCTGAGGTCAAGTGTCTTGAGTTGATTGTTGTGTGGAAGTCGTTCAATCATACTTTGGAACGGTATAGGATAGAGATGATTGACCACCAGTGAATCGATTGATTGAGGATCCAATGCATAACGATCAATGAGTTGGACCACTTGTCCAGCAAACACTCTCTTGAAGCCAACTGTAACTGAGGTATTCAGTGATCGAGATGTGAGTGATTGAATCATTGTCTTGATGTCAATCTTCTTTTGTTCGAGTGAATGAGCAGGGTATGATGCCTTGATTGTAGGACATTTGACTTGATCGTCATATGAATTATCAACACCTTGAAAGATGATCGAGTTGATTTGTTGTGATTGATGAAGTGAGTACTTTGTGTCGAGATGTTGAGTGACATCGAATAGAGAATCAATCATAACAATATCATCATAGTCATCTTGTCTTGTATTCAATTGATCATCATGATCACATTTAGATTGAGCACCAACATTGATAATAAGTTGTGAGTTCAATGATCTGATCATCGAATGAAATGACCAATTGACCAATGACAGTGATCTTGACCAACTCTTGTCCACATCATCTGAAGTGCGTAACAATCTAACTATTGATGACAATATTAATATGTTCATTATGAATAATAAATTACATAATACAATATCCTCAAACAAGTGAATATCTACAAAGTTAAATAAAAAAGGCGAACACTTTGGTATATTATTTGCCCATTCCAATAGAACAATTACTATCTCTTTTGTCAACAATGAATCCATTTCCACCTTTATCAGCAAATATCCTCAATCACTATCATGCTCCACCACCTCATGCTGATACACAGCATCCTGATGAGGCAGAGGCTGCAATGGCAATAGTATACAATCTCAAAATCAAGCGACAAAGACCTGATTCAAATCCCAGCAATACTATAGTATCAGATGCTGATCTGGTGAGACTCTCCAATTGGGAGACAAAGACTATCAACAATCATTATGATAACGAACAACCCGCCTGGTTTGCTGCAGCCATCGCACCTATTACAAATAGACTCGATTCAATGATTCACAATCAGCACGCTAGAGATAACAATTCATTAGCGGTGCATGACAATGATGTCCTTATCCCTTTTCACAATGCCGCCAATGTTCCACCTCCCAACTTTCCAGCTACCAGGCTCGACTTGTTGACGATCAATCTCAATAATGTCAACGCTATTCTGACCCATTATGGTATTGTTCATCCACATTATATTGAGCAAAAGCGAGATGAGTTGGCGAAATTCATCCACATGCATAGATGAATCCATCATCATCATCATCATCATCATCATCATCATCATCATCATCATCATC